>NC_090267.1:515479775-515786182 GCF_040414725.1 Anabrus simplex
CATTCAGTTCGGCTCTGCAGATATTGTATGACGAATGCTTCAAAAAGTTATAGGCTCCCTCGAAAAAAATCTTCTGACGACCATCCATGGAACGATTGGGAGAGGTGATCCTTTCCGGTATCTCGATGAACAGGTTCACCCCAACGGTAGAGACAGCACGACCCTCCTAGAAAGATGTACGAAATTCAACGCAGTCTACCAACGGTTGCGAAATGGACACAACAAGAAGTGCATTTCGAAGAATGCGAAGATCCGTCAGAACAAAAACTCTGCTAATGAATAGGAGAGTTATCATGGATGACCTGGAAGGCGTTAAAAGACGGATGCTCAGTAAAATATAAGCACCAGACGGAATCGACCGAATAAAAGTGAACTGCGAACACGAATGGACAACAACAGGCTTACCAAGAAAATCTCACTGATTAACTGTAAGACTGGAAGCCTTCGGGTCAACGAAGTCCGAAAAGAGCTGGATTCCGCTGGGATTTCTGACCTTGATGTCCTACACCGCTCCAATTCTGTGATATTCTTGGTTCACGACATCCAAACCACTCCCACAGGAGAAAAAGGAAACATTTTTAGACGGACTCGGGAGAACCGAACCTTAAGAAAAAGAACTAGTCATGAGCGCTGCGCTCGCCATTGGACTTAAATCTATATATATAAATAAAATAACATATCTTGACTGACTGATTCATCACCGCCGAGCCAAAACTACTGGACATAAAGAAATGAAATTTTAGGAATACATTTATATTAGAGTAGGGAGGATTTTTTTGATATACCGAAGCTAAGGGGGTGTAGGAGTCTCAAAAACTTAATAGACTAAAAATTGGTATTTAGAATCTCCATTAAAAATAAACCAAGACGTATTATTTTGCTTTCGTAACATCCCTCTCGGGGGGTTGGTGTGAAAAAGGGGTTGAATACCTTTCATGATGACACTTATATCTAAAAAAATGAAGATGTTAAGAGACATAAAAATCGGTATTGGGAATCGCCTTTAAAAATAAACACTTTTGTTTTTGTTTTTGGAAAAACCAATTGGGGGGGGGGGGGTGAACAGAAGTGGCAAAGGGAGTACATTAAAAAAAAAAAACTATATGTACAGTATATCTCAGAAACGTAAATTGTTACAGACGTGAAAACTGGTATTTGGAATCTCCTGTAAAAGTAAGAAAACATAGATAATTTATTTTCGAAAAATCCACTTAACGGGAAGTGAAAAAGGGGGGTGAATTTATAAAATGAGAATATCTACAGAACATCTCATAATCTTAGCAATGTTACAGACGTGAAAATTTGCATTTTATGTATTTATTTGCTTTCGGAAATTCAACTTAAGGGGAGGGGGAGTGAAAATGGGATTGAGTTATTTTTATTAGGAAAATAATATCTCAAAAACTGAAGATGTTACAGAGGTGAAAATTGGTATTTTGAGTCTCCTTTAAAAATTAAAAATACGTATTTACACGCCTGTAACATCTATATTTTATTTATATATTCGTATGTATTTCGAATCTCCCTTAAAAATAAAGCAGCACGCATTTTTTTTGTTTTCGGAATCGACTTAAGTGGGGAGGGGGTGAAAATAAATAAAATAAAAACTAATGAAACACGTATTCTTTTGTTTTCGGAAAATTACGTAATGGTGTGAAAGAAGTGAACAATTAGTCGAATGATTTGTATGGGGATACTTATACAGGGTAACCGACGGGAATCTGACGTTTTTGGCATGGCTAGTACTCTCTCGGTGGAGTTGGGAGCGGAATTGTCAAGCTGGACACTCGCCATGCGTTGCCGTTTCAGTAGCTATGGAGCAATGGTCGGTTGAACATCGTATGTTTCCAGAATAGCGTGTCTGTTATAACAGTGCAGCGACTTTTTCGTGTGCGTCGTGGTGCCGTTCCCAGCCGCAACACGATTCTCAGTTGGGTTAATAATGTACGGACAACAGGATCTATTGTTAAAAAGACGCCACCAGGTCCGACTAAGACAGCAAGAACACCAGAAAACATCGAGCGTGTGAGAGCCGCGGTGACGCCATTCTGCACAAATGCGTCGTACGCAAACATACGATGTTCAACCGACCACTGCTCCATAGCTACTGAAACGGCAACGCATGGCGAGTGTCCTGCTTGACAATTCCGCTCCCCACTCCTCCTACCGAGAGAGTACTAGACATGCCAAAAACGTCACATTCCCGTCGATCACCCTGTACCTATCTACACTGACTGACAGTGACAATGCAACACCAAGGAGGAGTGGTTCGAAAGGGATGAAAGTTGGGGTAAAAACAGAGACGGCACGGACGAATAATTGATGTTTATTTCAAACCGATATGCAGGTTACACAATGCGCACGGCATCGACTCAGTAGGATGTAGGACCACCGCGAGCGGCGATGCACGCAGAAACACGTCGAGGTACAGAGTCAATAAGAGTGCGGATGGTGTCCTGAGGGATGGTTCTCCATTCTCTGTCAACCATTTGCCACAGTTGGTCGTCCGTACGAGGCTGGGGCAGAGTTTGCAAACGGCGTCCAATGAGATCCCACACGTGTTCGATTGGTGAGAGATCCGGAGAGTACGCTGGCCACGGAAGCATCTGTACACCTCGTAGAGCCTGCTGGGAGATGCGAGCAGTGTGTGGGCAGGCATTATCCTGCTGAAACAGAGCATTGGGCAGCCCCTGAAGGTACGGGAGTGCCATCGGCCGCAGCACATGCTGCACGTAGCGGTGGGCATTTAACGTGCCTTGAATACGCACTAGAGGTGACGTGGAATCATACGCAATAGCGCCCCAAACCATGATGCCGCGTTGTCTAGCGGTAGGGCGCTCCACAG
Source organism: Anabrus simplex (assembly GCF_040414725.1). Lineage (NCBI taxonomy): Eukaryota > Metazoa > Arthropoda > Insecta > Orthoptera > Tettigoniidae > Anabrus > Anabrus simplex. The sequence goes on from NC_090267.1 coordinate 515,482,621, forward strand.
TTACTGCCGGATTTGACCTTTCTCCACGCCGACGCCACACTCGTCTGCGGTGACTATCACTGACAGAACAGAAGCGTGACTCATCGGAGAACACGACGTTCCGCCATTCCCTCATCCAAGTGGCTCTAGCCCGGCACCATGCCAGGCGTGCACGTCTATGCTGTGGAGTCAATGGTAGTCTTCTGAGCGGACGCCACGCCGGGAGTGCAGGCCTCCTTCAACCAATCGACGGGAAATTGTTCTGCTCGATATTGGAACAGCCAGGGTGTCTTGCACATGCTGAAGAATGGTGGTTGACGTGACGTGCGGGGCTGCCACCGCTTGGCGGCGGATGCGCCGATCCTCGCGTGCTGACGTCACTCGGGCTGCGCCTGGACCCCTCGCACGTGCCACATGTCCCTGCGCCAACCATCTTCGCCACAGGCGCTGCACCGTGGACACATCCCTATGGGTATCGGCTGCGATTTGACGAAGCGACCAACCTGCCCTTCTCAGCCCGATCACCATACCCCTCGTAAAGTCGTCTGTCTGCTGGAAATGCCTCCGTTATTATTATTATTTATTATTATTTTCCACTAATTGTAGTTACAATTTAGGGATGGTGAATGGAGAAAGGGCATAGCCCCATATACACAAAAGTGCCTCCATCGCCACTTAAAATTATTAAAATTGACGGCCTGGCTATTCTTAGCTATACACGTGTCCTGTGGCACACGACAACACGTTCTACAATGACTGTCGGCTGAGAAATCACGGTACGAAGTGGGCCATTCGCCAACGCCGTGTCCCATTTATCGTTCGCTACGTGCGCAGCACAGCGGCGCATTTCACATCATGAGCATACCTCAGTGACGTCAGTCTACCCTGCAATTGGCATAAAGTTCTGACCACTCCTTCTTGGTGTTGCATTTGCTCTGTCAGTCAGTGTAAATAAAATATAGATGTTACAGATGTGAAAAATTGGTATTTCGAATGTCCTTTAAAAATAAAGAAGCACGTACTTTTTGGTTTTCGAAAAATCGACTTAAGGGGGGAGGGGGCGTGAAAATAAGTAAAGGACTTGAATTATGTTTATGAGGATAGTTATCTCTCAGAAACTGAAAATGTTACAGACGTGAAAGTTGGTATTTTGAATCTCCTTTAAAAATAAACACGTATTTATTGTTTTCGGAAAGTCTCCTTAAGGGGGAGAGGGGTGGGAAGAAGTGAAGAAGAAGTTGAATTCATTTTGTGAGGATAATTATATCTAAAAAACTGAAGATGTTACAGACGTGGAAATATATAGTTGGAATCTCTTTTAAAAATAAAGAAACTTTTTTTCCGACTTGAGAGAAGACTGTTTCTCACATGTCGCATGGTCATCTTCGCCTCAAAAGGCAAAACCACAAACGTGGTTTACAAAACGTTTCTGGAGTAAATGAAACAATTTTTCGGTGAGTTTTTATACTTTAGCCTTTTCAGATAATGTCTTAGTGCAGTACTAAGAAACGATTATTTTTATCAAATTACCAAATCCACGCGAAGAAGCCGCGGGTAACTGCTAGTCAATAATGATCATCTTCAGGTCCGTTTCGTCCTGCTGTGGACCACATTATTTCAACCGTTTGCGTTAATTCTTCGCTAGTATTCCCGCATTCGCTTTCTGCGAGCCTCCTCTCTTTCATCAGTCCACTCCTTGCCTGTTTCCAACTTGGCTGTTCTTGGAATCGCCGGGATGCTCCAACTTTATTATGGAAAGCAACACGTCCTTGGATTTATTTGTGGTTATCCCTATTTATTAAAAATCTTTTTTCAACTACGCTGAACCAGGGCCCCTGGGTTTCCTTGTTTACAATGTAGGAAAAGATCCGGTTGGTCAATCTCTGCGAGCTCACACGTGTTATGTGGCCACAAAAATTAATCCTCCGTTTCCGAATTGCATCCGTTATTCTTCCCACACGCAGCTACAGTCCACTGCATTCACAATTTTCTCCGATTGGTCCTAGGATTCCTTTTCCTTCTTTGTCGTCTCACTTTTCAATTAGACCCCTTCTGTTCAATGCGAAGCATTCTGCTGCTTACAAGACCTCTGGACGAATGACTGAACAATAATGCCTAAGCTGGGCGTTGATGGACACTGATCTTTTGTTATAGATATTTCTAGTTTGTATGCTACTCCTATATTGTTAATCCTAGATGTGAATGCTACTTTGTCAGAGTTGTTAGGTACTATCCGCTCGCCTAAGTACTTGAACTTTTCTGCTCGTTTGATTTTCCCCTGTTCTACAATTAACTCTCTAGGAGCTGGCTCCATATTAATAATAATAATAATAATAATAATAATAATAATCATAATCTACTCATTCTTCGCTGTGTTAAAGTTTCAAAGCTACTTCGTTTAAAGGATTATGATGTAGATGTTAAAGTCCATAAATATGATGATTGCTGTTTAAAGGAGCCAAACATCAAGTTCATCAGCCTCTTTTAAACGTAAGTTTATTGCTCAGATAGCCATATTTTCAAGATATGAGGAACGGCGCCTTTCTTATAACATAGGACAAAAATTCGCTGTGTGTTCCAACTACTCGTGCAAACAAGTGGGCACAATGGCGGGAAGGTGCTCGGAATGAGGAGAAAAAGGCTAAGGGCCACTTTCACCAACCACTGTCAAAAATCCGCTAACGGAGCGATAGTTAACATCTTGTTAAGGTTGCAATGTGGCGTAATGGGAATCGCGTTTCAGATAACATCACAGTCTAATATATACAGTCGCGAAGCTCTGATGATATTTTTCATCCGATGCGACTACAGCTCTCCAAGCGGCGAGGTAGAGGCAACTTGCTAGCAGACGGGGAACGAATTACCACTAGTCTAAAATGGTCGTAACTTCTGAACCATTCATGCAAATAATGTCCTGACAAGGTTATTGTAATCCTTATGAAATAGTGGAGGAGGTCAAACAATTTATTTCGATGAGGAGTTCGAGGATAATATCGAAATATTCATTTAATCTATAGGAATTATTTTTCTTTACCGCGGACTATAATATAAAATCGCTTCTAGAGGGCAACCGGTTCGAAATAGGTATATACCATCGCGGACTTTTTTGTAGAGGTTTCCATGCTCTACAATTCTTACGCTTACACTTGGGGTCTATCGTTGACAATTCAGGCAGCGAAAGCCAAGAAAGCAAGCGACCGACCGACATCGAACCTGCCAAGTTGGGCTAAGAAGGCCAGCGCAGCGCTCTAAGCGCTCTTCCATGGTCGTCACTTTATTTTCTAAATACGGGAGTGTAACAGAATGTAAAAAAGACAGATGGTATATCCCTTAAGGGAAAAGAAAATGAGAGGAATGAATTAGCAAATTAATTCAATATCCACATGAATGTGACCACACGGTCAGTAAAACAATTAAAATACCTGTACGACAACCTAAGAAGAATCGCAAAAAAAGGATTATTTGAAGGACAAGTTGGAGCTGTACAAGATCGGAGGAGGTACATTTGTTACATCTACAGAGACAACTTTGAAGGCTATTGCATTAATCAGCGACTAGGTTGGGCCTCTTCGTAATGACGACGAGGTGATTCAGAATATCACACTAAGCCACCAACATATTTTAGCATGAGATAATAGAGTTTATGTCGTTATATGAAATGTTTTGGTTTTAAAGCATTCTGTTGTGTGAGATCTCTCTTTCGTATAGCTGCCTCTGTGGATCAGTTGGTTGAGTGTCAGCCTCCGGATCCCAAGATAGCGGGTTCAAACCCGGCAGAGGTAGTCGGATTTTTGAAGGGCGAAAAAAAGTCCATTAGACACTCCATGTCGTACGATGTCGGCATGTAAAAGATCTCTGGTGACACATTTGGTGTTTACCCGACAAAATTAATTAAATCTCAGCCATAGACGCCCAAGAGGGTTTTGGTTTACTCGGTCTGCCATCTAGTGGGCCTAGAGTAAAACGGAACGTCGAAATTGACGAGCAGACAGCCAAATGGCGTCACATTGAAATGTCTGCATACGGTAGCTGAGGCCATACGATTATTATTATTATTATTATTATTATTTCTTTTTCGTATTACCATTCAGTGGTTTTTAAGCTGAATTGTATTAACCGAATAGACCGTTAATAATTAGCAAAATCATACTATACTGGTGGCCATAGTCGTTAAAGCGTCACCGGGCGAGTTGGCCGTGCGGTTAGGGGCGCGCGTCTGTGAGCTTGCATCCGGGAAATAGTGGGTTCGAACCCCACTGTCAGCAGCCCTGAGGATGGTTTTCCGTGGTTTCTCATTTTCACACCAAGCAAATGCTGGGGCTGTACCTTAAATAAAGCCACGGTCGATTCCTTCCAACTCCTTGGCCTTTCCTATCCCATCGTCGACATAAGACCTATCTGTGTCGGTGTGACGTAAAGCCACTAGCGTTAAAGCGTCAGGTCTATATCGTCTGACACCATGGTTAACCGGTTCGAGTTCCGTTGGTCGAGAAAATGTCAAGATCAGAATGTCGAATGGGGACGTTAAAGCCTTGAACAGACCCCTTCAACAGGAGCAGGCTATGTGCCAGCAACGGGTTTCACCCTCTCCCTTCCTTACTATCATATATCACGTCATTCATTTCGTCTCATTATCTCCTCTGAAGAGGTTAATGTCAGGAAGGGCACTCGATCGCAAAAGCTCGCTCATAATTCACACCCGACCTCGTAGAGACGTAGAGAAACACGGGACAGATTTGCACTCTCTCTCTCTCTCTCTCTCTCTCTCTACCCAGCATGGTATAGGTTACATGTGATTATGATCTCTTTTCCTTTGAATTTATATTTCATACAGACATAATAAGTTAATGGAATATTAGTTTGTGTATCTCTATTCTACAATACATAACATTAGTATCTTCAATAGTGATCTGAAATGACCCTGTTGCATAACATTTCAGTGCAATCAGCAACTGCTGCATTGGAGACAGACGGTAATTTCTTCCTGTAGGCTCGATAAAACTATCTCTCACGACGGACTTCCACATCTATATTGCTCCAAAAACCACTGTTCTGTGAAGTCAAGTATATCATTACTTCTGCGTAAAACTTCTTGTCTCTCAGTAGTGTGAAGTTAATAAAAAAAGAGCAACTGAGTATGAAACACAAAATCTCTTCCGGCCATCTTTATTTTTTATTTTTTTGCTAGCGGCTTTACGTCGCACCGACACAGACAGGTCTTATGGAGACGATGGAGTAGGAAAGGCCTACGAGTTGGAAGGAAGCGGCTGTGGCCTTAAATAAGGTACAGCTTCAGTATTTGCCTGGTGTGAAAATGGGAAACCACAGAAAACTATCTTCAGATCTGCCGATAGTAGGATTCGAACCCACTATTTCCCGAATGCAAGCTCACAGCCGCGCGACTCTAACCGCACGGCCAACTCGCCTGGTCATCTTTATTTTAACACGACGTTAACCAACTTAATGGGATGAGAATGGTGCATCAAATTAACGGAGAGTTTAACGGCGCGATAGCGTTAACGAAGGTTTTGAAACAACCAGCCTGTTAACATTCCGTTATAGCAGTGTAATGTGTCGTTAAATCTTCAGCAGAGTTTGATGAAACCAGCCCTAAGTTAGGAATGAACTCGATGGACGAAGCTCCGCAGATACTATAAACCACCGACTTCAGTGGTGGGGTCATGTGAAGTGAATGGAGGTAATAATGGACTCGGCCATGCGAAGTAAGAGAATCAGATGAAAACCACGGTGATGACGGCAATGAAAAGAGGCGTGGAATGACTCCAACTTCCAGCAAATGTTACGTAAATCTTTATGTGATGGTAGTCTACGCTAGTAGTAAGTCACTGAACCACTCAATTACTGTAAATCATAGAGATAAGGTACAGTATAAGAAATCTGTGAGTTTGTATGTGGTTGTGTTGTAATTATTACGGGCCTACTAAGTTATTCGTAATTTGAGTTATGTTCTAGTGTGTTTCTGAGAACCTGCGCTGTATGCAAACGAATATATCTAAAGCTATCTTCTGTATAAACTTCAATGCTACTGCTTCTAGAATAATGATTATTTGGAAAGTAATTTTTAATTGCCAAGCATTTTTTGCTTCTAGTTTTAATGAATATGTTCTTCATTCTTCTTCGTTAAAAGTAAAATGTCTGTTTTCATGTATTGCAGGTGTCTGTGGTTCATGTTTGAACTATTGTGAGCAGACACTGCCACCGGGATAAGGTAAGTGCTCCAGTAACTGACATTCATTATCTTATCAAAAATCACAAATCACTAAGCTTACCTCTGACGAATGGGGACTTGAATTAGTTTAGTCCCCCGAAATACAACATTCATGTTTGTTTGTACACCATTTCGTTCTAATTGTCGACTAATCTAACATCAGTAAATAATCAGACATAACTGTCCAGCATGTCCATTCAACTTGAGGCAGCATTTTTAAAAATTAAAATATGGGTATTCTTTTCTGATGACCCTGTATTAACCGGCTTCGGTGGTTTGGTCATTTAGGATATGGGGGAGGATAGTTTACCTAGAAGAATGATTAACTAGGTCTTGGGGAGTAAGATAAGTATAGGGGGAGTAACACGACGATGGTATTAATGATCAGATCATAGGTGTGTGGAACTAATCGACCGGCACATAAGCGCCAGTAGCCTTAATTAAGGTACAGTCCCAGCATTTGCGTAGTATGAAAATGGAGAACCACGGAAACCATCTTTAGGGTTGCCGACAGTAGGGTTCAAACCAAGTATCTCCCTGATGCAAGCTCACAGATGCGCACCCCTAACCGCACGGCCAACTCGCCCGGTTATGTACCGTTTCACGATATTGACCTGAATATATAAAACTTGTGAAATTCTTTTTAAACAATGCCAACTTTTCCCTTTGCGGAAAGCTAACGATCATAAGTATATCTTTCAATAAATGAAACTCAAATATTGATAACGAACGATTTGCTTGCATCATTTTACAGATCTACAGCCCGAGCACCTCTCAAGGTCACTGTTACTAAGTAAAATAGACTACATCTGATCTAACTGTATAATTATTTAATATTTTGTTATACGAGGAAATAATCTATACGTGACAAAGAATGTTGTATCAATGAGAACTGCATCTCTACGTCAAAGGAACGTAACTTGTAGCCGCAGCATCTTTGGCGACCAACGCCTACGGTAACGACTAATGTGACGTCACTGATGGTACATTTTTTTAAATTTCAACACGCACATTTTTGTTTGTCCCGTAGAGAAACGGGTCAATGATTGGCTTAACGTAGCCATCCAACGGACGAATCACCACCAACAGCGTCATATGCTCTCTCCATATCAGTACTACGGAGAGGTTTGGAATTTAATCCAGGTTTTTGGCACGCAATCTAGTGATTAGAAATTGTGCATCACCACCTCCCCTACCCTGCCGGCCGACATTCTGATAAACATTTTTTCGACCAACGGGACTCGAACCGGCTAAACACGGTGTCAGACAGTTTACATTTCAACGCCTTAAGGATCATGATCACCGGGCTGGCTATTTCAACACACACTATTTATACAAATCCACAGCCGCAGCATCTTCGGCGACCAACGACTAATGTGACCTCACTTCCGTCACACATTTTGTTGCCATACGACATATAAATTAAATTGAAACAAGAAATTTAGTGGTTCAACCTATTCAATACAAGTAAATACGAAATGTAATGTTACATTCATATTTGGTTAAAAGCGGTACCGCTTTCGACCACCAATCTGGGTCACCATCAGCCGATTAAAAATACAAAAACAATGCATAGGAAAAAAAAATAATTAAAGAATAAGTCTTTCACAAAAGTAGTTCAAGAAGCAATATAAGACAATAGGGATTAGTACTGCGTGATTTTAAATCATAAAAACCAGAAGAGGTCGAACATCAGTCACTTATATGTAGCAAGGCGCAAGTCCCTGAAGAGTAGCACAACACACGCAATGTCCGGCACTATGCTTTTAAATGCCGACGAAACTCGGTGAATAGCTTAAAGAACACGCCTGCAAATGCTTCAGTCGCGAAAATATATAATACAAGTTTATATAATTGAGGTATGTATCACTGTTAATAGGATCTTGTAGATTCTTTAGAGATGCAGAACAGTTGACGTAAAAAACAAATGTGAGGAGAAAAATGTATGCGTATGTTGCGCTGATTTAAAAGCATAGTGCCGGACATTGCGTGTGTTGTGCTACTCTTCAGGGACTTGCGCCTTGCTACATATAAGTGACTGATGTTCGACCTCTTCTGGTTTTTATGATTTAAAATCACGCAGTACTAATCCCTATTGTCTTATATTGCTTCTTGAACTACTTTTGTGAAAGACTTATTCTTTAATTATTTTTTTTTCCTATGCATTGTTTTTGTATTTTTAATCGGCTGATGGTGACCCAGATTGGTGGTCGAAAGCGGTACCGCTTTTAACCAAATATGAATGTAACATTACATTTCGTATTTACTTGTATTGAATAGGTTGAACCACTAAATTTCTTGTTTTAATTTAACTGTGATACAGTTCAATACGGAACATTATGAAATTTTTATCTTTAAATATGTATTAATGTCAAAATAAAGTTTTAAAAGCTTCATTTTCTGAATTCTATGCTTTTAAAATATTTCACAGCAGTTACGAAGTATACGAGGGACAGTATTATAAAACACACAGAAATAAATAAGGTTTTACCGGTCTCAAAATACCAATAAGGCATATTAATATTGTGCCAAGAGCCTCCATGGCTCCGGCGGCAGCGCGCCGGCCTCTCACTCGGTCACTCCATGTGAGATTTGTGCTGGACAAAGCGGAGGCGGGACAAGTTTTTCTCCGGGTACTTCGCTTTTCCCTGTCACCATTCATCCCAGCAACAGTTTCCAGTATCATTTAATTTCATCTTTCTTTTTCTTTTTGCTATTTGCTTTACGTTGCACCGGTACAGATACGGTAGGTCATATGGCGACGATGGGACAGGAAAGGCCTAGGAATGGGAAGGAAGCGGCTGTGGCCTTAAGGTACAGCCCCAGCATTTGCCTGATGTGAAAACGGGAAACCACGGAAAACCATCTTCAGGGCTACCGACAGTGGGATTCGAACCCACTATCTCCCGGATGCGAGCTCGCCCGGTTTTCATCTTTCAGTCATTAATAATTTCCCGAGAGGAGTGCGACAGGCTTCGGCAGTCGACACAATTCCTATCTGCGCCGCTACATGGGGCTTCATTCATTCCATTCCTGACCCGAGAATACCAATTGTTAAATTCATAGCAATCTTAGTGGAAAACGAGAAATATCAACTACCTGTGAGATTGGATAGAAGCCTGTATGTGGTCATTCACTATTACGTTCAACCTATCTCACGGCTGATAGTGATAATGGTAATAATGATAATAATAATAATAATAATAATAATAATAATAATAATAATAATAAAATCTAAACTAGGCGACAGAGTTGCAAAGATGCGGAGACGCTTAGTTAATTGACAGAGGTTTGCAGACAGAATACTGAAAGACAAAAGAGTGTACAATCAAGATGGGTGTATTTTATTTAGGTATTCCAACTAGCTCATATCTGTATGCTTGATCCACAGGTAAATGGGAGGTGAATCCTCCGCACGGGTACAATGGGATCGGCTGTCGACAGCAGCCGTGACACAAACACAGAGAGAGAGCGCGCAGACGAATAATGGCAACGTCATCTCCATTGCATCCATCAAGAGCTTTGTCATCAAGCTGCTTCTATTTTGTTTACACTCAATCAATACACGTCCATTAATGTTTAATTACCCGCGCATTACGACAAATAACGCATATTTGGAAAGAAGGTGAAGAGAGTATCATACATTTCAGCATGGAGGACCAGAAATTCCTCATATTAACACAGTAATGTTGAACTGGAGCAAAATCAAACCAATGAGGAGATTTGCAATCTAAAAAATGTATTCAAGATTGGGATTTTTATCGTTAACATTCTGAACGAAATACATTCCCAAATTCTTCAATATACAGAGTGCAGGAAAAATAATCAGCGGCGGTGATTAAGGCGATCAGTACAATAGAGGGCATGAAAGCCTCTAGCATCCAGAGTCAACTGGGGCTATGCAGTTTTTATCCGCGATTGTTCTTCTGGGCTCAGCTGGATTTTTTACTTTTGAGCGACGGCGTGAATATAATAACGGCATGTGGCCACCGGAACGACCTCGTGCAGGTCTTTCCAGTTGATGCCCTGTACGCGACCTGCGCGTCTGTAAGGATGGAGCCGTACCTAAGATGAATTCTAATGGCGAAAGCGGCACGAACACTCGAGCCAGAGGAATTAACCAATTAAGGTTAAAATCTCCCACCCGGTCGGGAATCGAATCCGCGACCCCTTGGATCAAAGGCAACCACGCTAGCCATTAAGTCATGTACCCGGACGACGGTGTGAGTGAACGTTTCATGCCCAGGGTTTCGTAACGTAACTGTGGGTGGGGGCGCTAGAATAACACACACGGTAGCCCTGCCTGTCGTATAAGCGACTAAAAGGGCCCTCACTCACGGTGCCCTATATGAGTCCTGGCATTGCTTCCACTTACTTGTGCCGGGCTCCTCACGTTTATCTATCCCATCCGACCTCCCTTGGTCAACTCTTGTTCTTTTCCGCCCCAGGTTCCGAGGGAGTCTATCAATTTCACCCCCTTCGTAGCCCTTGTTTTTCTTTCCTCCCCGCCTTTTTTTTTTAAATTGGCTTTACGACACACCGACACAGATAGGTCCTACGACGACCATAGGAACAGGAAAAGGGCTAGAAGTGGGAAGGAAGCGGTGGTGGCCTTAATTAAGGTACAGCCCCGGCATTTGCCTGGTGTGAGAATGGGAAATCACGGAAAACCATATGTAGGGCTGCCGACGGTAGGATTCGAACCAACTATCTCCCGAATGCAAGCTCACAGCTGCGCGTCAACTCGCTCGGTTGTCTTTCTTTAGCTGATATGTTCATTTTTCTCTGATTAGTGTTAATAGAGGATGGTTGCCCAGTTGTACTTCCTCTTAAAACAGCAACGACCACTTGACAACTTGTAGTGGGGGTTCTTCTCCAGGCATTTGGCCTGCAGAACACCTGTTCCTTGCCCAATGTGAGTGTGGATGAAAATAGCGACTTACAGGGTTAGTTTCAATCCTCTTTATCACGGCCTTTCGTACGTCCTTTACAGCGATCCCGAGACTAATTCTGAGTAAGGAATGTGCGCACTGACTAACAGTAAGTCCACGATTGTCGCCAACCTTCTGTGACGATAAAACCTTAACACGGAGGAAAATAAAGGATTCCTCTCACCTTCAGAAGAAAGTCAAGGGGTAGGAGTTAATTGCAGTAAGGAGTTACGTAAACGAATCGTTTCCATGAAATTTATTTATAATTTTTGTTTTCAATGGAAGATAATAATTGCTTTTAGGCAAATCAAGAGTAAAAATAGCGGTAAATTATAATAAATACCATCATAACTAGAGACATATATACATATTTTCCTACGTTACGACTATGAATTCTACTACGTCACAGCGCTACAGTATGCCGTTTTTTCATGTAACACTTTTGTGTCTTGGGTTACTTAACTTCTTTGAACTTCTTTGCTTTGCTTGATGTTACTTATGGGGCGAGTTCTTGACTTGTGCCTATAACTCATTAATTAATATAATTTCTGATCCAAGGATCATGCTATTTTTCTTTAACAACAATTTTTGTTACTATATATTTTTCAGCTCCATTTTCCTGTTTGAACCGCCCGCGCTAGTCATGATGCACAAAGATATTGAGAATTCACTCCTATTCGTCGGTGATAATTCATTAAATAATATAATTATTGGTCCAGGAATCTCGCTATTTTACTTTCAAGAAAAATCATTTTTTTTGTTACTTACGATATACTTTTCGCCTCCATTTTCCCGTCTGAACTGCCCGCGCTATTCATGATGCACAAAGATATTCAAAATTCACGGACATAGCACGCCGATTCGTCGGTGCTAGCCCTGGACCTCAAGAAAGAAACAAAAGAGGGCACGATGAAGTTTTCTAACTTGACAAATTTACTTAAGACTAAAGCCTGTTTTTTTTAAGTGAACGTGCTGCTGCGCATATCTAAGGAGAAAGAGTTTATTTGTGATTCAAGGTTAATCATGAGAATAACGCAATGCACCTCAGTAATTTCTTCATCCTGAGAAAGAATACGTTTGTAAAATTGCCACAGGCTATATTATTATCATGCTAGTTTATCAGGAGGCAGGTAGTTACAAGAAAAAAGACTGGACGTAGTGGGAAAACTGCGGCTCCGGGACCCTTAAAAGTGAATGGACGTCACCAGTACACTAAGAATGCATTTTCCACACACACAAAAATCTTATGCACTTTAACTCTAAAACAGGTGTTTCCAAATATTAAGGGCTCGAGGGCCAAAAACGGAAACCATGGGCATGATCGCGAGCCGCAGTTCAATAACAGGCCAATTTGAATAAAAAATCCGGAAATAGAATAGAGGTACCAGTAAGAAATAACATTCATAGTTCAACTGAAATGAAGGTTTGATCATTCAAAAGCTTAAAACACTATTTTACAATTACATAAAAGAGTGAAATTAAAAATAAACACTATTATACCCAGGACAATAATTGAATTTGGAATGAACACCAAACAATGTCAGTTCATTTGAATTATTTGACAAATGACAAAAAGACAAACTGAAATTAATAATGTAGTGAAAAGAAAACTTAAAGGAGGACAATTTCGTGGGAGTACTTCGAGTGTGCAGCACTGTGTATCAACGAGAGAAGAATGAAGAATTAAACCGCTTCTTACTCCAATGGCAATTAAAGTATTTCTTGGTGTTCATTGCATGCTACGCTGCATAAAATATCCTCAGAGAGGTTGGCATGGAGTTCAAGTATTTGTATGGGTCCCATAGCTATTTTTATAATGTGTGAGGGCTCATTTTCGAACTTTGGATTTTACATTTTTAAGAATAAAACCTTGTCCATTCAGGCGAAGTGAATACTTAGAAACTGGAAATAATATAAAAGAATAAATTAGTTCTGAGTTGCGTCTATAAAGGGCAATAAATACATTCTTGAACGACCTATGATTTTTTTTTTTTTTTTTTTTTTTAGATTTTCTTCACATTTCTTAAAACATTTGTTTGTTAAAGCACACGCGGGCCGCCATTTGGAAATCCCTGCTATGGAAGTTTTACAGGAAAGTACAGTAAAATACAAACTATGCTGACGTTTCATTTCAGGTGAGTGTGTTCACTTGTCATCATACTACCACGCACTAACGACATGAGATCATTATGTTCTTAGGAGGGAATATCAATGAAAATAATATCAAAGAAAAAAAGCACCTCTGCACAAGCAATGAAGAACCTTGGCGAATTGGAAGGTAAAGGCATCCACTACCCCTAACCTCGGTACGAATGGGACAGAATGGTTAGCTCTTTGCTCGGCCCGCCTTTGTCCCCAGGAATTAAGCAGGTACTCATTTTGTTCGACTGCACATCAAACCTCCCACGTGAAAGAGAGAAGAATGTAACGGTGAAGCAAGAATAATATGGTGTCGCTTCAAAGAGAAGAAAAGTTACATCATTTCTAGTATATCCCTTCCAATGTTCAAACAATACGGAATGCTGTAGAAGAACCAGTGCATGAAGCTTCCCTTGAACATCTAGATGTGACTAAACCCAGGCGTAGAAAATGGATCGCCAGGCATGGCTGTGAACTGAAGAGGTCAAAAACATGGTGTGAGTTGAAAAGAACATTTATTAGAGGTTTCTTGCCTCAAAGACAGATGAAAACTGGAATTCTTACTATCATGCTAAAAAAATTCAGCTGCAAAGTCAGCCCATTTCAATAAGATATACTGTACATGAAAATCTCGATACATCAGCCAGAGCGCGAGACTTCTACAGGACTTTCCAAGAAAAGGCATAGACGTGCCCCAGACACGGAAACTTTGTATGGCAACAACGAACAGAATGGCAAGCTAATCACGGAGGGAGTAAACGCTTTAGGTCGTTGGAGACAGTATTTCCCGAAGTTTGTAATTGAGAGTTTCCACACCCTCCAATTCCAGACATAACACCCGTTCAAAGACCCTACACACCAATAAATAAATATTAAGTTGTCGAAATACTCCGGAAGACCAAGTAGACCGGATGTTATTCTGCAGAACGTTGGAATCCCAGACTCTGTGAACCACCTGAGCGGCTGACGAGTTTCTTCAACATAATTTTTGAAGGGAGAATTATATCATATGAGTGGACCTACAATACAACGGTTCTAATTTTGAAGCAGAAAGGCAACCCTGTATAGACTGTTCTGGCTACCGCTCGATACCTCTTCTTTCTCAGACGATGAAGATTTTCGAACGTGTCATCGATAATAGAATCCGGAAATTGTCCACATTAAGTTACCACCAAGCAGTGCGCATTCCTGAAAGTCTGTGGGACAATCGACGCAATTCATTCTACTCATATGCTCATCGAGAAGAAAGTTGACCTGGAGAAAACATACGACCGTGTGCCTCATGATCTGCTCTGGTTTACCTTCCGTGAGCATGGAGTTCCTGAGAAGCTAGTAGAATTGGTGAAACAATTCTACAATGGTCCTAAAAGACGTGTAAAAACAGCTGCTGGCCTGTCAAGTTATTTTTACATCTCAGTGGGAGTCCATCAGCGGTCAGCACTTTCACCCCTGCTTTTTATCATAATCATGGACACCATCACAAAAGACCTGCAGAAACCCTCCTGTATGCCGATGATGTGTTCTTGGCCTCTGTGAGCAACAGTGAGCTCCAAGAACAAGCGCAAGTATGGCAAACTCGCCGAGGTGTGTTCGGATTACGTTTTAATACTAAAAAGACGGAATACATGACGACAGATCCGAATGTTATGGATACCATCCAAATCGACGGCATAGACATGCAGAAAATAAAGGCCTTTAAATATCTTGGCTCAACCATCACTGCCGATCAGACCCTCAGTACTGAAACAGTCTAAACGCGTCAGCAATGCGAGGCTGAAATGGAGGAGCATGACTGGTGTGCTCTGTAACAAGAAAATTCCAAAGCACTTACAGTAAAAAATATATCGGACTGGTGCAACGAACGAAGTAGAACATCGACTTGCCGTTACGGAAACCAGAATGCTTCGCTGGACATCGGGCCTGATACACCACGATCATGTCACCAGTGATGTCATCCGTAGCAGATATGGAATTGCACCAATCACAGACAGGATGGGAGAAAGGAGGCTACGATGGTACGGACACGTGCTTCGAGCAGACAGCACAAGTGTCGCATGAAGAGATTTGGCCATGAAAGTTGCGAGAAGACGATCAGTAGGAAGACCAAAGCAACGATGGCTCGACAATATCCATAACGACCTGAAGATCGTAGGTCTACACCCCGACCAGGTGTGTGATCGTGTCAAGTGCAGAAACAAGGCCAAGAAAGAGGACCCAGCCACACTGCGGGACAAAGATAGGTTGGGTGAACCCAGGGTGAAGTGTCACCCCAGAAGAGGAAAACATGTGTTTTAAGTTTTCGGCTTCCTGGCCCGGAACAGCACCAATAATAATAATAATAATAATAATAATAATAATAATAATAATAATAATAATAATAATAATAATAACTCCGCTATTACCGGTCCCAAGCCCGGAGCCTCGTCTATCAAGAGACGGGGAAGGGAGGAGGGGGAGGAGTAACAACCTCGTTAAAAAACCTGGGTCCATCTGGCTCCGGGTGGTAGCACCCAGTAAGGGCCCCTGCCTAGGGTTACAGGTGAAACCTGGCCAACGGTCTTGAAGGCGGAAGAGGAACTCTGCTTTAGTTCCGAACGGTGCAGAGAGCGGAAGAGCCTAGTGGAGTGAACCACGAACAAAAATCAAAGTTCGGACTAACAATCCGATTTTATCCTGGAATCTAATTCCTCACTTTGTATTTTATACAATTTCAATTGCAGTATGGAAAGTCCGCTGAATGAAGGCACTACCCCAGGTGGTAACTCGAAAGAGAAATCCACCATTGCGTCACGCAATGCATTGGGACTAAAGGTTCTGGGGAGTCCCAACAACTGCAATCAGGAGGTTGAGTCGGAGCAACCTTGGAATCCTTCTAAAATAAAATTCAAAAAGGAATTCTTTTTTGGCACTTTAAATGTAAATTCTCTACTCAAGACTGGTAAACAAAAAGAACTAGAAATACTTCTAGAGAAGAACAACATTCAAATTTTGGCAGTTCAAGAAACTAGATTCCTAGATGAAAATGTAATAGACACTTGTAACTACAGGATCTTTAAAGGCAAACCAGCAATCAAAATTATGAAGGGGATGCCACTATTTGGTACAGCTTTCTACATTCATAAAAGTATTATAGGAAATGTAACAGAATTTAAATCCAACTCAGAAAGAATATCTCTCCTATCAATTAAATGCAAAAACAAAACGTACACACTTGTTAATTGCCATGCACCAATAAATGAAGACAATAGGAAAAACCCTATAAAAAAACAGAGGAATTCTGGGTTCGTTTGGAAAATGAAATATCCAAAATTCCGAAAATGAACACCATATTACTATTAGGTGACTTCAATGCACAAATAGGTAGAGAAAAGAAATTTAGAAATGTAGTAGGACATTACCCAGCCCACAGAAGAACAAATACAAATGGTATTAGGCTAATCAGTTTGTGTCAAAGCTATCACCTGAAACTAATGTCAACCTTCTTTAGAAAACTCCCCAGAAAAGCTAAAACGTGGATATCTCCAAACCCAATGTTAGGAGAATTTCAGTTAGATCATGTGGCTGTTTCAAAAAAAAGTACAAAAGAAATTATGAATGTGAAAGTAGTAAGGAATGGTGAATTTGATTCTGACCATGATCTCTCTAAAATTAAAGCCAAACTCGTACCTAATAAAGAACAAAGAAAGCCAAAGAGGTTAATAAAATATAATGTAGACAGACTTACTATAACAAAAGAATCAATTAAAAACTACCAAGACGAAATTAAAGTGGCTAAACAAGGCAACTGGCAAGAAATATCCAAAGCAATTAATTATGCAGCACAGAAAACATTTGGGCCAATAAAAAATAAAAGGAAAATATGGTGGAATGAAATATGTGAAGAAGCTTTAGCAGAGAGGGCTAAAACATGGAAAAAATAGAAATGCTCAAAGAAAATTGAAGATTTTGATCAGTTTAAACAACAAAGGAAGGAAACAGCAAGGATAATCAGAAGTACTAAACGAGCCTTTCAAAAGGAGAAACTTATAGAAATGGACAAAAACTTTATAAAAAATAACACCCGTGACTTTTATCAGACTTTTAAGAATGAATTAAAGGGGTACCAAACTACAAATGTTAGTTTCAAGGATGAAAACGGCAGAATTGGACTAAGCAATACTGAAAATTGTGAGATATTAGCAAGATATTTGATCAACTTTTGAACTGTCCTGAACCAAGTCATAAATTAGCATGTCAAGATATTGATGAAAGTAATTAAAACCCTCAAAAACAACAAAGCTAACGGAGAAGATTCTATTACAGCGGAACTTTTGAAGTGGTCCTTGCCAAATATAGCAAATGAGCTACAATTACTCTTTGAAGAAATCTGGAAAACTGAAAAAATTCCTGAGAAATGGAAAGTAGCCTTGATACATCCACTCCACAAAAAAGGTAATAAACAGGACGTTAATAACTACAGAGGAATATCTTTATTAGCATTGGCATATAAAATATTTTCCAAGATTTTATTAAACAGAGTAGAAACAACACTAGACAATCATTTAGGTGAATATCAAGGTGGTTTCAGGAAAGGAAGATCATGCTCAGAACAAATATTTAATCTTAAGTCAATAATTCGCCACAGGTTACTTAATTTAAAGGACATTGTAGTCATGTTTGTAGATTTCAAAAAGGCTTTTCATTCTGTTGACAGAGAAACTATATATAAAATAATTCGAGAATTTGGCATAAAGTCTAAACTAGCAAATCTAATCCGTGAAACACTTACAGACACAGTCTCTAAAGTGAAATTTCTGGGAGAGATATCACAGCCTTTCAAAATAAAAACTGGTGTACGACAAGGCGACGGACTATCCCCAATTCTTTTTAATTGTGTCCTAGAGAAAATAGTGAGAATTTGGAACGAAAAACTTATTGAACTCAACATTTCACCGATAAGGTTAGGAAGAGGAAACAAAAGGATCGAAATAAATTGTCTTGCATTTGCAGATGACTTTGCAATACTTTCTGAAAATGTGACATCTGCTATAACTCAAGTATCTTAAATGTCTTGGAAAGAATCGCCAGCAGAACTGGCTTAAGAATTTCTGCAGAAAAAACAACATTTTTAACAAATATTTGGGATGCACCAAAATTTCTGAAAACAGATATTGGCCAAATAGAGAGGGTAAAAAAATTCAAATATCCAGGGGAAATAATCCAAGAAAATGGTTTAGAAAAATCTGCAGTAGAGGAGAGGGTACATAAAATGGAGAGAGCTTATGGTGTCACCAAAGATATCTACAATAAAAGATGCCTATCCAAAAATGCAAAAATAAGGCATTACAACACAGGAGTGAAGCCAGAACGCCTATATGCAAGCGAATGTCTGGCGTTAAACTATAATTTAGATAAACTAGAAATACTAGAAAGGCGAATCATGAGGAAAATATTAGGCCTACAAAACACAGCAGAAGGTTGGAAATTACGAAGTAATGCTGAAATATATCCAAAAATAGAAAATATATCAGATGTAATGAGGAAAAGGAGACTTATGTTTTTTGGACATTTATATCGAATGCAAGATAGTAGATTAACCAGTAAGATTTTCAGATATTTGTGGGGTAAGAAATCAACGACAAGCTGGGTCAATGAAGTAAGAAAGGATTTAGAAAACAACAATATAACAACAGAAGAAATAAATAATAGAGAAGGCTTTCGGGAAAAAGTATTGAAAATAGAAGGATTCCAAGGTAGGAAAGTAAAAAAGACTGGTTCAAAGTGGTCTGAAGACAGAAAGAAGAAACATAGTGAACAGATGAAAGCGTACTGGAAGAAAAGGAAAGAACAAAGAAGAAGGAATTGAAATTGGCACGTGGTCCTCTGGTGGCCCATTCGAAATAATAATAATAATAATAATAATAATAATAATAATAATAATAATAATAATAATAATAATAATAATAATAATAATAATAATGTCCCGGGCATGGCGTTAAACTGCGTCCACAAACCGAGTGACCACCAGTATAAGTGCCAACCAAGTGCTTCTACCAAGTGCCAACGGCCTCTTCGGAGGGCGGATGAGCGGGTAGAGATTCAGGGCACTCTCTTGCCCTTGGGGTGGGAAACTGCCCCTGAAGGCGGAAGAGCCACTAGATGGCCAACGGCATAGGATAATAATAAATTCAGTAGCGTCTGCTCACCTATTTGGTGCGGCAACTGATGAGCGTCTGTACTGCGAGTCGGAGCGGCTGCCTCAGAAAACCTTCAGGAACTCACCCACCTGATTGTACTCCGATCCCTCGGGATCAACCCACTCGCTTGAGAACAAGCACACCATGATTCGTGCAAGTAAGAACATTACTCCAGGTGGTAACCAATCCACCCGCCAACTGAAAACGAAGGCGGCAACCGGCCACTCGGATTCTGGAGGAGCCGGGCTGAAGCGAAAGAGGGAGTCGGAGCTCTCTGGCAAACTTCCCACTAAAACGCCTTTCTACATCGGCACGCTAAACATAAACACACTCCTACAAGTAGGCAAACTTATCAGATTAACATCAGAATTAGATCAGCAAAAAATCCAGCTACTCGCCGTACAAGAGACCAGACTCACTGAGTCGGAGACATCAGAATATGGTAACTACCACATTTTCAAGAGCAAAACTACATGAACAGTAGGAAAAGCCACACCAATGTTAGGCATGGCCTTTTTCGTACACAAAAAGATCGTGAACTCCGTAGAAGAGATCACACCCATAAACAACTGACTAATGACCTTGCGACTTCGCTGTGCAAATCGCCACTACACCTTTCTAAATGCCCATGCACCCACCAACGACTGCAAAGATCAGAAACAAACAGAAAACTTCTGGAACAAACTTGAAACCACACTCATCAAAATACCTGAAAAAGATACAATCATTCCCCTCGGCGATTTCAATGGTAAAAGAAAAGTGCTACAGAAAAACCGCAGGAAGATTCTCAGCACACGAAAATACCAACAAAAATGGCAAACGCCTCATCGAGCTCTGTCAACAACACGACCTGAAAACCATGTCAATATCCCTACGGTAAAAGCCCAATAAGCTCTTCACATGGGAATCACCCAACACCTGCTGCGGCAAACACCAGATCGATCACGTCGCCATCTCCTTCCCAGCACAAAAAGAAGTACACAATGTTCAAATCCGCAGAGGAGCCAACATTGACTCGGACCATCATCTAACGAGAATCAAAGTGAAATTTACCCCAAAACGCTTCTACCAGAAATCCAAGGCAAACAAAAAATTGGACACAGCACAAATAAAAACATCAAATCTCAGGGAAACGTGGAAAAAAATCCCAGCCGAAACTTGGAACGAATTCTACGACAAAATCATGAAGAGTGCATCAGAGCAAATCCCACTACAGGAAAAGAGCAGACACCCGTTTTGGAACACCGAATGTGACCAAGCTATATTGAATAGAAGAAACGCATACCAGAAGTTCATCAGCAACCGTACACCTGAAAACGAAGAAAAATTCCGCGAAGTCCGCAGACAGACCTCTAAACTAATCAGACAAACCAAGAGGAAATACCTGGAGGACCAACTGAAGTCGGCCGAACAGGACTTCCGCAACTACAACACCAGAGATTTTTACAGCGTCTTCCGCAGCAGATTAAATGGCTACACGCCCAAGAACCTCTCAGAGAACAAAACGGAAAATTGGCACTCACAGATGACGAAAACACCAAGGAACTCGCGAGATACTTCGAGTCACTACTTAACTGCCCAGAACCAACGGAAAGGTTTCCACTTAAACCCCACCCGAACCCAAAGCCAGACTCATCCCCACCTAAACAAGAGGAAATACACCGACACATACAACGACTGAAAAACAAGGCATCCGGGGACGACGGCATCGTAGCAGAGCTCCTTAAACATCTAGGAAAGAATTCTCTCCAAAAACTCACACAAATCATACAAGAAATTTGGACAACGGAAAAACTACCAGAAAATTGGACAAACGCCCTCCTCGTTCCACTTCACAAAAAAGGTGACCGAACAGATGTGAACAATTACAGAGGAATTTCCCTGGTGCAAGTCGCATACAAAATCCTCTCCGCAGTACTCCTCTAAAGAACACAGGAACAACTAGAATCACTCATAGGCAAATACCAAGCGGGCTTCAGGCACAGATACTCAACCTGAAAACCATCTTGAAACTACGACACAAAAGAAAACAACCCACAATCTGCACCTTCGTGAACGTCCAGAAAGCATACGACTCCATTGACCGGAAATCCCTCTTCCAAACACTGAGTGAATACGGACTGGACAACAAGACTCAAAAAATCATCAGACTCTCACCAACACAACCTCCCAAGTAAAATTCATGGGAAATATATGTGCTCAAGGAAATTGGCAACCATTAAGTATGACAAGAAAACATGTAAAAATCTCCTGTCTCGCTTTCCCAGATGATCTCGCGATGCTCGCAACAAACGAACAACATGCAATCAGCCAAATCGAAACCCTCAAGAAATGCTCCGAAAAATTCGGCCTACAAATCTCCTTGTCGAAAACCAAGGTCATGTGTAACCATTGCAGCCTCCAGAATTTGAACACGAAATTTGGCACAATCGAAAAAGTAACCGAGTTCCGATATCTCGGAGAAATTATAGTACCAACAGAAATACAAAAAATACCTTTCAATCTTCACCAAAATTCGACATTACCATACTGTGATCAAACCTTAAATATTATACGCGAGTGAAACACTGGATCTCCACAGGAAAACAGTACTCGAAGACATCCTGAAAGAGGAACGTAAAATCATCAGAAAAATTCTTGGCCCAAAACTGACTGACGAAGGATATAGACTGCAATCTCGTACAAAAACCGATGAGCTCTCAAACCTTGCGGTTGACATCAGAAAAACACGCCTGAAATTTTACGGACACATCAAACGCCTTCCAGAAAACAGACTGACAAGAATCTTACATGAGGCAACAGAAAACATCAAAACAAATAGGCGGACAACGGAAATCCGCCAAGACCTGGAAAAATCAGGAATCAAAGTGGCCGACATCGCTGACCGAACCTGCTACAGAACGAAAATCAACAAGTGGGAAGTAGAGTCAGAGAGAAACCACAAGAAGAAGACAGGAGCTAAGTGGACAGAAGAACGAAGAACCACGACGAGAGAAAAACTGAAGGCTGCCTGACAAAGAAGGAAATGCACAACTTCTAAGTGAGCTTTGCGTGATCAGTTTTCTGGTCTTTTTCGCATCTAATAATAATAATAATAATAATAATAATAATAATAATAATAATAATAATAATAATAATAATGCCATTGGTGCTATTTGGCCCTATATCGAACAATGGGGAAGTACGAAATATTAATATTTTATCTTGCCTGGTAAGATTAAAGCCTTCACAACTTCTCTTCCATCTAACCAGGTAGATATATATATTAAATTACAATAATTAAATAATAATATAAATAATGATGTTATAAAATTAAATTAAATATTACAATAATGAAAGGAAAATTCTTAAAAGTCATATCCTATATGTAAGAAATAGGTAGTGCATTAATTGAAAACATTTGAAAGAACTATTAAGAATTTTAATTTAATCTTCTATCAGGGCATTCGTGAGAATAGAGTGGTTATGAGTAGCAGCATCAAGATTACGAAGGATCCTTATTGGTGCATACAACGCCTCCAAAGAACTTCTTTGTAAGTGCGAATAGTACTTATTCCACTGATACTTTCAGGAAGGAGGTTGTGCCACACCTAGTGGTCTTAATATTTTTTTCCTCAAATGGTCTTGTTATTCTATTCCCTGATATCGATATCATATGTCTGTTATTTGAATATGGTAAATGTTCTCTGACTTGACATCTACTTCCTCCCGGTTATGACAGGTGGCGCCTCATACCATTATGAATTTCCAGAGTATTTCTTTCTATCCTAACTTTGCTTTGTACGATCTCTATGAGAAAAGAATGGAACCCTTGGTAAAAAATGAAATGGCGTATGGCCTTTAGTGCCGGGAGTGTCCGAGGACATGTTCGGCTCGCAGGTCTTTAGATTTGACGCCCGTAGGCGACCTGCTTGTCATGATAAGGATGAAATGATGATGAATACGACACATACACCCAGCCACCGTGCCAGAGAAATTAACCAATGTTGGTTAAAATTCCAGATCCTGTCGGGAATCGAACCCGGGACCCCTGTGACCAAAGGCCAGCACGCTAACCATTTAGCCATGGAGCCGGACAGAAGCCTTGGTTAAAAAGATGAAGAGGCAGAGCTACGAAATGTGTTTCGTATCATTTAAATGCTACTTTAAAAAATGTATACTTTTCCATACGTGGCTCTCTGCTTTGAGTCAACGTACAGGCTCATTTTGTGATGTGTATTTAAAACGCTAATTCCGTACAATTCATGCTCGCTACCTGGGGTGATATGAATATGTTCCATAGCGTATTTGTGGTTTGATTATTGTAATGATTAGGTGAGCCTTACCCTGTATTGCGGCCACCCTGATTATTTGATCTGGACTCTCAGATCGAGCTCATGAGCCTTCGACTCACTTTTCTCATGCTACTGCGGTTTTTATCGCGGTGTGTCTTGATTCTGCATTTTATGTTGTCTTGCGAATCTAGTCTCTACGTGTGCATGTGTGGATGCGTTGTATGAATGTCGGATCTGTTTTTTTTTTTACTTTTTGGTACCTTATGGATGTAACCTTCAGTTTTACTGTTAGTTTTGCTTATTTGATTAGCTTGTCTCAGCTCCTGGCTGGTTTAGCCATTTTATTTCTATATTTCGGGATCTTATTCTATGTCTTACATGACTATGTTTATTTCACTTCTGTAGTTACGGCAACACCCCCTTTTTCTTCCTCCCTATAACATCTTTGTGTTCTGTGATTATTCTTTTTGGCTGAAGTGCTTCTATGTCATCTTAAATTCTGAGAGAGGCTACTCTGTGGAGATTGTTGATGTATTGGGGATTGAAGTTTGGCCTCGTTTTGTTCTGGAGCGGTTGCAATTACTTTTCGGGTTTAATTGCCTATATATATATTAATTATATATGCTTTGATTGAGGTTCCACTTTCACGAAATAAATATTTTGTGACAAATTCAGAGT
This sequence comes from Anabrus simplex, assembly GCF_040414725.1. Classification (NCBI taxonomy): domain Eukaryota; kingdom Metazoa; phylum Arthropoda; class Insecta; order Orthoptera; family Tettigoniidae; genus Anabrus; species Anabrus simplex. The sequence continues at coordinate 515,507,027 of NC_090267.1, forward strand.
AGCACTGGTTGGTATTGTCTGAATCCAATTATATCTTCCCCATATACCTATAAAAATGAGATAAGCGAAGAAGTTGATGAGATTATTCCTGAGAAAAAAAAGAGTCCTATGCATTTAAAAAAATAGCTTCCAAAAATATGTATGTAACATTTTTCCTTATGAATCCTTTTGTTTGTTACGAGCCCGTCTCATATCTGCTTCAGCCAATTTTACGATAATAAACCCTAATCTGTTTTAACCTATTTCTGTCTTGAGTTCTTGCCTTTTATGCTTTATTCATTTGTATATGAGGCCCCGGGTTCAGTTCCTGGCTGTCTTTCGCCAGTTTCGACCAGTCCACAATTAATGTCCTCGTTAGCAAATAGTAGCGGGTGGAAAGTTCCACTCACGGCAGGGCAGAACTGTGAATGAGTTATCGTAAATGGCGGCTGTTCTATGGGTAGGTAAAGCGTAGATGTAGCGTTAAGACTGTGACAGGCTGAGAGGTATTTCAAATATGAAGTAAGGTAAAATGGCTGTGAAGAATGAAGGATTTGATGTAGAGGGCGACGGATTTTTTTCTAGTAGGAGCCAAGTTGTATGAATGAGTTACATGGTCACAGTACAGTAGGTTACAGACGTATCTCACACATACATTTTGACTACGTTGCAATCTCCTCAATAACTTGCACCCAACGTCTCCGTCTGGTTCTCTTGCCTTCCATGACCAACCCTTTATTCTTCTAAGTAGCAAATTCGCCTCACACGACCCCACCGCTGTAACCCATTCATATGCCAAGCTTCATCCATAGAGTTTATTCGTAACGTAGCCTTTACCTCCTTACTTCAAGTAACCTCCTGTCATTGCATCATTATCGCTACTTTCACATTATAAGTTAAATTATCCCGTACAGCAAAATCAAATAATTTTATTTGCTTTACGTCCCACCAACTACTTTTACGGTTTTCGGAGACGCCGAGATGCCAACATTTAGTCCCGCAGGAGTTCTTTTACGTGCTAGTAAGTCTACCGACACGAAGCTTATTTGAGCTCCTTCAAATATCACCGGAGTGAGCCAGGATAGAGCCTACCAACTTGTGGTCGGAAGGACAGCGCCCCAACAGTCTGAGCCACTCAGCCCGGCACAGCAAAATCGGTCTTAAAACACAGCGATATATAAAAAAAAAGAACTCCAAGAAGTCTCTTCTTTCTTACAAAATACCGTTAACTGCAACTGTGATCTCTCTGCAAAACAAGGATCAGTGACCACAAAACGATTGATTTCCAAATGATACACTATTCTTATTATAAGCAAAATATAGGTCAGAGGTGACGGAACTTCAAATACTCCAAATAGTCCGAGCGTGGAGAAGGTAAAAGCATTATCGTCTACGAGGCAGTCGATTCACCAAAGAGCTTCCTGTTGCTATCGATTGTGCGGTAACCTCATCAGTAGGGCCGCCATGGTCAGGGCAACATTATGAGCACTCAACAGTAAACCGCATCATCAGCGAGGAGGATGAAACTTTTTGAACACGAGTATTGTTCATATTTCCAACATCGGTATTGTATGAACATGACGAAATGGTCGTCTGCATTCTACACTTTAGAATGACTGGCTCAAAAATACCCACAGTGAGTAGAGGCGCTACAACACATTACGTATGTATTACATGTCGAAAGTAGGGCTGTCCAATTTCCATGTAGCAAATTAGGAACACTGAGTTCTTTGCCTTTCAGTACGAAAATTAAACACCGCGGCAATTTTATGAACAAAATAAGAGATCAAGGGTATTTTAAATAATAAATAGTAATATACCAGTGTAGTAGTATTTATTACATCTAATAATTAGTATAAAATTCTCATTTAAACATGCTATGTTTAAGAGTTCCTTGACCAACAACTTTTTTGTGCAATTCTTTACAACTCGCGTCACAGCCGAAGTATACAAAAAATTCAACTTCTGTTTCTTTTATTTCTCCATTTCCTTGTCATCACTGAAAATACTCGTTCCGTATTCTGAAACACAGATGATTTCGAGCGGTACAAGATTCTGAGAAACAGAACCAAGCAGTTAATTAGAAATTCCAAATATAAATACTTTCAGGAATTGATGAACAATAATAGCCCGAGACAAAAATGGAGTAAATTACGTACGTTAGGTACAGGTAAAGCCGTACAGCAACATGTACCAAGCATATCGCTGGAGGCTTTAAATGATCATTTCGCACGGCTTCTACCTCTACCTCCTTCCCTAAAAATTCTCTGCCCTTGTTAGAACAGCAGTCTGAGTATGACCAATTCTCTTTTAGAAATGTCAGCTCGAATGAAGTTATACTCTCTTACATCCAATGCCACAGGTAATGATGACATTCCTATATCGCTTATAAAGGATATCTTAGGAGCTCTTCTGCAAATACTAAATCATATACTGTATTTAACTACTACCTGACAAACGGAGTGTTCCCAGATGTTTGGAAAGATGCACTAATTAAACCCATCCCGAAGAGCTCCAAATTTGATTCACCTTCAGATTATTGTCCAGTATCCATTCTACCACCCTTATTCAAGATGCTTGAACGTCTAGTTCATACACAAGTTACTGACTACCTTACCAAGCATTCCCTCCTCAACCCCTTCCAATCCGGCTTCAGGACAGGACATAGCACTGCGACATCTTTACTACGAGTGACAGATGATATCAGACGTCCAATGGACCAACGGGACGTGAGTGAATTAACAGTATTAGATCTCAGTAGTGCCTTCGACACTGTCAACCCTCAGCTACTACTGCAGAAACTTCGAGAGCTATATTATAATAGTCTGTTACTTTTTTTTAATCTTACCTTGAAAACCGCCGGCAACGTGTGACAGTTGGAAATTTGAGTTCAGTATGACAAAGTAAGACCCTAAGTGTCCCTCAAGGGTCGGTTCTCGGACCACTGTTACTTATCGTCCAAATTAACTGTATGTCAAAAGCTCTTAAATTCTGCAAACTGCAAGTGTGTGCGAATGATGTACAGATTTACTATCGTTCAAAACCGAGTGATATTGATACTGCAATTACTAAAATAAATTCCGACCTTCAACATCTTAGTGACTATGCAAATAAAAACAGTTTATTAATAAACCTAAATATAACTAAAGTCATTCTTATCGGTACCAGTGAAAACCTATATTCCCCTCAAGCAACTGGACATCTCCCCAATAATTTTAAACAATAAAATCATACCCTACTCTACTTCAGTGACTAACTTAGGAATTATTATGAGTGAGGCCCTAAATTGGACTCAACAGATGATAAGCATATGCAATAAAGTACATAAATGCTTATATCCCCTGAAACGGTTCTTTAATCTATTCTCTGTTCGACTTAACAGTACAACTAATTCGCTCTCTGATACTACATATATATGACTATTGTGACACTGTGTTGACTGAAATAACCTGCAACAGTAACAAGAAACTGGACCGGAGCCTGAACAGCTGCGTAAGATATATCTTTAATCTGCGATATGATGCTCATAATCACCTTATTATAAAGAGCTGTCGTGTCTTCCAGTGTACCAGCGCCGTGAATTTTACATGTTTTCACTTCTGCACAAAATACTTTCCACTAATACTCCCGACTATCTGTCTTCATCTTTTTCTTACCTCTTGTCCTATCACGAATACAATACAAGATCTGGCTCCTCTCTTGGCATACCTATAAACCGCATTACTGTTTGTAACCGGTCCTTCATAATCTCTGTGTCCAGGTCACGGAATTCGCTACCTGCGAACATTAGAGACAATCCCTCTCATGGCAAGTTTAAAGTGGCTTGGCGCGAGCATTTGCTGAGTAGATCCCGCCGACTTGCCCGATAATTGTTGAGTGAATGAAAGAATGAATGGGATGAATGAATGGATTGCTGTAGTTATGTCATTTAAGTAAAATTAAGGAATCTATTGTCATTACTAATTATTGCTATATTATTTGTTTTATTTGCATTCGTAATTATAAGTTACGTAAATGTATAGTGGTTAAGTGTAAGATAGGGTTTTGAGCCCTAATTTCGCCACCAATAAAGGCATTGTCTATCTATCTATCTATCTATAAATCCAAGTATAAAATGAACCAGATCCACGCCAAGGTGCTACCAGAGACGCTACTCTCAACGGATGTGAAGCCTTCGTGACTGGAACTGGTAGTGATCAGTGATCTCTGCTCAGAACTAAAGGTTACAGAATTTTTTTACTCTTTGATAATACAAGATCCGCACTTTTAACAATCGTGCTATGACCTAAAATACGAGAATTTTAGACTGAGAATTTGTTTTCTGAAAATCGGAACAAAATCTGAAAATGAAAAGGCCGTATTGTTACGTATCAAACCGCAAATATGGCAACCCTAATCGTAAGCCACCTCCTTGGCTGAGCGTAGTGGCCTTCGGTCTAAGGGCTCCGGTTCGAAACCAGGCCAGGCCGAGAAAAATTGACCGGGACCGGAAAATTTCTGCAGCTCCGGAGCTGGCTCTTGTACCGCATTACCAACCACCACAGAAACACTCAATAATGAATGCATGAATACAACATCGGCAAGGTCATCCAGCCGTAGAACGGGGCTCACTCCCCTTCAGTGCAGACTCCAGAGAATTGGGAAAACAACTAATGATCTTGCATGTCTTTGAATAAATTAGACACAAATACTGATGATGATAGCGACAGCATCACTGGCGAGCAAGGACTACGGCAACGACTTACGCGACGTCACTGACGGTGCACTTTATATTTCAGCACACACTATTTATAGAACTCCACAGCCGCAGCATCTTTGGCGTCAAAGGCCTATGCCCTACGGTAACGACCAATGTGACGTTAGTTCTTGTCGCGTCACGTTACACAAATTTTCGGATGAACCCCAGCCATAAGAGATATTTCATGTAAAAACACAGGAGCATGAACACGTATATTCTTACCACAACAAGTCTTCAATACATGGCGATTCCTTCACAGTTGCTGCAATTCCTGAATGGAGCAATCTGCCACAAGACAGCACAGGGATATCAGTGTCCAAAAATATTAAACATGCAGACGGCCTAAAACAACATTAGAAAGAGAGAAAGAAGTCCACGCAATTGTGAAATTATAAAATAAAGAACGGATTGAACCAGGAAGAACAGCAACTTTTTTGCACCTTAAAAATATGTGGAGAAAGAAAAGAATAATTTTTATTTCACGTATAATTAAGAGTTACTCCTCTGTTTCGTAATTCTCTTTTCTTTAAAGCGTTTAGCGTCTTCAGTACTGTACTACGTTTCTGTAACACTGTGTTCTTTCTACTTGACTTACATAACGTTTAATGTAGGCCTATACGTAGCTACTGTTAGCTATAGTTCAGTAGTTCTACACAGTCCAAGAACCATTCCGCTCATCACTACTGTCAACATAAATGCTCTTCACTGATCGTAATAACCAAACCCTAATCCCAAATCCCTCAAACACGGACTACATATTTCCCCTCGGTACTCTGTCGTATGTCTTCTCAAGATTTAAGAAATACAGTATAAACACAACTGTCTATTCCTATTCATATTTTACGGAAGCCTCGAAAGTTATGGTTCAAAATGAACTCGAACAAAATCACAATTTTCTGTTAGGAATTATGAATGCCTGAGAATTATCTGTACAAACATAGCAACTGAGAGTTTTTATTATTTTCAGTGAGTTTCCTTCCAAATAGGGAACAAACCATTTGTCCCCCAGGCTCTTGGCGCGACGTGCGTCCCACATGCCGGGACATAAATAGTGGACGTGGGCTTGCAATTTACATTGTGCGTCCTGGTCGCGGCCAGCCTGCTCTAATATTAGCGTGATGTGCGTGTCCCTGCGACACATGCACAAATGTCCGTAAGAGGGTTTGTCAAAACAAACATCACTGTGTCTAGATTCAGCCAATTCACCCTATGTTTGGTTGAAACCTAAGTCAGGGTTTAGACTCCATGTAATATGGAGTCACTCGCCTGGACGAGGCACTTCGTGTGCGGCAGGGGTAACAGAGCATCGGTATCGTATAAAAACAAAATACCATTAAAAGAAATATGTTTCATTTTAAAGGAAACTATATACGATTTTTTCATTAATATATTCACAATGCAATGGCTGTTTTTGTTATAAAATAATTAACATGAAAACACTGATACTCTGATCTTTTCTGTGATATACCAGTTTTTAAACGAGCCCAAAAGTATGTTTAGGTCACATAATTCTCATATTTAACGCATGTCTAATAAATTAAATTATTTTGTACTTGAAAATATACAAAACAAAATTAATTCCTCCCCTTGATATTTGTATAAAATACACAATTAGTCTTTCAACAGTAGCAAACTAAATTATTTTATTAAAATGCAGAGAAAATTACGAAACTAATGGAAATGAATAAACTGCTGTTAGTCTTGTCCCAGTAACCACCACTGTGCACTGCAGTGAATGAGCTGTAAGCAAAAGACAGCCACTGTGTTAGGTATGCGAGACCTAGGGAACCTTACATGTTCACGCCCTTCCCTTCCTTTTGACGATGCCCTCATTTTTGAAAAGATTGGACTCTTTCCATTTTCATTTCCGATTAGGGTTAACAGGAATGGTGGCGATTAAGGGGGCGCAAGGTGAGGGGGACAGCCGACCCCCCTTTCTCGTCGAGAAAAAAATTAAATTCCATTTTAGCCACTTAAAACTAGGAATTATAGAAAAACCAAGTTATACAAAACCTGATGTCTTCTCACCTAATCCTTGCCTTTAATTTCTTTAAAAATGGAAAGACAGAAATACTTAACGGAAATACGCACAAAATATCATTCCTCGTAGCTAACCGATTCGTAGAGCACCACAGCAAGTATTGGAGACTCGCGATTACTATCTGATGGCACAAAACGTAGGAACGTTCATTTCGATGGTTGCTACGGAAGTGTTCACGTCGGATCCTGGTGACTACGTCAATGTGACAAGGCTTCATTTCGCGCCCAATAACTCGGCAGAAGATTACCCCTCCTCCACCTTCCTTCCCCTACTTTCATCACCTAAATCGGGGCTTCACGCAGTTTTGTACCATAACATAGTAATCGCACTTCTAGCATGTGATTTGAAAAAGAAAAGCAGGTGTATATTTTTGCGAAGGTCATGTACAATGCGGTATGATTCACCCACCTATCGCGCGAATTCGTCAGTCTGGCACTCTCACTCTATGCATATGTCGTTCCGTCTGGTGTCTTACTTCCTTAGTGTGTACTCACATACAAATTAGCTTTTTTATTGGATAATAACGCCGTACTTCTATTTAAATGAAACAGATGTCTCACTGTTCCTTTGGGGACAGTTTATTGTATAGTATTGAATCAAAATCTTAAAAAAAAAAAAGGAAATCTATTATCACTACAGTTAAGTTGGTAAACTGTCAACATTTACTTCTCTATCGAAATTCGCTCAGAGAGTATTAAAAACCTACCACATTGTAGCTTTGTTTTTTTCAATTCGGTTGCCTACCCCCCCCCCCCACTTCTAATTCCCAATCACCGCTACTGGTTAACAGAGGATGGTCGCCTAGTTGTACTCCATCGTAAAATAATAATGACCATCATCACAACACTTTACGATACGCCAGCCTGTTAGTGATGGGATATTAGATTCATTTTATTGAATCGATTTATTTGATTCCGTTCATGTTACTGAACTGATACTGTGATCCGATACACGGCACATCACACTGGTAGGTAGTAGCAACATCATTCAATGCTCACTGCTGCCATCTGGTCTTCATTTTATGAACTGCTTTCTTATGCATGTCATCTCATCCAACCTTCATCCGGCAGCCTATTTCCCCCCATCAAGTTTTGATGTGTCAAAGACTTCCCCCCGCCCAAACTCCATAAATAAGTATACAGAATTAGTATCTGTCCGTGTGCAACCCGGTGATCTTGTGATTCGATAACTGAATTATTGTGCAATGATGCGATACACGAACTGAGGGAATGCTGACCAGTTCTTCCCGATATAAAACATTTTGTTTACAATTTGTTTTACGTCGCACCGACACAGATAGGTCTTATGGCGACTATACCCCGGATGCAAGCTCACAGCTGCGTGCCCCTAACCGCACGGCCAACTCGCGCGGTAAATTAAAAAAAACAGATATTTCTGAGTGGTCGTGAACTAATAAATAGAAGAATTTGGCCTATTCATTTACCATCTACTTTGGAATTACGATTAAATTGCTTTTATAACACTGCAAATGAATCCCAGTATTATTCAAACCTCTCTGTTAGTGGAAATGCACGTGAGTGCATTATTTTCAAATGAGGCGAGAGAGAGAATCTGCTATACAGCCACGAACGTCAGATTCTTTCAGTAAGCCATGGCTCTTTATGCTTCGATACCTCGCCAATGCCCAGTGTTCCGATAATGAACCGTATCTGTTGTATACCACTGATCGGAGAGTGCGCCCTCAGCAGTGTCTGCTACGAATCAGCTGACTCATATGCCGTGAGCTCGCCGTGGCTGCGATTCGATTCATTCGGGGCAGTTGAATCAATCGATACACTGCTTCGAAGCATACACTCAGTAGCGAACACTACAACCAGTCACCATTAATTTCAGATATACTCTTCGTGTAATGCTGATTGTGGTTTTGAATCGAACATCCGGATCTCATTCTTGTGACCCAGCTTCCTAGATACCTGAAATGTGACAATGTGTTCATCTAGGGTGATAACAAACAGCTGATTCCCATCAATTTGTGTCATTTTAACGACTTTATTTATAGTATACTAGTGGTTGACCCCACGGTTATTTTCCAGATAGTACGTCATATGTGAATCAAGTTTTTACACACATTCTTCCGTAATCTCGGTCGTTTAGTATAATTTCTTTTGCACCCCTTCTCACCTCCATGTTCCCTGGGGGATCCGGCGCTAGAATAATACCCAGGGTATCCCCTGCTTGTCGTAAGTGTCGGCTCAAAGGGTCTCAGGGCTCTTACATTTCGAGCGTGGGTTGGCGAACATTGGGTACTTAGCTGAGTCCTGGCATTGCTTCAACTTACTTTTGTCAGGCTCATCACTTTCATCTAACCTATCCGACCTCACTTGGTCGACTCTTGTTCTTGTTATTTTCTTTCTTTGGCCGTTACCTTCACTTTTCGAAGTGTCAGCAGTTTTCCCTCTGATTAGTTAATAGGGGATGGTTGCTTAGTTGTAATTCTTCTTAAAACAATAATTATCACCATCACCACCACCACCACCACTATCATCTCTCACCCCCATGCCGTCGGAGCTGTACTTGGACTTATAACAACATCTTTAGTGCATTTATTCATCTCAGCGACCCCGAAAACTATGGATTCTACATTAATATTTCACCCCCCTTTCAACCCCGCCCCTAGAGGTGCTATTACTGAGCTCGATAGCAGGTTCGAACCCCACTATCGGCAGCCCCGAAGATGGTTTTCCGTGGTTTCCTATTTTCACACCAGGCAAATGCTGGGGCTGTACCTTAATTAAGGCCACGGCCGCTTCCTTCCCACTCCCAGCCCTTCCCTGTCCCATCGTCGCCATAAGACCTATCTGTGTCGGTGCGACGTAAAGCAAAAAAAGAGAGGTGCTAATCGGAATGAACTTAAACAGCATTTTGAGTGTCATAGTTCATCTCAGTGACCCCGAAAACTATGGATCGATACTAACATCGGTCGTTTTCGATTACTTTTACATTTCATCCTCTCCCCTTGGGCTGCTAGGGGTGTCCTGCCCCCAAACTATTAATTTAACGTAGCAAGTCATATTTGTACCAAGTTTGGCTCGTAAGCATGGCGACATCTTTCCCTTCTTCCTATACACAGCATTTCTTACCGGACTATCATGATATAGCGTAAGCTGCTGTCGCCTAGCAACAATCTGTCCATCAAGTCAATTCAGTCTCGCTGCGGCTTTGCAATTTAATAAAATTACATAAAATTATTCATTAATAAAACTACCTATCCGATTCCGTTCAAACCACTTCATAATCCCTCTCAGATGTAACAAGAATAAATTGTGAAAATTTGAGCGAAATCGGTCCAGTAGTTTTTGAGTCTATTAACTTCAAATATACCAACATCCAATTTTATAAGGAAAGGTGGTTCACATGACAAAGCAAACTATAGTTATTCTAGTCAGAAGAATAGGAGGGAGAAACCCACGTTGCGTGACAGCGTGTTAGCGCTGGAATCTCTCTCTGTGATCGCTGCAGGCGTAAGGTGTGTAGGAGTATGCAAGGCGTAATAGGAAAGAGCGAAGGAGCAAGGAATGTCCCACAACCTTCTACAGAGGCATGTTCTACGCTGTGCTGTGATGTGCAGGTATTCGTATGACCCAATTAACAGCAATGTACTAGTGAGTCTGCTCCAAACGGAGTCAGTCTTAGTGGAAATGTGTGTACCATCCAATACCTCCAATGCCTATAATGAACGGGATTGGGGCGGACAGTAACATTACAAACATTTTCATTCAGAGTGCACGGTAGGTGTTTACCGGAGATTGCTTCCTCCGTCAACTGGTAGAAACTGACACAGAGACAGCCTAAATGACATCAATTCAAAATACCTGCTCACCGTGGCTGATGTCCGACTCGTTGGCTGAATGGTCAGCGTAATGGCCTCCGGTTCAGAGGGTCCCGGGTTCGATTCCCGGCCGGGTCGGGGATTTTAACCTTCATTGGTTAATTCCAATGGCTCGGGGGCTGGGTGTTTGTGATGTCCCCCTTTAACTCTCTCACCACACATAACACTACCCTCCACCACAATAACACGCAGTTAACTACACATGGCAGATGCCGCCTACCCTCATCGGAGGGTCTGCCTTACAAGGGCTGCACTCGGCTAGAAATAGCCGCACGAAATTAATTAACTGAACCGTAGCTGATGCCGTACGAATATTATTAATTTAAAATTTGCTTTACGTCGAACCGACACAGACAGGTCTTACGGCGAAGGTGGGATGCGGAAGGGGTAGGAGTGAGAAGGAAGCGGCCATGGCCTTACTCAAGTTCAGACCCAGCATTTGCCTAGTCTGAAAATGGGAAACCACGAAAAACCACCCTCAGGAATGCCAACAGTGGGATTCGAACCCACTATCTCCTGAATGCAACCAGCCACTTCCTCGGTATTATTATTTATTAGTCCGCTACCTTGGCTGAATGATTAGCGTACCGTCGTTCCGTTCAGAGGGTCCCCGGATTCGCTTCCCATCACGGCCATAGATTTTAGAAGTGTATGGTTAGTTTCTGAGGATCGGGGACTGGGTATTTGTGTACGTCCAAATACACTTCTCGTCATCTACACACTGCAAATCACTCCACTAACCACCAGAGAAATACACAAAAGTGAATGCATAACTCAGCATAGGGCTGGAGTCAGGAAGGGAATCCGGCCGTAAAACGCACATAAAATTCACATAAAGTATCGACCACAATCACTGGGGGAAATGAATGATTATGATTATTATTATTTATTTATGTATTTATTTATTTTGCAGACTTCCGTGGTAATGAAATTCAAGCTACAGTATTTCACAGATTTCAGGAAATCAAAGCGCGATAAATCTTAATTTATAATACTACATTTTTACGCAAAGTGTGAACCCATAAATTTCCGAACAATTCCAGTCGTCGCAATGTTGGTGTTGACATCCAAATTCTTCAGTCCTTCCACTAGAGTTTTAGGTATAGCAGCTATACTCGAAAGGATGATTGGTACAATAACAGATGTTCCACTATCACTCATAACACATCATTGATCTGCATTTAGGACTGTCGCCCATGTGGCAGATTTCCTATTTATCACCCCTTCATAGTGCCATAGTCTTTGAATATGTTCTGCCAGTGGTAAATACTTGATTTTCTCGATATACTTTTCATAGAGGTTCTCAGTGTTCGGGACAGCTATGTCGATCAGAGCGGCATGTTTTATTCCCTTCTCCATTTCCGATCTGTTGTGGATAGTCGTCTTATGCGTAATAATTGTTCGCTCCCAGTACATTTTAATATCGTCATTTTCGAGAACAGTTTGAGGGCTGTACTTAAAATAGGGATGTCTTTCATCAATCAGTCCGTATTTAATAGCAAGTTCTTGGTGCAAAATCTTGGCAAAAGAGTCGTGGTGTTCCTTAAACTCCCTTCCTGAGAAGTGTGAGCATCCGGAAGTAACATGCTGGATAGTTTCTTGCGTTTGCCAGCCATATCGGCACGTGTCCCTCATGACTGTTGGGTCCCTCACCACCACTTTTTCAGGTAGCTTCTGGCTCGAATGAAGTATTATTATTATTATTATTATTATTATTATTATTATTATTATTATTATTATTATTATTATTAAGCCTCCGTGGCTCAGGTGGCAGCACGCCGGGCTCTCACCACTGGGTTCTGTGGTTCAAATCCCCGTCACTCCATGTGAAATTTGTGCTGGACAAAGCGGAGCCGTGAACGAAACGAAAATTAAGACTTCAAAATGTATCCACTAACTACAATCTAAAGCGAATGATGATGAAAAATGATAGTGAAACAAAAACAATCAGTGGATCCAATTCACACTGCCTTAATTACTGGAATGATGTGTATTACTGTATTATCTAAAGGAGTCCAAAATCAAGATCGCCGGCCCCTCATAATGGTACTACTCACAGGTAATGTAGACCACACAATGGCATCACTCACAGGTAGCACAGACCCATGGTGTTTCGCACATAAGGGTCCTACTCACAAGCAATGCAGACCCATGGTGCTCCACACAGAGTGGGACTAATCACGGGCGCCGGTATTCACGTGGTGTCCTTCACCAAGTGGAACTAATCACAGGCAACGTATACTCACATAGTGTTACTAATCATAGGCAATGTAGACCCACAGTGTATGACACATTATGGTAACAACCAAAGGTAATACAAACCCATGGTTTTCACACAGTGGTACTTACCACGGGCGCCAGCCAAACCCGTGGTTTTTCTCACATAGTGCTACCAATCACAGGCAACGTACACCTATGGTGTTTCTAGTAAAGTGTTCTACTCATAGGTAGCGGAGATCTATTCTGAACCCACGGGAACCGACACATTCCAACACAGCGTTACGGCACATGGACATTAGTTCGCGCAGCCGAATGCCCGCTCTCCCCCTTCGGTGGAAAACACACGATCGTAGACCCTACTAACCACAGAACCGTGGTGTTCCTCATGTGGTGGTACTAACTACAAGTAACGTCGATCCATGGTGCTTCTCACGGAATGGTACTAAGCACAAATAGATTTTTTTTTTTGCTAGGGGCTTTACGTCGCACCGACACAGATAGGTCTTATGGCGACGATGGGATAGGAAAGGCCTAGGAGTTGGAAGGAAGCGGCCGTGGCCTTAATTAAGGTACAGCCCCAGCATTTGCCTGGTGTGAAAATGGGAAACCACGGAAAACCATCTTCAGGGCTGCCGATAGTGGGATTCGAACCTACTATCTCCCGGATGCAAACTCACAGCCGCGCGCCTCTACGCGCACGGCCAACTCGCCCGGTACACGGGTAGTTTTATGCTTCTAATGTCATCCCTTGGTCGCCCCTTTTAGTCCCCTCTTACGACAGGCAGGGGATACCGTGTGTGTATTCTTCATCTGCGTCTCCCACCCACAGGGGATGGTACTCCGATTCTCCCTGTCATCTTTCATTCCAGCAACACTCACCAATATAATTTCATTTCATTTGTTAGTCATTAATAATTGCCCCAGAGGAGTATGACAGGCACAATCCCTCTCCTCGCCACTAGATGGGGGCTTCATTCATTCATTCGATTTCTGACCCGGTCAAGTGACTGGAAAAAGGCTGTGGATTTTCATTTTCATTATTGCTATGTATTAGCTACTATACAACCATTTGCAAGAGCCTTCGTAGCTCAGGCGGCAGCACGCCGGCCTCTCACTGCTGGGTACCGTAGTTCAAAGTCAAGGCCACTCCATGTGAGATTTGTGCTGGACAAAGCGGAGGCGGGGCACGTTTTTCTCCGGGTACTCTTGTTTTCTCTGCCATCTTTCATTCCAGCAACACACTCTTTTATTATATCATTTCATTTGTCAGTCATTAATTTTATTACCCCAGAGTGCGACAGGCTCCCGCAGCTGCCACAGACCATCCTCGCCGCTAGATAGGGGCTCCATCACTGATCTCTATACATGGATGGCTGGTAGCTTGGGTAGCAGTAAGCCGAATAGAAGATGACTGGCGTAGTAAGATGGCAGCGAGCGCACGGTGCAGTAGACCACGAGGAGCGCGCTTGCTTTGTTTATGCTTTGTTCAGTGACGCCAGGTCTCCTGATTGTAGTTCCACGGGTGATCTGTGCTGTGTTATTGCAATACCCCACACATTTACAAAGGAATTAAGATGAAATACATCAATGAAAAATCACTAGTTTAGATATTTCACTCGCTGAATTGAAACCACATGTTACTTCTGCATGTTAGTAAAATATAAACAAACAAGGGAGCCATGCTTATACTACTACGATTAACACAAATACGAATTCATAAATGTAAATAATACAAATACATAATATATTTAAACTATCAAAGTATACATGTGTGGCAGATATAAAATGAGTACTGTTTGGAAGAGGTACAACATTCTCTCCGTCAGTTCAAATTACAATATTTCCTAACATAACGTAATTGGATTGATTATGTAGTAAACAAGCGACTGTCATCATGCCCAAGTGTGCTTCTACGGCAAATACGCCGCGAAATACGTGAATATCCAGCGAAAAACACACAGTAAACTAACATTATGCCTTTACAGGAGAAGTGGGTGTGGTTTCGGGGCTTTTAAATGTCCTGCGGGCTCATAGTAAATGGCTTCTACAAGCTGTAAACAAGCCGAAATTACTAAAATAAAATCATTTTCTGAAAGAGGAAGAATAGGGCTATTTTTATGAATAAAAAAGAAAAACCGAGTTTTTGGCTCAAAATACGAAAAATTCAGTCGTACCTCCCCTTAACAATGCATAATTTCGTGGCATACATGTATAAAATTTACAACAATGTTTCCAGAAACTGTTTTTCACTCGTATTGTATTACCGATCGTTAATTGCATGTATTCAGCACCTAAGTTAATATTTGTCGGCCGTTATTATACACTCATTTTTATTGCTATCTCGGAAATTTACTGACCTGGTAATGACGTGTCGGTGTTCCCAATGTCCTTATGCTTTGAGTGAACATGTCCCTAGATTTTTAATTATTTCAATGCGCCATTAATTGCGATTTAAAGTGGATTATATTATCATTGCTTCCCCATAAGGAGAGCTCTAGGATGGTCACACCAACATGGCGGACCGCGCGCTCAACTTGGCGTACTTTCTCCTGCAACGCAGAGCTGCCATCAGCAATCCATATATAGAGATCAGTGGGCGCCATTCATTCCATTCCGGATCCGGTCGAATGACTGGAATCAGGCTGTAAATTTTCAGAAACATTTGCAAAATAAATAAAAACGCACATCATGAAGCAATCGCACGAGTACAGCGAAGTTTGCCACACAGTATCGTCATAGGCTGACTGCGTCGCTAATTGCCTACACAGAAGTGTCACTGGGGCACACACGTCCCTCTCTCATCTATAAATGCAAGACACCGAATAAGTAGCAGTGTGAGATGCTAAGATAAGCACCATGCCCGCGACGGCATATTCGACAAGCCTTTGACCAGCGTCGCGGGACTAAGGCCGGTTGGACATTTCGGGGCGTCGCTCGCCATTCGATACTCTGCGTCGGTGTTGGACACAGTGGGAAAGTGAGGGTACACACACGCGACGAAAGGATTTTAGTTTACCCCGGCGGACCAGCACAGCGAGGATCTTTTCATCGTGCTACAGGCTGTAAGTAATCTACGGTCGTCACTCGAGAGAATGTCACGGCATCCTTTACTACATCTACCATTACGACCACAGCATCACCGAGCACTTTGGAACCTACGCCACGAACGGACAGCATACCAGTTTGCGGATTGGCGAAGTCCTGCCCAGCGCACTGATTAACACTGTAAAGCAACACATCGCTCCAGTGACAAGTGTGATGGTATGGAGTGCCGCCATTTCCTACTATTCCCGCTCCCCACTGTTGTTGAATGAAGGAATCCTGACAGCGCGAGGACACGTTCAGGAAATTCTGCAAGCGCGCGTACTTCCCTTCCTGACCCAGCTTGACAACCCCATTCTACCCCGTCTTACACTGCATGGGTATCTCTGGGCTACCTTCCTGATGTCAGCATACTTCTCCAGATCTCTCGCCATCGAGCACGTTTGGGACCAGATTGAACAGCAACTTTGATCTTGGCAACTATGTTAGATTTGGAGAGTAACTTTCGCCCGATGAGGCAGGTTCTTCCTCAAGAGAACATGCGACGTCTGTATGTCTCCCTACCCAATCGCATCGCCACCTACCTCCAAACTGCGGGTGGTCCGATACCGTGGTTAGCCGGTTCGAGCCCTGCCGGTGGAAAGAAATGTCACCATCAGAATGTTGGGCGGCATTTCTGATCACTAGAATGCGTGCCAAAAACCTGTATTCAATTCCAAACCTCTCCGGAGTGTTCACATGGCGTAAGGCGCTCGCCGTTGGATGGGAACGTTAAGACTTGAGCACATCCCTTGGTGTTATTCAACAGGGGTAGGCTATGTGCCGACACAGGGTTTCACTCTCTTCCTACCTCGTTCTCATCTTCTTCTTCACCATAATGATCATCATCCCACATCCAGACGCTCACGGGCGTCACATACAAAAACCGGCACTAGGTCAGCCGAACATGCCCTGGGACACTCCCGGCACTAAAAGCCATACGGCAGATATATAAATAGCAAGGACTGATTTCTTATTCCACGCTTTAATCAAATGGCACAAGCAACTAAATCATGTCTAAGAAGATTCTCTGGCACATCTCAAAATTAACAAGTGAACGGACGATAGGTTATACCAAAAACATTCTTAAACTCAACTGATGGATGTGGCTTCACAGCGGGCGCAAAGCAGTCAACTTTAATTCAGTAGGGCCTTAAATTGCACCGAGCCACTAAGAGGACTGTCGAAATGGCTCAACTTGAATTCGCAGTGGAAAACTATTCAATCAACGACTCGACGAACACGTAAAGCTTACGAAGCGACGTGCCCATTGTAGGGCGGAAGAAAGTGAAATGGCACGTGTACAGAGAGAGTGAACCAACAAAGTAGAACTGGCGTGGCGCCCGGCGGTCTCCCCTTCGTCAGCCGGACAGCACTGCAGACAAGGTCCAAGTGTATTTAAAGTTCATAGGAGCATGTTCGAAAAGGATAACGGACCCGGTATCAAAAGGCAGTGCTATCCAATCTACCATCAGGTGGGTCTAGATGTCTACAAACCACACTGGCTCCGTTATTCGACTATGAATATTTTCAACTGGAAATATTAATTAGTTCCTAGGAGTCACCCAGTCTCATCCATAGCTGTGCCCATATGGAAGCGGCCGGTGCTCAGTAATAAGCTTGACTATAGTTCATTCCATGTTAAGAAAACAGTATTGCTCTTATGACAACAGGGTTGCCATATCGAACGATTCTGCTCAACACCATAACGGGTAAAAAGCGACACATAAATATGTGAAATTCAGTACTTCAGTTCAAGATAAAAAGCGGAAGAAACTAAGCTGCATATTATTTTTATGGACTAAATGAACGAGGTGTTTACAGGGGCTATTTATTTTTGGTTTCTACAGAATCTATATATCTATATATCTATATATATAAAATAAAGAGTTTTGTCTGTACATTGCTCAGAATTTGAAAATAATGGTATTTCTGTATCGGTCATGTCCATAGTAACAAGAAAATGCACTTTTTACTTTTCCGTAATTTCTGTCTGTCTGTCTGTCTGTCTGTCTGTCTGTATGTATGTATGTATGTATGTATGTATGTACACGCATCACGAGAAAACGGTTGAAGAGAATTTAATGAAAATCGGTATGTGAAGTCGGGGGATGAGCCTCTACAATCTAGGCTATAAATCATTTTACTCACGGTGAGTGAAATGGTAGTTTAGGGGAAGGCCTAAACTTGAATTCACAACTATTTATGTTATTAGCGGTCTAATGAAAATCGGTATGTGAAATCGGGGGATAAGCCGCTACAATCTAGGCTATAAATCATTTTACCCACGCTGAGTGAAATGGTAGTTTAGGGGAAGGCCTAAAATTGAATTCTCAACTATTTTTGTTATTAGTGGTCGTATTTTAAAGAAAATGGGTATGCAAAGTTGGGGAATAAATTGCTACAATCTAGGCTGTCAATAATTGTATTCACGCTGAGAAAAATGGTAGTTTAGGGGAAGGCCTAAAATTTAATTCTCAAATATTGTTGTTATTAGTAGTCCTATCTTGATGAAAATCGGTATGCAAAGTCAGGAAATAAGTCGCTATAGTCTAGGCTGTAAATTATTTTATTCACGCTGAGTGAAATGGTAGTTTAGGGGAAGGCCTAAAATGTAATTCTCAAATATTTCTTATTAGAAGTGTAGTCGATGAATGCTAGATAACTAAGGTTGCATAGTATTAAATTTCCTATTATTCATGTCTTATACATTGTTACCGTACTGGCTATGATCACCAAGATATTCATGAATTTGAATTTTTGTCCATATCAGCGCCGAGTAACGAGAAAATGGGTAAACAGTATTTAATGAAAATCGGTATGTAAAGTCGGAGAATAAGAAACTACAGTTTACGGTATAAAATCTTTTATAAATCACAGAGTCGAAAGAAAACTAAATGTGTAGGCCTACAATATAGAAAGCTCATAACACTGATCAACAATGACATTACATTGACCATTGTTTGTCTTGATGTGCTTAGTGTCTTCTGTTGCCCCTCACCTCCGGTAGATAGGATTACTGTTGCGTACAGAGTATTTTTCATTTGATTTCCGTCGCACTGACATAGATAGGTTTTATGGCGACGATGGGATATGAAAGGGCTAGGAGTGACTTAGGCCTTAATTAAGGTACAAGCCCAACATTTGACTGGTGTGAAAGTGGGAAACCACGGAATACCATCTTCAGCGCTGCCGACAATGGGGTTCGAATCCACTATATCTCGGATGCAAGCTCACAGCTGCGCACCGCTAACCACACGGTCAACTCTCCCAGTCGGACAGAGTGTAACAGCCTGCCTGAATATTGATGGGAAGTAGCTGGTGAGTTAGATAACTTTCTTCTTTAGCATGCCATTCCCCTGGTTTATACATTTTCTGATACTACTGGTACGTAACACACTGGATCATCATAGCATTCGGGCTATTCAATCCCTACTCTGAGGTACTGATTGGAATGAACAGTGTGCATATTTAGCGGAATAATGACAGATGAGTGTTCATGGCAATCTGCGGCCCGGTCATCCCAGCTCTGGAACTTTGGACTATTAGATTGGCACCGCAATCTAACCGCAGCACTGTTTGTTAAAAGTGATAAAACGTGCGGCTTTCTATTTGATCGAGTATGTTATATGATAGCATTGCTTTTAATCGCTACATTCATACTTAAGGTTTTTTTTTTTTTTTTGCTTTACGTCGCACTGGCACAGATAGGTCTTATGGCGACGATGGGATAGGAAAGGCCTAGGAGGAGGAAGGAAGCGGCCGTGGCCTTAATTATGGTACAGCCCCGGCATTTGCCTGGTGTGAAAATTGGAAACCACGGAAAACCATCTTCAAGGCTGCCGACAGTGGGACTCGAAGCCACGATCTCCCGATTACTGGATACTGGCCGCACTTAAGCGACTGCAGCTATCGAGCTCGGTACTTACGTTTTTGTAATGACCTATGTTGATTTCAGTTAGGAAAACCACAAAGTCAGTCTTTCTGAGAATACCGTAGCGAAGCACGGGTACATCAGCTAGTCAGATAAACTACGGCACAAAGAATACATCATCAATGAAGTGTAAGGCAAATTGGGTAAGAAAATTAAAAAAATAATATTTTTTTATGGAATCGAGGGGTGAGGAATGCGTTTAATTGCATGTAATAGATTTCCCCAGGCAACGCAGGGTACCACTGTGCTGTCGTATCGCTCACAAAAATCAATAGAAAAAATTGAATGCGGTCGTGAGGAAAAGTGGTAAAATTAAAATGCGCTTAAGAAAGAACAGCTAAATAACAAAACCAAGTACAAATAAAATACGCGCAAATTATTTTATCAGTACCAGTTATGCCATGACGTATCGTTGGACTCCACAACACCAAAATCGTCAGTAACAACTTCTGTACAATAAGAAAATAATAGAACACACATACAAATACTATGCAATATATATATATATATACAACCAACTCTTACTCAACACAAGACAAGTACGCACTGATTCAAGGCCTAAAAACACACACGCAACAAATAAATACTGTAGATGACTTCACAAGAGAACTGAGCTGCCGGCGAGTGAGGGATTACAAGATGTTTCGACCAGAGGAACACAGAAGAAGGAAAATGCTATTTTTTGTTATTTTTTCTACTTACTTTACGTCGCACCGACACAGATATGTCTTATGACGACGACGGGATAGGAAATGCCTAGGAAGTGGAAGGAACCGGCCGTGGCCTTAATTAAGGTACAGCCCCGGCATTTGCCTGGTAGAAGAAAAATGAAGGAAGGCAACGAAGCGATGGCTATTCCTGCCATTGTACTTCCTCCTAGGGTCATATTTATAAAAAGGAAATGTTACGTAGACATTTTAATAACTCAGGGGCAAAAATGCCTCATCCTTTTTATCTCTCTTTTATAATACATCACAAAATACAGTATACAATCCCTTAATCACGAGGAATTAACGGTGTCTCAGACGGGGTGTGTTCACTCCTTGTAGGTCCATAAGAGCAGCTCTGTTTTCTTAACGTGCAATGAGCTATAGCGTCACTCCGAGCGTGTTGCCCGTGCGGTTAGGGGCGCGCAGCTATGAGCTTGGGTTCTAACCCCACTACCAGCAGCCCTGATGATTGTTTTCGGCAGTTTGTCATTTTCGCACCTGACAAATGTACCTTACTTAAGGGCAACTTGTAAAGACAGACAGAGAGAGAGAGAGAGAGAGAGAGAGAGAGAGAGAGAGAGAGAGAGAGAGAGAGAGAGTAGTGTTGCTCATAGGATCAGTCGAACTGCAATAACACTTTGTGGCAGAGTGAGGAAAGCAGTGGAAAACTACATCACTCCTCATCTTGCCTAGTCTGCCTCTTTTGGAACCACCTTCGGCTTTTGTGGCCTCTCTAAAATCACATAACTGTCGGTCGTATTATTCGAGGATCCAACCAGCCTCTGGGCTGATGACTTGACAGACAGAGCCAGGAGTCATAAGCATTTGCAGCGGAATGAAAAATACTACTAAAGGAGTGAGGTTTTCTTTTACATGCTGCTTTACGTTGCAGCGACACAGATATGCCTTATGGCGACCATGGAATAGGAGAGGGATGGGCGTGGGAAGGAAGCGACCGTGGTCTTAAGGAACAAGCCCGGCAACTGCCCGGTGTGAAAATGAGAAACCACGGAAAACCATCTTCAGGGCTGCCCACAGTGGGGTTTGAACCCAAAATCACCCGGATGCATGCGAAAGAATCAAGAGGTCTATAGCCAAATATGACTAAACTTTAGAAAACCCTCTTACGTCAGCATAATGGACTGAAACCTGTGAGCCGGCGTGGGTAGTTCAGTCGGTAGAGGGCTGGCCTTCTGAGCTCCAGTCGACGGATTTGATCCGGGCTCAGTCGCCACCATGCAATACGTAGTCCTCTTTTCTAACATTGAGCTGAAGACGTCGCGACAAGATCATTCGGCATGGTTCGTTGCAGGAAATTCTATTGACATGAATGGCACTCTATCCAATTTAACTTCCAAGAGATAAAGCACGTCCATTTAAATTTATCTGTACACGAATTTCTACAGCTACATTCATTCACTTTAAGCGGGCTTTCACATTAAGATAAAGGCGGAAGAGGTTCGTTTAAATGTATCAGTGTTCGGTTATCAACTTCTCATTTACACACGAAGTAACAGATTGGGCCAAGGCCGACTTCAATATCTCAAACCTTAATGGGAAGAAAATGGAGCGTTCATATTTACAATATGTATACAGGATGTCTGTTCGTTGGCTGAATGGTCAGCGTACTGGCCTTCGGTTCAGAGGGTCCCGGGTACGATTCCAGGTCGGATCGGGGGTATTAATCGCTTCTGATTAATTATTCTGGCTCGGGGACTGGGTGTTTGTGTCCGTCCCAACACTCTCCTCTTCATATTCACACAACACACTACACTACCAATCACCACAGAAACATGGAATAGCGATTACATTCCTCCATATAGGGTTCGCGTCAGGAAGGGCATCTGGCCGTAAAACAGCCAAATCTAAATTTGTGACGCAGTTCGCATCCGCGACCCGACAGGTGTGTGAAAAGCAATAGGAAAAGAAGAAAAGAAATAAAAAGAAGTATACAGGATGTCTGTCAAGTTATCAGCCCGAAGACTGGTTGAAACTAACTCTACGATGGTGCACTAGGCAGGACGAGGGTTTGCCGTTACCTTCCCTACTAGGCAGGAAAGAGCCGTTGCAGCACGACATACCCTATGAGAAGGGCTTTTCAGAGACGCACAGGTCGTGCTCTGAATGTTATCACTAGAGTCTGGATTTCCATGCAAATGCATGTTTTTAAATAAGCTGCTCACACTACTTAAACTTTGCAAATATTCGTTTTATGGCTTAATGATTCCAAATAACCGTTATTTTTCCCTGCATGTTTGCATGTTTTGGCCTTTCTATGAGAAAATTCATGCATAATGCATATTTTGAAAATTTTGGATTTAATAGCGAATATTTGGACTATAATATTGCATAACATTACTTTTCTTCAGACTTTGGCGCATGTACAGTGTTAACTTGCATGATAGCGCCTTTTATGAATGTTGGTTTGCAGAATTTGGGACCATTTTTCCACGTTATACAATATGTCTCTTACAGAGAGACGGGGATAATGTATTCCTGGCATCCTATGTGACAATCAAAGTTAGTACGTACGGTAGAGGTCTTACAATTCAATTAACCAAGCACTTCCTTATCTGTTACTTGAGTAAACATTGACGCGATGGAGAAGGCCCCACGTCGATCTCTGTAATTCTTAGGAATAAGTGTCCCAGTTATACTTTGGTATAAATTGAACATTGACTACTCATTTTATCGTCTATGTTAGACGAACCAAACAAAACTTGTATAGTACTTGCGTGTGACGCCGCGTTACTGTGATAGCAGCTTACAAACCTTGGTTTTGAACTGAACCCTCTTCCGTTGTTATCCTCGAATTTCCTACCCTGAACTCTTACTCGTCTTTATTTAACGTAGTAGGCAATCGTTACCAGTTCAGGATATTCAAACGTGTCTGCAATCAACGCACAAAGAAGTACCGCAACAGCTAGAGATAGGTTGAACAATGTGATCCGTTCAAATACTTATTTTGAATTCGCCAAGATTATAAAAGGCGTATTGTGGGCGTATTGTGGTCAAAGTGCAAAAGACGTGCAATATGATCTCACTTTATTCCAAATGTTCATTGAAGTATGTACCTGTCACTTCTTGTGACGTAGAAATATAATTCTGTGCTTAAGAATGCGCTGACAGATGAAGGGATGAGTTTGAATCAAGACAATTTGGAGAAATTAGTTGTTGTACAATGTTTCAAAAGGAACTGCATTTTGATAGTGCATATTTTCCAGTTTATTGTGCATGTTTTGCCATATGATAGTTCATGAATGCATGCATTTTTTGAGATTTGATAGTGCATGGAAATCCGGGCTCTAGTTATCACGCAGCACCACCCATACCTTAGCAGCATCCATACTGTCGTAACCGTTAATGCGATTGGCTCTTAAGTGAAACCTACATTTCGCTCTGGCTTGTGCCGAGAACACATGACTTTTATTTTTTTATATATTTTTTTTTACAAGTTGCTTTACGTCGCACCGACACAGATAAGTGTTATGGCGACGATGGCATAGGAAGCGGCCGTGGCCTTATAAAATACAGCCCCAGCATTTGCTTGGTGTGAAAATGGGAAACCATGGAAAAACATCTTCAGAGCTGACGACAGTGGGATTCGAACCCACTATCTCCCGAATGCAAGCTCACAGCTGCGCACCCCTAACCGCACGGCCAACTCGCTCAGTAAAAGTGAAAACGTACTACAGCCATCAAGAAATAGTAACAGCAGGATAACACATCGTCGTTGCCTCCAGAAAAAACCGCTGTGTGATATATTTCAATTTAGAACTCTGACCAGAAAGGTTCTGTCATCACTGTCACATAACGGTATTTCGAGGCCCAGACTGCTGAAAATATTCTTTAGCAGACAAAGTAGGGGTCCCCATACTAATGAAAACTTCCTCAATTGTGCCGAAAATTTAAGGCTGAAGGGCCCGGCAAGATTTCAAATTGTGAGTCTTCGATAGCTCTATCAAACTAAAAAACAAATTTCGAAAATCACTTGGGGCCTCATTGCAGTTTCAGAAAAACAGCCTAAAATCGTTTGTTTCTTTACTCGTTTCCTTTTTTATTCAAACCCTAGCCAAATTAACTTATTTACACAAGTCTCTCTGCAATGTGTTCCTTGCTTAAATACCCTCAGCCGCTTTTTGATTTTTGAACATTGCCCACACCGAATGTGGGCTTAAGTGAAACTCTGCATTGACTCACATTAGCGCTCGTAGTGGTAGAAAATGGCAAACTGCTAATCTAATCGACCGGATAACGCTGATTAAGAAAAGGACTGAAAATTTTAGGAATAAATAAAGAATATATTCTCATACTTCGTTATATTTTATTTACCTAAAATTCGCTGCTCCTATCCCTAGGATGTGTTCAACATTGAGTTGCCTGTCTGAAGGGCTAGAATCGTGGATTTTTATAGCTCTTTCCAAACTGCCTGACGTCAACACTTTGTATGGCCTATCCCAGTACCGCCGGGCACCTTTCCTCACGCCAACACTATGTGGACGGACGTGTTTCTGTTCTGGTTTGTAGTGTGATGTGCTGTGTTGTGTGTCAATTAACACACACACCCAACCCCCGATCTAGAGGAATTAATCAGAAACGCCCAAAGCACTCTGAACCACAAACCATTCACCCAAGGGGGCAGATATTTGTATATGAAGTATATCCTAAAAATTCGCACACATCAGCGTGTTTTGGTACAATGAACAAGTGAATAAGGGCAAAAGAAATGTTCCCCTTTGCGAAAAGCTAATGATTATGATCTTTCAATAAATGAAACTCAAACGTTATATCAAGCAGAACTGCATCTCTAAAAAGGAACTTGTAGCGGGTAAGGACTACGACAACGACTAATGTGACATCACTGACGGTACACCTCCTAATGTAAAGGGCCCCATACACGCACAGACTTCTGGAATACTTACCTGCACAAACTTGCCTCTGGGAGGTAAGTCGGATGTGTGCAGTGCCCACACACGCTCAGACTAAATGATTATTTACCGAGGAGGTTGAATACGACGCGTTCAGCTGTTTTCTGTTTAAGATTATGCACTTCGGATGGATTGAAATTAATTAGATAGTCGGTATAGAAGATGACATAATGTAGCGCTCTGCACGAAGAAGACGCGCAAAAAATTATTTCAGTTTTCATATTTGTAGGTTACCACGTCTACATTTATTGCCGCAACTCTGTGATAGCGCTTTCGTCGCAAAGTCTCCAGCTGAATTCAAGCAGCGCCAGAATGTCAGAGACTTGCCTGCAGACATTTTGTCGGCAGACTTATCGGCCATACACACAGAGACATGTCTGAAGAGACTGGTTTGCGCAGACTTACCTTCGACTAAGTCTGCGCGTGTATGGGGCCCTTAACACACACTATTTATACAAAACCACAGCCGCAGCATCTTTGGTGACCAAGGTCTCGGTAACGACTATTGTGACGCCACTGACGGCACACTTTCTATTTTCTTCTTCTTCTGGAAAGGTGTGGTTGGACTCGTGTGTTATCGTCCAGTCACAAAAACACTTTCTCTTTCAACACAATATATTTACACAAATCCACAGCCACAGCTTTTTTGGCGACCAAGGCCTGCGGTAACGATAAATATGACGTCACTTCCGTCATACATGTTGTCGCGTTACGTTACACAAATTTTCGGATGACCTTCAGCTATGCGAAAATCAAATGATCATAAATATGTGTCTCGGTTATAGCCTTCCATCACAGGCGGCCAATTTCAGATGACCACCACCCAAGAGACATAATCTGCACGGTTGCTAGGGTTACACTTCCGTCACAAATTGTGTGGCGCTAACTTCCCATTATGTGGTGTAGGTAGTGTGTAATAGTGCTGCGTCTTACATCCGCCTTTACAGAAAACCTGCGCTTCTTTCGTAGCTTCTGAGGAATATTTGTGGCTTATTTTGGGTGCTGAGTTTGCGTTAGTGTTGTCCAAAGAATATACTCTCGTTTGATAGTGTTTTTAGTGTAATATTTATTATAAATTTTTGCAGTAAGTGTCAGCCATCTTGTTAACTGCTACAATAGTTCCACAGATAATACTACCTAGATAGCCACTCGTTATGTTTGGCTAAAATCTTTGCCCTCACTTTCACCCATTCTGTTTCTTTTGTCTTTGCTACCATAGAAACTATGATGAAGATTGGCGCTCTGTTTAGCATTCTTAGCGTTGCCTAGGTCACGCAACCGGCCCATATTGTCAGCAATCTTTAAGATGAGGCTTTAAGTGAGGCTTCTGCACTGAACAGCATATTACCTCCATGTTAGGAGCGGCCTAGTTGATATGAGGAAGGACACGGGAACCCACCTCATTACCTTTCCCAAGACAACCCAATGGCTTTGCCGAATTCTAAATGTTCGTACCTACTATTAAATATAACTCTGGAGTTTCAAGTCCCCCAATCGGATCTCCGGCGGGGACAGGGTTTAGAGAAGCCTCGAATCAAAGATGTTCGCTTCGCTGTGAGATATTATGTAGAACCTGGAATGTGAGGAATTTACTACAGACTGGCAAACTATCAATTGTTGAGAGAGAAATGACACTATAAGGCATGAAGATCTTGGGACTGTGTGAGACACACTGGAAAGGTGCTGGGCATTTCACCACTACCAATGGTAACACAATATATTTCTCCGGACATAATCATCAAAGTCGAAATGGGGTGGCAGTCGTCGTTCCACAGAAGTTATGTAGCGCAATCATTGGATACTATCCAGTTAATGATAGAATTATTTTCATCACGATAAATTCAACACCTTGTAAGTTAAATATTGTACAGGTGAATGCACCAACATCTGCTGCCCCTGAAGATGAGATAGTCAATTAGAATGATTTATTGATAACATTCCTCAAAGAGAAGTTCTCATCATTCAAGGCGACTTCAATGCTACGATTGGTGACACGTCATCTGACAACCACCTAGTGTACATGTTGGTCCATATGGGCTTGGGACTAGAAATGATAGAAGAGAGCGTCTTCTGCAATACTGTACAGATAAGGAAATGGTTGTTACCAATACACACTTTCAACATCACCCTCGCCGCCGACATACGTCGATATCCCCTGGAGCAGTGGCGGTTTCTGGTATAGCGCAATGGAGCAATGAACCTCCAGTTTATATAAAATTTTATTCAACTACTTAATATTCATAACTCCCTTGTCAATCTCGAAGCTCTTGCTTAGCCCATCTATCCGTAATATACTCGTACTAGCTTTCAATTCACGTGAACTGCGCACGTTCCGTGGCTGGATACTTGTCTGGAATGAACCCCCTTGGAAGGAAATCTCTCCGCCCGTACCTGGACGAAGGGAGCGGCGAGGTGCGGGGGGACATCGGCCAGCACGTAGACAAGACCAGGATATCGCAGAAACATATATCCGTGGTTTACGCATGCGCAATATGCCACTCTCTCTAGTCGTGTTGTCGGGGGGTGTTGGAGCAAGGTCTGTCTAGACTGACCTTGTGTTGGGGTAAGTATGTGCCTGCCATCTGTTGCCCTTACAGGAATTCAACTACGTAGCAGAAAATAGTGCACATAATTAGCGCTAGTGTTGAAGAGCATCATTACTGCCAGCAGTCACATTAAATTGCCAAATTCCAATTGATGTATTTTCCCAAATACATCAATATTTACTAAACATCTGTTCATTTGCCTTCTTTGGAATAATTACTCTTTTGAGAGAAAATTAACTTAAAAATCACCGAGGCAAAGAGTAGCGGGAGTGTAACACCAAAGAAAACGCTAATTGCCTAGCCACAGGAGTTCTTAAAATTAAGTTACCAACATTGCGAACATACATCCCTAAAGTTTACTCTGTTTTTCAAGTGTGATGCTAGTGTTTACAACAGTTTGCAATAGTTATCATGATTCGTAATATTATTGTACGCTGTGCAAGCGTGTGAGTGTCTTTCTGCACTGTTGTGCCGTTCAGAAACTTAATTTTTAGGACATAAAGAAGTTACAATATTTTCTCCGTGTGTGTATTTTTGTGCACTGTAGTTGCGTCCATAATTTTGGTCCCGGGAAAGGTAAGGGGCTACATAATGAGTTTGAACCGTGATACGACACTTAAGAAGACAAACTTTTCTTCTCTCTCTCTCTCTCTCTCTCTTGAGCGTAAACTTAAGATTAAGATTAAGATTAAGATTAAGATTAAGGATGCCGGACGCCCAATGCCTGATCTTGATATAAGCATCCTAAAAGTAAAAGTAATGAAATCGTGCGTAAATTCAGAATGGATTTATACCGTATAAAAGAATCAAGTGGATCTGTGGGTGCGAAATTACTAACACCTTGATTTGTTTCTCTTTTTTTATGATTCATGGGTGATGAAAGCGAAGGGACTTGGACCAAAGTCGGAGTGGTAGATATAGGAGGAAACACAGAAGTTCTAAATCTCATATGCTTGCCCAGTTACAATTCGATCTCGTGGGAAGACACGATAACCGTCAGTAATTTGACTGTGCTTACAGGCAGTCTGTGGAAAGAGACAACGACCAAGTACGGAAAATTCGTTATGTGCTGTGTAAAGTTCTGTGGCGCGTTTGAGATGGCATTGCGTGGGCATGACGAAACAAGTGAATCATCGAATGCTGGCATATTTCGAGGCCTCGTCAATTTTAGTTCTGAAATTGACGTTGCATTAAGAGACCATCTGTCCAAAACTACTGTTTTCAAAGGCACCTCGAAAGACATTCAGAATGATTTGCTTTCGTGCATGTATGAAATCTGTCGTGAGAAAAAAAATCACCACAGCGCACTGCATTTCGGTAATCGCAGATGAGACCACCGATATATCAACTACAGCACAATTTGTTATCATTCTTCCCAACGGTAAGCCAGTTGAAATATTCTGGGGTTTCCTCTACCCTCTAGTCAAGATGCTAAGACAATAGCAGAGTGTTTAAAATTTTCTTTGAGCGAAGTTGTGGATAATAGAGATAAGTTGATTTCACAAGGTTACGATGGAGCAAATGTAATGAGTGGTCACCATTCAGGGTGCAAGTTCTCATCAGCGAAGATTTTAGGCATGCACATTATGTGCACCGTTATGCCCATTCTCTGAACTTAGTCATGGCACAAGTGACAGGGGTGCTGGGAGATATTGAGGTTGGGGGGGGGGGGAATTTTTTCCTTCTGTTGAACCCCCAGTGACGAAAGTCACGCGCCGCCACTGCCCTGGAGACAGGAAACGAAATCAAATTGATTTTATCCTGATCAGAAGTCGTTGGAAGTCATCTGGTGCTGAATGTGGTTCAGACCATATCCTCTTCATCATGAGAATGCGACTAAAACTCAAAACCACAACAAAGGTATGGGAAATAAAATTTGATGATAGAGCTCTATATAGCTTCGGCGAGGCTATTCGTCCCAAACTACTCATTAGGAATAAATCCCACTGACACTGCAGATTCGGTATGGAACAACTTGAAGACTGCTGTAAGTAGTGCAAGCAAGGAAATACATGGGCATAATTCATTTCCTAGGAAGCCAGCGCCGAAACTTTGAGCCTAATAGAGGAAAGGAAACACCACCATCCAGCACAAAAACAAGGCATTCTCACGACAATCGCTAAGAGGGCGAGACGAATCTGTGAGCCATCACATATCCAGGTGGAGATGGACACGCTCAAAGTCGCGTTCAAGGGTAATTGTTACAGCGATTTGCAGATTCATACAGCCCTTACATCCCAGAGAAACGACCAAGCAAAGCTCACAGAAGGAAGCAGTGAAGGTAACTGCCTACTTGCCGTACATTCACAACAATACAGATCGAGTTGCCAATATAAAAACCATGTTTGGCAAAGCCACTAAAAATGCTCACAGTCTGAGTAAAACCAAGGACAAATTGTCCCCACTTTTACATCCTGGGGTATACGAAATTCTCTGTACTTGCGGTAAGGTATACATCGGCCAAACATGCCGATCCATTGGTACCCGTACCAAATAAATGAACGTAATATTCGTCTCAACCAACCAGACAAATCGGCCATAGCTGAGCACGCTCTATCGTCGGGTCATGATGTCATGTTCCAAAATGCTCGGGCTCTTACCCACACTAGACACTACAGATCCAGGACTATACGGGAAGCTGTGGAAATACGTAGAAATTCTAACAAGTTCAACAGGGACACCGGCTATCAATTAAGTAATACCTGGTTGCCAGCCATTAAGAATTTACGTAGGTAGTTCCCTTCCCGGTCCCTTCACTATTGTTATTTCGTCTCAGTGTTTTCCAAATTCGTACGTTCCTCGTCGCCAGATGTTTCATTCCAGGTTTGTGCCTATGCCATACACCTGCCAATGTCATGTGTTACGCAAACACGTTATATGAACCGCTTAGACTGATTGTGATGGTTCGGCCAGCTTCCGCTTCGAACGCTAGCGTTGCCACGCCCTGGGGGCCACCTGGTGGCGAATGAACGTACCATTTTCCAATTCTATTATAACGTTCCAAATTTAAAGTGTCATTGTTTAAGAAGCCTTTCTCGTGGACAGTCGAGATTTCTCCTGAGGACGCAGGGCACAGTTCCCTGCGAAACGTTAAGAATTTCACCTTATTTTCTTGATACGGCATAAGCCCAAAATCCTATACAGTATCATGTATTTCCGTGAAAGCATTAATGTCAACATTAATGACAAAATTATGAAACTGATGAATATTTAAAAATGCTCGCATCACTATCTCGGAAAATTCGAAAGCAGTGCAGACTTGATAAGGCAAACTAGATTCATGAAATCTGTGAAGAGACTGAACTGCATAAGCAGCACTGTCAACCTCGTTATCTCTTTATAAAGGTAAAGAAAATTACCCGCGACTTCAAGCCCCGTTCATGGGTTGTGGAAGATGAAGATGGTACCCTCATTGGAGAGAAATAACTGGCCATTGAAAGGTGTAAAATATACTGTGAAAATCTATATGCAGATGCGACCACCAGGAATGTTTACAAAAAGTACAACCCTAATCAATCTAACTCTGAACCAGAGCCTTCAATATTGAGGAGCGAAGTAGAAGATGCAATTAAACACCTGAAGAACCATAACGCACCAGGAAGTGATGGCATCACTGGGGAAATGATTAAGGAAATGGGAGAAGGAGTACGTTTAATACACTTCATCTGTAACAAGATATGGGACAGTGGTGTATGACCACAAGACTGGCTCATTTCCATCTTCATTCCACTTCACAAAAAAGGATCAACAAGGAACTGCGGGAATCATCGAACCATCTCACTAATATCACATGCAAGTAAAATATTATTGCATATCATAAATGAACGTTTGAAACCTTACATTAGATATCAGTTCCCGTCAGAACAGGCTGGTTTAGTGAAGGGAAGAGGAACTAGAGAACAGATTCCAAATATACGTCAGTTGGTTGAAAAGGCACATGAATTCAACATTACTTTGTTTCTGTGCTTCAATGACTACCAAAAGGCTTTCGATTGTGTTTTGTGGCCGAAGTTGTGGTGTGTTCTAGAGGAAATGGGAATTCCATCTCATCTCATTTCACTTATAAAAGGCTTATACGATAACAACTTGGCCAAAGTCAGAGTTGATGGTGATCTATCATCAAGTTTCAAAGTCTCCAAAGGTGTGAGACAAGGATGCATCTTATCACCTCAATTGTTTAACATCTATGGTGAATATATCATGAGGCATGCCCTCGACAGTTGGCAAGGAGGATTTTCGATTGGTGGGAAGAGAATTAATAACCTCCGTTTTGCTGACGACACCAAACTTGTAGCCAGCAGTGTACATGAGCTTGTCGAGATAATGGATCGTGTACAACAGGAAAGTCACAAACTTGGCATGGAAATTAATTGGAACAAGACAAAACTAATGATTGTCAACAAAGGTGCAGAAATTCAGCTACCAGAGCACCTTAACAATCCCCAAAGAGTCTGTCAGTTTCCTTATCTTGGTTCAATAATCGAGGATAAAAGTAGCTGCGAAAAAGAAATCAAACGTCGCATCATTCTAGGACGTACAGCTATGGCAAAATTAAAGATCTGGCAAGATAGAGCAATATCTATGAATACGAAGAAAATATTAGTCCATTCACTTGTGTTCTTGATCTTCATGTATGGATGCGAAACTTGGACCATAAAAGCTAAAGACAGGAACCGAATCAACGCCTTTGAAATGTGGTGTTGGAGAACGATGTTGCGAATACCGTGGACAGCCAGGCGAACAAATGATTCTGTCATCCGAGAAATTGGAATACAAAACAGTTTATGCCAAGTTGTGTACCAGAGAATCCTGCAATTCTTTGGTCACATTATGAGAAGAGAGGATGACAACCTGGAAAAATGAATTGTCCAAGGAAAAGTTTCTGGTACAAGGACACGAGGACGGGTCGCAAAAAGATGGGCTGATCAAGTAAGAGAGATCATGGACTTACCATGGAGAGTTACTGTCCGGAAAACGCAAGAACGTACAGAATGGTATCAGCTTATAAAAGAAACAACAAAGTCCTTGGGTCACGATAATCAGTCATGAGTGGAACGACTGGAGAGAGAACTTCCCTAACGCAAATTTTCAGATGACCGCCAGGCATAATACGTATTTATGTCAATATTCGTGCTAATTTGCAAACCGCTATCGGTACCGTTAGAGGAGTTTACAGTCTGAATTTGCGAGTAGAGCTTCAAGTGCATTTCTGCAAAACCCAAGAAAGAAAAATTCCGAAACAATCGGCAGTTGCTCCTTCATGATTTCCGCCATCCTGGTGGTGATATCGCCTCTCGGTCTTGATTCAGCGTCAGCTGATAAATACATCAACAGCATGTTCAATCAGGCGAAATATCAATTTTCAAAAAAAGTCTAGAGTTCAATTATTACAACTTTTAACACTAATTATAAGGAAAAGAAGGAAACGTTCAATTCTTCGAGAAATGAAGGTATCAGTTAAAGAAAGGGAAGGAGCATGAAGGGCATGGAAATGAAAGACAGATAGGAAATATGAAAGAGAGGAGGAACGCGCAAGCAATGCCACACACAGTTGCAGCCTCATGCTCGAGATTCTACTATCGGGACAGGGCACATGGAACTTTATAAAAATGCAGGGAAGATCTCTGTTTGAAAAATAGTTCTCATGAAATCTCTTGATGCCAGCATTCCAAAAGAAGACGATAGTTATAACACAAGTAGACATAAGCAGAAGAATACCTTTTTAGATCCTGATTTACTAAATAATATAAAACTGACATGAATAAAAAATTCTAAATCAGAATCCGGATTATGTCAAGACAATTTCAATGGGATCAGAAAGTAACGTTTTGAAACAGGAAATGTATACGGCCCACGACGAGGAAGGTAAAAATGACTGATCTAGAGTTGACACTAACCCACCGTGACGTCAGTTGCCAGAAACTTTGCGATGACACATTTACGTCAATCTCGTTTAACGTTTACGTCAAGAGGCTCCCGAGCGAAAAGTTGTACATTCTGTTCCTGCTGGTGCTAAGCTATAAAATATGACAAGTTTCGGTCATTCAACTGTACTGCTCTTGGGTTCTAGGACATTTCGTACCACTTGACCGGCTGATTACCTGGGAAGTGTCAGCGAATGACTTCAAAATATTTAGGAGAGTACATTCCATACCACTTCAAAGAGTGGGAAGTATTGCCAAGTAAAAACGATATCCTAATGAATGTATTATTTTGTACATCCATTGTCCACTATTGGCGCAGAAGCCTCCGCACGGCGTGACCACTACTGATGTTAACCTTCCGTCCGGCGCAAATGATCTGATTGGCGCACGTGTTAATTCTTATCTAGTATTCTAGCACCTAGCTACTTCCACCTTTCAGTAGTTTCCTGTTTTCGTGTGACCTTCAAGCACATACCGGCCAGTTAATCAGAATCTTTTATTTTATTTTATTTTCTTGATAATGGTATAACGCAGTGTTCGAACACGGTGTATATTTCTATTGTATTGTTTCGTTTCAGGATTTATACTTAAAAATTGACTTTCTTATGATAATATGTACGTAAATAATTATTAAAATAATATAAAAGTTTTTTCAGCAAATGTACTTTTTTTCTGGTTTCTAAAGTGTGTGTCAGGTTCATTACTCCCGCTGGCGTGGAAATGGAATTCCAATTTGACATCAAGTGGTACGGATTGTCCTGACGTAAGTATTTGGGGATTATGGCAAAAACGTTCGCAGGTAGATAACGACCTAGGTGGTACGAAATGTCCTCAAAAATCAAGTGGTACAGAATGTCCGTGGTACGAAATGTCCGGACACTCTGCTCTTGGAGGGGGAGGTACGCCTTAATTGTTAACGACATGGTAAGTGTCTCTTTCTTCACAGTATATCTTTTATTAATTTGATGAACTAAAGAAAATATCTGTCTACTTCAAACATCCGTCACTTGCTAACAGACTTTAATGACGATACCGGAACATACAGAAGTCCTCACCAAAGAGGATAGAATAGAACAGAGATGTAACTCAATGATAAATTTCGGTACCAAGCCACTAGACGCTAGTAGTTTCAGTCCCGATCAGAGACTGCTAATATCATCAGTTAGCGCAGAAAAGTGACATCCGGCGCAGTGACGCATATCCGGTTCTGCTTACAGCTCCCCACCTCTCATTTCCCCTGCCCCACGCCCCCCCCCCCCCGGTAATAATGCAGTTCTATTACTTCCATGCCCAATACATTGTAATTCATATATTTTTATTTCCAAGTACTTACTATGTTGTAAACAATGATGTGATACCCCTAGTTCGTATGGCATACTATGTTACTGAGAACATAACCACACACCTCAATGCAGCTTTAACTTCAAATGAATGATTGACCCATTATCACAAAGCTGATATTATGACAAATAAGAAATCCCTTCAAAAGCAAGACAGCAGAGCATACCATATGCAAGAGAATGGGGTATCACATCAATATCCAAGTATCACATGAAAATAAAAATAACATAATTAAATGCACTGAGACAGGAAATATATAGAACTACATTAATAGAACCATTCAGCTTTCAGCCCCTGAGGTGTACTCAAACAGGAAATACAGGATTTCAGGAGGACTGGCGAAGATATATTTCTAATAAACAAGCATAAGGAACAAAGATGTACAGCACAAGCACATGAGCACTTGGAATTCAAACAACACAAATACTGTAGTATCATGGGAACTATCGCTTAAAATCGATATAACTTCGAACTTCGATTGGGTAAAGTCGGATTCAATGCAATCCAGCAATATCACAAGACCGACTCCAATCCTCAGACCTTAATGCTACTCTCGATCGTTCAAAGATGGTGAATCGAGTAGCCGGAATTGTTGGAAATCTGGGTTTGTTTTGGTTTGTTGTTATCGTATGTAGTCGGTGTAATTTTACGAAATTTGACGATATATGTTAGTTTATTTGTAGAATATAAGTGTGCGAGTGTATTTATATGAGTCAGTGGATACATAGGATCTATAATTATACGCAGTAATTTGAGAATGTGCTTGTTTTGATCGTGTTTTTACCCATTAAAGAACATGAGTGCACTAGATGGACCAGGTTTTAGTCTAACTATGGCAATGCCTCTCATACAACTATTCTTAAGTTTCCTACGGAATAGAACATTACAAGAGGAATCGATTAGGATATACATCGTGATTATTTTGAAGTTCATGGCAAAACCGTAGCGTGCATACATCATTTTGAGAATAAGTCTGAGGTTAGGGAAGCCAGTTCTCTACTTCCAAACTATTCGTGTTCCTGGAAAAATATTAACTTAGATAGAATATACAGTAATTGATAGTGTTATTTCGTCAGTGTCTATGTGCTTCAAAGTGTCTAGTGATTTAGATGCAAGTGTATTTTACAATAATCTGTGCTTTGCCTGCGGAAATGTTTGGCTGGATCTTGGAGTATAACAAAACTTATAAGTGTGACAGATGGAGCAATCTGTATACTGTTACACAAAAGAAATAGTGACTTAGCGGGATTAGCTGGGTTTGTAACGTACGGTTTTACAGTACCAACATCTTCCGATTCATGCTGTGGCTATCTGTTATCAAGCAGACTGCGTTGAACTGAAGCCCGTGCATGTGGTTAAATATCAATGTTTAGTCAATCGAGTTTTTGCACTCATGTTCTTTAATGGGTAAAAACCTATTATATCTTTAGTGTCCGGAAGTTTCATTACTAAGGTCACTATCATTGTGTGAAGTGCTGCTATGCCATATGTCAACATTATGTTAAAATTACCAGGGACGTTCATTGGGTTAACATAATCATTTCGGGTGTACTTGATCTGAGTGACTCAGACGGTTAAGGCCTTCTGATCCCAAGTTGGTAGATTCGATCCTGGCTCAGTCCGGTGGTATTTGAAGGTGCTCAAATACGTCAGCCTCGGGTCGGTAGATTTACTGGCACGTAGAGAGATTACTGCAGGACTAAATTTCGGCATTTTGACGTTTCCGAAACCCGTAAAAAATGTAGTTAGTGGGACGTAAAGCCAATAACATTATTATTTCGGGTGTACTTCCCATTCATTGGGTGGTGAATTTAAGAAATTATCCACCATTTCAAAACTAAGGCAACAAGTTATGTTTCACTGTTCTCATGAGAGCGAATAAATCGAGGAATTTCGCACCTTAATGTATTTTGAAACATTCAAAATGATGTTAGAAATATCATTTTAACAGTTTTAACCGAGCTCGATAGCTGCAGTCGCTTAAGTGCGGCCAGTATCCAGTATTCGGGAGATAGTGGGTTCGAACCCCACTGTCGGCAGCTCTGAAAATGGTTTTCCGTGGTTCCCCATTTTCACACCAGGCAAATGCTTGGACTATACCTTAATTAAGGCCACGGCCGCTTCTTTCCCACTCCTAGCTCGTCCCTGTCCCATCGTCGCCGTAAGACCTATCTGTGTCGGTGCGACGTAAAGCAAATTGTAAATTAACAGTTTTATCACGTATTTTCATCTATCCAGCGAAGTGAAATCCAAGAGAAACCGTTATTTGACGAATTGAAATGTTTAAATAATCAGCTTGTTGGTCTCTTTTCTAGTCGAATATATGTGATTCTAGTTTATTTATGTAGTGTGTACTTGTTGGCGAAGCGTTTTCATACGTGTAAAAGTGATTTTCCCTACGATGTTACATTTATCACATTAAATTATCGCCGTTTATATAATATGCACGTGATATTTTCGTGTTAGCCAATACCAGCAATCCGGCTACTTCAGCCGCCATGTTTTTAATATTACGGTCTGAGGATTGGAGTCGGTCTTGAATATCATCTCCATAATACTTGACGTCATACGATCGGGGACGGAAACTACCTGAAGCTAGCTACAGATTGGAACCATATGCCCCATTAGACTTTCACCGGGGTGGTCCTCACCTTACAGGGTGGATAAATCAATCTGAAAATCTTCCAGAAGTCCATGAAGAGAGCTGACCGTCTGTGCATGCGGAGGGGAACAAACCACGCCTCAGCTCGACAACTGCAGCTCTAGCGCCCAAGACCCTGCCAAATACGCGTCTGTTGTGGAACACGAAGAATGTTCATTTCGTTGAACTACCTCTGTACTAATTCCTTTTATTTCGCCTTTCAATTTGTTTTACGTCGTAACAGCACAGATAGGTCTTATGGCGACTCGACAAAATGGGGGGCCCAGGGACTCTTAATTTGGGTGCATGGGCTGGTGACCGCGTGGCCCTTAGCTGAGGCCTACAATTGCTTCCACTTGTACCAGGCCCCTCACTTTCATCTACTGTATCCAACCTCCCTTGGTCAATTCTTTTACGAATGAATCATTATTATGTACCGATATTAAATGTTCATTAAACTATTGAAAAGGGCAGGCAAAACAATAGGACTAGGACAGGCATCTCAAGACGAGTTATCTGACCTATTCATCAGGAATGTTGCAGACCAGCACGAGTCCACTAGTAACAATAATATGCATTACCTTTTAAAAGGACCAAAATCTCCTTGCATCACACAATACTCACCTAGTGTTGACCACGTTGGAACGCTGAGATATTAAGAAATGTAAGCAGCAGGAACAACGCAGTTCTGACATGTTTATTCGGTTTGAAATGGAATGACGACAAGCGAGGTATAGAGAACATTGGAAGAGGAAAAACCTAACCGAAAATACGACGGAGAGAACTTCAGAAGTCAATAAGCTTGTGTTTGCACGAACGTTCAACACCACTGAAACAAAATAGTTGAAAATGCCAGGTAACGTAATGTAAGCGACTTAAAAAACCGCCGAGCGTTATAAGCATGATTCCGACTAGGGACAGCTTGTATGCTATTCAGAATATTTCCATTAGACTGGAATTGAAGATATCTTATTTCAGAACTAAGGTGTTTCCAAAAATGTGGGAAGCAGGTGTAGAACACCCCAAATCGTTCCTAAGAACGTATGTTGTACGGTGGATCGTTTACGAGTTGCAGACTTTCCAAAGTTGTAATGGAGTACTTGTAGCTATGTTCGTGGTTCAAAAGCTTTTCGGCTGCAGAACCGCGTATTTTCACAACCTTATCGGTGACAATATTGGAATTTAATGTTATTTCGGCCGTGGAGGAAGAACAGATATCCAACTCGCAATTATTATAGTCTGTGTCAAATATTATCTCCATCCGTTGCGGTTTTCTACGAAGTAAAAATATTTTAGCCTGTCACAAGTGATATTTAACGCAGTGAAATATTGCGCGAAACGCAATGCATTGAGTGGGTGGAACAACGCGACAGCTTAGCAGCCGCGAGGTTGGATAACTCTGAATAGCTTACTGAAGCCAAAACTCTTCCCACCTGTCACAGACTATAGACGGTAGATTAAATTAAGCAGGTCCTTACGGCTGAAATGCGGACTCCAAGATTAATACGAAATAGTCCCTTCATCCAGCAGATAACATCTTCATATCTCAAAATATCATTTTTAAGTT
The DNA here is from genome assembly GCF_040414725.1 of Anabrus simplex. Classification (NCBI taxonomy): domain Eukaryota; kingdom Metazoa; phylum Arthropoda; class Insecta; order Orthoptera; family Tettigoniidae; genus Anabrus; species Anabrus simplex. Next base: position 515,546,527 of record NC_090267.1, read on the forward strand.
GTCTTAGTATTGAACTAGCGTAGTGTTATAACCAATGTCTTCAGTTCTACTGCAGAGATCGACTGGTATGGCACGAGGCCTTCACTCTTTTTTTTTTTTTTTCTTTTTCGTCTTCTCTTCCAATTTCCACCTTCTTGAGCTTAGTGCATGTCAGATGGATTTATTTTACGGCTGTCAAAAATCATCAATAAATCGATCAGCCCAATAACCTCGAAATAAGTTTCCTGGAGACAAGCAAAGTAACAACATAAGCCTCAGAGCGCCAACGTAATTGGCGTCTCGAAAGCCTCCCAAAGTAGAGAAAAATATCGACACATCGTAGTACAAGAGACCACTCGAGACCAATACAGCAGACATCTATAATCAATGGAACTAATCGGGAACTACTGTACTGGAAATACCACCGTAGAATTTAATTAAGGTAAATCTAAATTGTGAATAATAATAATAATAATAATAATAATAATAATAATAATAATAATAATAATAATAATAAGGGACAGCTTGTATGCTATTCAGAATATTTCCATTAGACTGGAATTGAAGATATCTTATTTCAGAACTAAGGTGTTTCCAAAAATGTGGGAAGCAGGTGTAGAACACCCCCAAATCGTCCCTAAGAACGCTAACTAAGGACCACAACATTCAACTTCGTTGCTTAGAGCGGGGCCTTGACGTTTGTCCAGTAATTGCGCTAAGCTTCTCCTTTCTCTTAGCCCAGCGTGGACTTACGGGCTGATCCCCCTGTGGGTGGGGGCCGTAGAATAACACCCACGATATCCCCAGCCTGTCGAAAGAGGCAACGAAAAGGGACCGAAGGGCCTCTTAACTTGGGAGCGTGGTTTGGCGACCACGGGGCCCTTAGGTGAGTCCTGGAATTACTTCCACTTGTGCCAGGCTCCTCAATTTCATCTATCCTATCCGACCTCCCTTGGTCAACTCTTTTCTTTTCCGATCCCGAAGGTATTACAGCATTCGAGGTCTAGCGGGTCTTTCATTTTCACGCCCTACATGGCCCTTGTCTTTCTTTGTCCGATATGTTTACTTTTCGAAGTGTCTGATACCTTCCATTTTCTTATCTTATTAGTGTTATATAGAGGATGGTTGCCTAGTTGTTTTTCCTCTTAAATAATAATCACCACCACCGCCACCACTTACGGGCTGATTTGCCCTGGAACCTCTTTCGACTCAGACTTCTTAAGAGATGATCGGCCTCCGATGACTCTACTTCTTATTACCAGTTCCTGCCGGTCTTAAAGCACTTCAGGCGTTCGGTCAGCCTAACGGGGTTCATTCTTAAGCAGAAGAATTAAAATTGGACGCATACGTTGTCTTCTCCGTGTAATAATACGCTTGCCAGTTCCATCGCCCTCTTCTTTCAATTGGTTCCAGTATCGCTTCCACAGTTATTATTTATTTGTATGTGCATTAGTTTCTCCGCTGATCGCAATCGCAAGTTTTGAACGCCACCTCCAGTAATACATTCATTACACTGACTCGACCGTCAGTACTCGATCAGGATCTTGTAAGACATGTGATAACGAAGGGGCTGCGGCGACTGAATGTGGCATAATTTCTTCTTACAAACGACGCGTCTAAATTCCTAATCCTCACAGTGGGGACTGGATAGGAATATAGGAAACCATCTCCGGAAACGCACCGTTCCTCCGTTACAGGCAAAACACCAGAACGCGTTCAAATGTCCCGCGTTTCCTGTGTCAATGAACTTCAACGGAGTTTTTAAGTAGATAACATTGGAATTCGTGACGACAAATTGAAATTATAGGAAAAGGAATTACAGTTAGGAATAATTTACCATGGGAAATGTTCGATTCATTTCCAACTTCTTTGAAATCTGATAGGTAATCTCCCAACGTGGGGATACCCATAAATGCAGATCACTGGTGAATGGTCCGCCTCCATAGCGTAACGGGTAGTGTTATTAGCTGACGTCCTCGGAGCCCCGGGTTCGATTCCCGGTACTGTGCCTGACAAGAGCTGCATCACCTCAGGATCAGGACACGAGTTTATTTTTACTAGCGAATGACTGATAGGGTTTCTTGTTTTTAAAATTCTTTCACAGCTTAAATGGAACAGCTCTCTGCAATTTTTCTTCCATCTCCACTTAATAGCAGAACGAGCCGACAAAGTGGAGTACCCTCCCACACAAAAGAATTCCACCTTGAGTATTCCTTGAGTACAGTCACTCGCATAAGTATTCGTCCATCTGTCCTGTTCATATATTGAACATCAAAAAAGCATTACAAGGCTTCGGGTACGTTCAGAAACAAATACGCAGTGCATATGCAATATATACGTACAATAATACCGGCAGAATATACATCTTGCACGTCAATACTAGTTAGTAAATGATAATGAGTGTGGTTGGGCTAGGAAATGGCAACGTAAAAGTATTCGTCCACCTTGTGCACTGGTTTGTAGAACGAACCCAGCATTGAGGAAATGAGACACATCACCAAGCTCAGTCCATCAGTGATACGGACAGTGTCGGTGAGTTAACATCCAGTGCATGCCTTGAGTATAATGGGTAAGATAAGGGAACGAACTGTTGTTGAACGCCAACGTATCCAACTCCACCAACTTGGTAATTCGGAACGAGTAATTGTCGAAAAAACCGGAATACCGCGAACTACAGTCGCAAGTATCATTCAGCGATATAAGACCAGTGCAACTGTACTCAACGGAGCAAGACCTGGGCGGCCAAGGAAGCTGCCAGCACGCGAAGAGTGAAGCATTATACGCACCGTCCAGAAAAATCCCCATGTGTCTGCACCTGTGCTTCGAACAGAAGTACAAACCTCCACTGGGAAGAACATCAGTACCGACACCGTACGACGTGTGTTACACAGGGCTGGTTTGCAGGGGCGTACAAGTCGGAAGAAGCCCTGGATAAGTGAGGTGAACCGTAAGAAGAGGCTGGCGTTTGCCAAACAGTACGTTATGAAGCCACCAGCATTTTGGAAACGCGTGTTGTTTGCGGACGAGAGCAAATTCTGTTTATTTAATTGCTCTGGAAAGCGACGTGTATGGAGAAAGAAGAACGCCGAGCTCCAAAGTCAAAATATGCAACCAACCTTAAAATATGGAGGAGGTTCCATAATGGTATGGGGGTGTATGTCGGCGGCTGGGGTAGGCAACTGCCATATAATACCTGAACGGATGGATAAGATGGTGTATTTGAATATATTAAAGCAACACTTACCACCCAGCGTAGCAAAATTAGGTCTTAGTAGTGGATACTTCTTCCAGCAAGATAATGACCCTAAGCACACTGCTCGGGTTGTTCGGGAATGGCTACTCTACAATACACCACATGTGCTGCAGACACCACCCCAGTCCCCAGACTTAAACCCCATAGAGCATTTATGGGCGAAATTAAAGTGTGAATTGAGCAAGCAGCGTATTCCCAATAAAGACGCTCTGAAGCAATCCTTCATGGAAGAATGGCACAAAATAGGCCCGGAAGTGACAGAAAAACTGGTGACATCCATGGTGAAACACCTTCAAGCCGTGATTGATTCCAAAGGACGTTCGACGCGCTTCTGATACTTAGACAATGACTGAACATTCCTTGAGTTCTTATTGTGGATGAATACTTTTGCAACGTGACTTTCCTGCAAGCAGTGCGATTGTTTTTTATTTATTCGAAATGCCAGCGCTTAGGGTGCTATAAAGTATGTCCTCAGCTGTTCAGATGGCAAATAAAACATACTATTACTTGTTTACAATTAACTTCTTTATTGTATTGGTGCTGTGGGCTATTGTCCTAACATGACGAACGCGGACGAATACTTATGCGAGTGACTGTATTTGCTGCACACGATAACACAACTCGTACTTCTAGCCACCTTATTTCTATAAATCACTCATTCATTTTTGCATTGTACAATGAGTGGAGAGTCATGGGAAGACACTGAAATGAAATGTCGTATGGTTTTTAGTGCCGGGATATCCCAGACGGGTTCGGCTCGCCAGGTGCAGGTCTTTCTATTTGACACCCGTAGGTGACCTGCGCGTCGTGATGAGGATGAAATGATGATGAAGACAGCACACACACCCAGCCCCCGTGCCATTGGAATTAACCAATTAAGGTTAAAATCCCCGACCCGGCCGGGAATCGAACCCGGGACCCTCTGAACCGAAGGCCAGTACGCTGACCGTTCAGCCAACGAGTCGGACATGGGAAGACACTGAATTGTTCCTCCGCGAGCCCTCAAAACGGCAGCAATACGGCAAGCCGTTGGAATCGTTCTGGAGGGTTCTGGATCCACGCATCTTGCACTGCTACCCACAATTGGTGTAGTGCAGTTGGTGCGGGGTTCATAGAGCGTACACCAGCATTGGCAGCATCACATAAATGCTCGATTGGATTATGATCGGGAGATCTGAAGAGCCAATCTAAGGTATTAACTTCACTGGAATGCTCCTTCAACCACCTGCGTGCCACCACAGAGAGGCGACATGGCGCATTGTCCTGTTGAAACATGGCATCTCCACCATGGTACTCTAGGGCCAGAAAAGGATGGAGATGGTCTGAAAGAATGTCCACAGAATGTGCTTCTATCAGCGCTCCCTGCAACCGGACAATGGGGCTTAATTGCGACAATGAGAACGCCGTCCAAGCCAGTACTGAGCCACCTCCCGCCTGGACACAACGTTGTTGACACGCAGGATGGGGCATACGCCACACTCTCACGCGCCCATCAGCTCGATACGACTGGAACCGGGATTCATCGGACCATACCACACGCCGCCACTGTTCCAAAGTCCATTGCCGATGTTCGCGGGCCCATGTACGTCGCTGAGTTCTGTGTCGAAGTGTAAGAAAAGGGACGCCAGTTGGTCGTGGGCTGGTGAAGCCTATGCGGTGCAGCTGCCTACTTACAGTCCTGGTAGAAATGGGTTCCTGACTCCCAACATTCAACTGGGCGTTGGCCTGATTCACAGTAGCCCGTCGAGCGCCCAGTATGGTTCTGCGGAGGCGACGTGATGTCCGTTCGTTAAACACCTTTGGTCTTTCCGTGCAGCGGTTTACACGGGTGGTAACATTCTCTCTGCGATATTGAAGATCCACCCTCGACACTGTTGACCTCGGAAACCTCAATTCGCGCGTAATCTTCGCAATGGTATGACCCATGCGTCGATGATCATCCCACGTTAAAAGTCAGTTAACTCGCGACGTGTTGCCATCTTCACGACACTGTTACAGACTGTTCAGCTACGCCGGAACAAGGCGGTACGCTGAGGTGTCATACACGGCACGTTTTCTAACGGGACACCCCTTCCCGTGACTTCTGGGCACTCAGTGTATATTCAGTGTATCACTGAACATAATACATATGTTATACAGAGTAATCGAAAACAATGCAAACTGGATATACTGTATGTTGTACGTTGTATTAAGAGCCCCCATACACGATCAAGCAATCTACGCAACAAAGGGTTTTGCACAAACATTTTGATGGTGTATGGCACGGATTGACTAGTTGCACAACTGTTTGAAATAAATCGGGTGAGACCGAAATAATCTGCGCAACATTCTCTGCTTGACAATCGGTTTGAACGTCTACGGCAGTGTTTGACGACAGCTGGCCGTGTGAAGAACTTTCCTTTATCTGAGTCCGTTTTAATATGTATGTTCAGTCTTCAGCCCTAAAGCTGGTTGGATCCTCAACAGCTCCGCCATCAACAGTCATACATGGCCTAGACATCACTGAAGAGGCGTACTTGGGAAATGAAGAGTGAGGTAGTTTCCCGTTGCTTTCCTCACCGAGCCAGAGGTCGCTATTACATATCAGTCTGCCAAGCCCACCGAAATGCATGCGCCAACCGACCCTACGAGCAACATTTTCACACCATTCATAGCAAGGCTGGCTGCATGGCGTCAACAAAAAATGATAATAAAGAATTCTGGCGAGAGTTCATCTCAGTTTATCGCGAGTTGCCTGAACTGAGGAAAGTGAAGAGTGACGTGTATAAAAATAGGAATATGAAGGATGGGGCGTGTGAGAAACTGATGGAGAAGATGAAGGAGATTGATGCCAAAGCACATAGGGCCCTAGTGCGTACCAAAACTAATACCCTTTGTACTTCGTAGCGAAGAGAATTCAAGAAACTCAATAAGCAGCAAAAAACGCGGTGCAGGAAGAGAAGATGTGTATGTACGCAATTTATGGTAGTTCACCGATACATATCTTCTGAGGGACTAGGAGACTCAAATGCAAATCAATTCGAAGATAGTTTCTGTAATCTACTGCGGAACTTAGTCGTAGCTCTGCTACCAAACGATCATGGCTACAGTCACTCTTCTTCAACCAATTCCTTCATCCATATTCTTTCCTTTGTTTTTCCTTCTGTTGCTTTCCTTTCCGTCAAAGAAGCAATAACTATCGCGGCACAAGCAGCTTCTGTGTCGGACATCCTCTCCCGAGAATTTCAAAAATGAACTGAGGTATGCTCAAACCACTGCAATTTCTATGTACCAAAGTTTGCGCAAATTGTTTGATCGTGTATGGAGTACAAATCGTTATCTCCCGCTGTTGTCACTTCATCAGCTGCTGAAGTTAGTCAAACAGATCGGGCGAATTCGAATGGGCTTTGCGAGGTGTTGTTGCTACATCTGCACTGAGTACCGACAGAAGAGAAAACCTTCGCCAGGGGAGGAATTTGATGACGGACCTCCCAGCTGACACCGGCTGAAACTCACGGTGTGTTGATTTCTCGGCATGTCTCTCAAGCCGGTCTTCAACCACGTGCAGATCTGCCACCACCGCCTCGCGAAATCCATTTCAATTCGATGATGATGATGGGCCTAACATCTAGGTTATCGGCCCCAATGGTAAGAAATGATACGAATTGTAATGACAATTCAAAAGTCCAAAATCGTCCACTGAGCAGAATTCAAAAGGTGATGAAGAATGAATGGATGGATATGAATTTAAAATAACCAGTGGATTCGACCGGCAATGCCCACATTCCCAGAAACTATCGTAAAACGATGGTATATTAGACCAAGGGACTGCTTTTAAAGCACAATCCTGAATCGATGATGCTTGTTGTCAAGGGGGCAAATCCAGATCAAAGGCCCCTCATAATGGTATTTATCGCTAGTAAAGTAGAACCATGCTATTTGTCATGTTGCGGCACTAATCAAAAGTAGCGTAGACTCGCGGTATTCCACATATTATGGTACGACTTACAGGTAATGCAATACGCGCATGTAACGCAAACCTATGGTGTTTCTCACATTACGGCGCCACCGACAGGCAACGCAAACCTATAGTGTTCATCACATAAGGGTACTAATCACAGAGACTCGTACTATCCCGTGGTGTTCCTCACATAGTGGGGACCAATCCCAGGCAACGCAGACCCACGGTGTCCTTGATATAGTGGCACTAATCACAGGCAACGCCCAGACCCGTGGTGTTTCTCACAATGGTACTAATTACAGGCAACGTAAGCCTGTGGTGTTCCACATGTAGTGGTACTAATCACGGGTACTGTCAATCCCACCCTGATTCACACCCTGTTGCTACTAATCACAAACCTATTGTGTACTGACAGTGTTAGTACACCCAATTAAAGGCGACGTATGGCGTTCCCGTGTATTGGTACTAATTACAAGTAGTCTCAGGGTTCTTATTCAATCATCCCTTGGTCGCCTCTTACGACAGGCAGGAGATACCGTGGGTGTATTCTTCGTCTGCGTCCCCCACCCACAGGGGGACCATTTGAATTTGTCCACGAAGAGATCTGATTGGCTAACTTCAGCAGATGTTCTATCAGTATGACCAACCCCCAAAACTCATATACCAGGTTCACGTAGTATCCGACCACCCTGTATCGACTGTGACCAGCAACACAGCTGTACAGCACGCAGATCGATCCAGGGCTAAGCTGTCATGAATGAAGCTCGCGCCATTAGCATCGCGTGCTCTTTACGTCCACTACAAGTGGCCAGCCAGCAGGCAAGTCTCCGAAGCCTTTACCTTCGTTGTACAGGGCCACAAATCGAGCCAAATTTGGAAACAATTCATTAATAATTTTTTTAAACTCTCGAAGACTATTGAAATTTTGTTTTAGAATGTAATTATTTCCAAGCAACCAGTTACTCAAACTGTATTCAGCTTGGCAAGTTCGAACCCGGCTAAGTCGGGTAGCACGCAAAACAATTCCTGAGGGACAAATTTCTGTCCTCCCCGCGTCTCGAAACACTTTAGCCACGGGACTTCGAGTTTCACGCGGGCAAGAACATAACTTTGCATTTCAAAATTTCCACATGTACTGGCCGGGATTCGAACCGCAGTCGTCTTGGTGAGTTGATGGTGGTGGTGATTATTGTTTTAAGATGAAGTACAACTGCGCAACCATCATCTATATAACACTAATTAGAGAGAAAACGTGGAAGGGTCCAACACTTCGAAAAATGAAGGTATCGGCCCTTCACGAAGGACGTGAAAATGAAAGAATCCCCAGGCCTAGACGCCTAACACCCTCCGGGTCGGAAAATAAAAGAGTTGACCAACGGAGGTCGGATAGGATAGATGGCACAAGAAGGCGTAAGTGGATGAAATGCGAGGACTCCACTAAGGGGCCCGTGATCGCGAACCCACGCTCCCAAGTTAAGAGCCCCTGGGGCCTCTTGGTGAGGAAACAGTGATGATGATGATGATAATGATGATGCTTGTTGTTTAAATGGGCCTAACATTAAGGCCATCGGCCCCTAATGGTACTAGATGGACAACATGATGTGATATAATGATTAACATTTTAAAATGTATCCACTGACTGGAGATTCAAATAAATGGTGATGAGAAAAGATCATGAGATTGAAACAATCAGTGGATCTAATTCGCAATGACTTATTTTCTAATAAAATTATAAACAACCCAGGTGGCATGGAATAAGGTTTGCCTGGAAGTACAGATATATATATATAATTCAAGTTAGAAGTTAAAATAACACGCAAGCACGAACTAAAACAGAGTCAATAGAATAAAAGCGCAGTCAACACAAATCCATGAGGACAAAGGACATTATTACACACGATAAAAAAGATACTATCCCTCATAAAACTGATTACGAGGTCTGCTGACTCCTCGTCATCTCGCAAGATGAGGAAGACTACTCGGGAGTGTTCGCCTACGGCACAGATCGACCAGGTCCACACACTTCGTAAGGATGTGTACCATGGTAAGGTGATCGCCGCAAGTACACACCGGAGGGGGTTCTCCTTCCAGTAAGTAGGAGTGCGTAGGAGACGACATATTACCACTGCTTCCCCCCGAGAAGTCCGAAGGGTAGTCCTCCAGGGAAGTGCACCAGGTGCATGCACTGTGCACGGTGCAAAAGACGACTTCGCTTGATCAGAGTGCAGACCCCCACTCCTCGATTTGGAGCAATAGCGCTGTCTCCCTCTTCCTCACTTGCTCCGTAGCGCTCCAAATCCGAGCCAAATTAAGCCGAGTAGTCCAGAGACGAAGCGTTGGTCCGAACCGAACCGAATGGGACCGATGCACTGTGCGCAGGAACTCGGCGCCTCAATTTGCACGCGTGAGATTTTGGGAGTTTGAGAGGCCCTGTTGTAAGGCAACGGGGGCAGTGTAACTGCCTCCTTGGCAGCCTTATCTGCTAATTCGATTCCCTCTACACCCATGTGGCTTAGGAGCCACATAAACGTGATTCTGGTGCCGGCATGCGAACACTGTGCCAGCAGGTCCTGGATCCGCTGCACCAGAGGGTGCCAAGGAAAACAGGTATCAATGGACTGTAGCAAGCTCAAGGAGTGAGTAAACAGAAGAAAGTGTCGGCGCACATCAGACAGGGCGTACCGCAAAGCTTTACAGATCCCATAGAGCTCTGCTGTGTACACAATACAGGTTTCCGGGAGAGCATAAAGAAACCTACAATTGACGACAACGAACGCACAGCCCACCTTCGTTTCTATCCTCGAACCATCCGTGTAAACGAAGACTTAACCTGGATACCCGCCAACAATGGACAGAAAGAAACTCCGATAAATCGAAAGGCCGTGTTCTTCTTCGGGACAGTGTGCAGATCCACGATTATTTCAGGTCGTCGTATTATTCACAGAGGTACCGCACTTGGTTGTCTGATAAGGTAGGGAACCGAAGGTACACCAAACAATCAGTGACTGCTATCCAAGCGTATTCCAACTGGCCGCGTCGGTCGAGGATGAGCATCGTACAGCGGACGGTTTCCATTCTGAAATACGCTGGATAGCTTGGGTGAAGTGGCATCTGTCGCAAATTTGCAGCATACGACAGAAGCATTTGCTGGCGCCTCAGTCGTAAATGCGGCACACCAGATTCAGCGAGCAGGCTAGCAATGGGGCTTGTACGAAAAGCTCCCGTCGCCAAACTAACCCCACTGTGGTGGATGCTGTTCAGTTTCGCACGGACGCTTTGCCTTGCTGATCCATATGCTGCACTGCCGTAGTCTAACCTGGATAATATGTGTGCCCTATAAAATGGTAGGAGCACCGCGCGGTCAGCCCCCAATTAGTGCTCTAAGAAACTTCAAGGTATTTAACTACTTCGTGGATTGCACTTTCAACTGCCGCACATGTGGCTTCCACAATAATTTGCTATCGAAAAGGAAACCAAGAAAGCGGGTCAACTACGGGAAGAGCATTTCCTAAATAAAGCTCAGGATGCGAGTGCGTTACCGGCAAAAGTGGACAACAGACGTCTTTGCGGTTGAAAACCCAAAACCATGTTCTGAAGTCCACCGTTCCACTCTCCTAATAACTTGCTGTAATTGTCGCTCTGCGACTGCCATATAATGCGAGCTATAATGCAGAGCAAAATCGTCCACATATAGAGACGGTATTACTGCTGAACCAGCAGCAGCGACAATGCCGTTTATGACAATCGCAAATAGAGTGACACTAAAAACCGATCCCTGTGGGACTCCCATATTTTTGAACGTGGCATTGCGAATATGCCCTCCCAACTCGGACACGGAATATATGGAGGGACAAAAATATTCGGAATAAATACCGGCAAGTTACCTCGGAATCTCCATTGATGCAGGATTGAAAGGATACCAAATCGCCATGTGGTGTCATACGCCTTTTCTAAGTCGAAGAAAACAGCCACCAAATGCTGTTTGCGGAGAAATGCATCCTGGATAGAACTCTCCAGGCGTACCAGGTGGTCAGTGGTTGAGCGAGCGACTCGAAAACCACACTGGTACTCGGACAAAAGTCCTGTTTCTCCAGACACCACACAAGTCGGCTATTTACCATCCTCTCAAACAGTCTGTGAGACAAATACGTCTATAGCTTCCTGCATACTTAGGAGGACAGGAATGGCTATACCCTCTTACCACGGAGACGGAAACTCATTCTCTATTCAGATTCGGTTCAACACTCGAAGGACATATAATAGACTGTCCTCACTAAGGTGTTTCAACATCTGGTTATGGACCTTGTCTGGCCCAGGAGACGTGTCCTTGCAAAGCGCCAAGGCGCTACGGAGTTCCCACTCGGTAAAGTGCGCGTTATTACGATTGTAATTTCTGGAGCCAGACGCATCCGCGAAATGACTTGCAAGATCGTGGTTCAGTGACGATACTGCCTGCAATGGAAATTCTCGGTACAGGTGATCCTTGGATACAGGAAATACGTCGAAGTCTAGTCCACACTTGAAATGATGAAGTAGGTGACGTCATAGACGACAGATGTTTCTCCCACGAAGCTTCCTTACTTTACCGAATATGATCTCGCGCCTTAGCGCGGAATTTTTTAAATGTTACCACGCTGGCCACAGCAGGCTGCCTACGATAACGTTTATGAGCACGACGGCGTTCTTTGATAGCTGCTGCAATTTCTTCGTTCAACCAAGGAACGAGGTTTCGGCGAGGAGTCCCTGAGAAGGAGAGAATAGATCCTCAGCAGCAGCAGCAGCAGCAGCAGCAGCAGCAGCAGCAGCAGCAGCAGCAGCAGAGATAACGTGTGTTATGTAACTTGTTTCGCCGTCCACGGTCTACCTTGTCTCGTCGTTAAAGACAGCTAGGGATGTGAACTTTGGCCAATCAGTATGTTTAAGAACACATCGAGGAGCCTCGACAGGTTTTTGTTTCAACAAAGTGAAAATAATGGGAAAATGGTCAGTCACAGAGATTATCGTGTGTATTCCACCTAACAGCGGAACCAACGTTCGGCTGCATAGAATTAAGTCTATGCGAGAGTATGTGCCGTAACGTCCACTGAAATGAGTTGGTTCACTTGTGTTCAAAATACATAAATCCAGCTCTGTTACTAATGTTACCAACTCCCCCTGGGACAAGGCGCTTCAGAACCCCACATGGGGTGATGGGCGTTAAATCGCTCAACAGAGGAAAGGAGTTGGAAACTGATCCATAAGATAAGATCGGTGACATAATTTATGTTACGAGGTTCGCCTGGTGGAAAATAAACATTACACACTGTTGCTATGGCAGGCAGCGGAACGCGAACTGCAACAGCCTCCAGCGGGGTTCTTATTGGAATCTCTTCGCTGTAGGAATCAGAACGTACAAAAATGCCAACGCCACCGGAAGCCCGGTCAGCATAATGTCGTTCTGTCGAGTATAGTCGAAAATTTCTCAAGACCATATGATGACCTGGTCTAAAATTTGTTTCCTCAATACAGACTATACTCGCCGAATACTCGCTAATGAGCTGGCGCAGCTCAGCAAGATGCCTGTCATAACAGTTACAATTCCATTGTAACAGTGCCATAGTGTGGTTGTGGACTTCTGAGGTTTAGGTTAGAAGCAGCGAAATGCTACCTAAGCTACTTTCACATCCCCATCCGAAGATGGAGATAAATGCTCCATGTGCATCACCTCGTCTGGTGACGCCTGGTGACGAGGTGATGCATGCCTTGAATTTCTTCGACGTAGTCCGGGGGCGAGGTTTCTTCCTACGAGGGGAGCGCGCATGTTTTCCAGGAGGAAAACCCGCTGGCGCAGACTCAGACCCTTCGAGTGGAGGGCGTGAGACACCATTCGTAGGACAGGTGGAAGAACGCCTTGTAAGGGCGCTCTTCTTCCCCGCCGTCGATTCTTGTTTAGACGGTGTGGGAGGTGATTTCCCAGCCCTGGTCTAGTGTCTTAGCAGGTGCATTCAGAGAATTAAATTTACGGCGCGCCTCCTGGTAGGAAAGACCATCCAGAGTCTTATCTCGTGGATCTTCTTCTCACTCACGTATACCGAACAGTTCCGATCTCGAGGAGAATGAAGAACAGGGCAGTCAGCGCACGTATATGGAGTTGTGCACACTTCCGCACCATGAGCTTCTCTTCCACACGTACCACACACAGATGATTCGAACAACGAGATACCATGTGTCCGAATCTCTGGCATGGACAGCATCGCATAGGAAGCGGGAAAAACGGCCTCACATCGCATCGATAGGTTGTCACCTTGACTTTCTCTGGTAACACTGACAATTTGAAGGAGACTATGAACGCACACGTGGCAACGTCTTCACCGTTGACTCTGCACGTGGTGCGCCGAACGTGTCTCACGCCACGATGCTTCATGTCTTCCATCAATTCATCGTCAGTGTTCAGAACGAGATCACGGTGGAAAATAACTCCACGAACCAGATTTAAGGTTTTGTGCTCTTCCACTTTGACGCGGATTTCGCCAGAGTGGTCGCACTTAAGCAATCGGTGTGCTTGGAGCGCAGTGCTCGTCTTCAGACGCTAACCACCACTGCGCATTTTCTTAGGATCCTCAAGTTCACCGTATACACTTTCGATGTGTCGACTGAAAATAATCGATTTGACCAGCTTGAAATCTTGCCCATCGGTTCTGGTAGCAACCAGGAACCTTGGGAAGCTGGAACCCAGTCTAACACGCTGCGCTTGTTCCCTTAGGGAATCAAATGTTGTAGACTTGGGTAGCGAACTACCCGAGGAGGCAGGCGGAAGTGGTTTCGACGCCATGCCCGAAATCATCCTCCCCGAATGCCACCCACTCCGATCAGGGGTCTCTGTAGCGAACCAAGCAGCCAAGGCAACACCCGCCTGGGCATAGCCGGTATTGCCCGGGGTCCGATGTTGGACGATGCCTAATACGGGATGACTGAGGCAATGAGCACTAGGACTCCCTTCCTCCAATCATCCGCAATAGCATGTAGCCCATAGCGTGTACAGAGCACTAAATATAGAGAAAAAAACAATTAATATGTCCTTCTGACATTAGGCTGTGCGGGGACCTGTGTTATCAGGCAGATACTACTGGAAGGGTACACGACACTCCCACCCGCCGATCCCTGGGGGGTCACTGCGCGGGCTTTCGAGCGTAATCGCACACGTAAGAGGCCCATCTCCGAGCAGCACGCACATCGAGAATTCTGAATCGGTCTACAACTAACCCTCAAAAAACAATTTAAAAAAATAGGGGACCATGGCCACATGACCCCTTTAGTCGCCTTCTACGATAGGCAGGGATTACCTGTGAATGTATTCAGCCCCTTCCATGCACAGGGGGTTAAACACATTGTACCAAACCGCAATCTATGTCCACGCCCAGGTCGCCCCTTCTAGTCGCCTCTTACGACAGGCAGGAGATACCGCGGGTGTATTCTATATGTGCGTCCCCCACCCGCAGGGGGTTGAGGAAACAGTGACTACACCACACGGCTATCACGCCAACTATTTTAATATAATTAAATTTAAAATTTTACATTTTAACCAATTAATTCCAATGAACTGTACGTAGATGTTAATTACGCTAGGCGGTAAAGAGAAGAATGCTAATTAATTTTGTGTCGGTATTATTCTTACTAAATGTCATTTAACACATAATTAAAAGTGTTGAAGAAGCAATTACATTTTATATGTCGTGTAATGGCCATTATATACGCACAATTAAAAGGCGGCAGTTCTAACGCCAATACAAATATCAATGGACCACGTAGTCGAATCTATACGAGCGTTTTAAACGCCTCGTTACCCGCTCGTTTGGCGCTTTCAACGCAACTCGAACGCAACTATACTAAGACCATGTGCAATATTCAGAACCTAATGCAACTATCGGTACTAGTCAAAATGGCGCCACGATCGACTGTAAAACATGTCCGAAACACGAGTGTGTAGTTCTTGCCTCGAGTTGCATTAAGTCAGTGGTTATTACATATCTGTGTTTAAATCTAGTTTATCTACGTTTTAAAACAAGTGTGTTATGACTTATTAGAATGGGTCATTCGTGCTGTGTCCCTAGATGCAAATCCAATTACGGTGCTACAGACACTTTAGCATTTAGATTCCCTAAGGTTAAAGTGCTAAGACAGACATGGATCAAATGTATCCATCCTGACGATTTTGTAGTGACAGGTAATTCATTAGTGTGTATTAAACATTTCGAAGATAAATGTATCATTAGAGAAAACATTTTTCCTGAAGTTGGCTGTGAACCACTGATTGTTCCCCGGAACACCGTGCTGCCCTCTTTAGCTAGATACCCTTGAATTCCACGTGACAGCAGCCATCTTTAATCAAGAGAGCACCGTGCTGCCCTCTTTGTGGCGGTGGCAAATTCCACGTGCTCTTGTTTGGAAACAAACTCACGTGCTTTTTTCTGACAGCTGTCATCCGCCATCTTGTATCACAAACCTCAGTGCTGCACCCTTTAGATAGATACCTTTGAAATGTGGTGGCGGCAATTTGAAAAAATCTATGTGCTCTTCTCTGGAAACAAAGCCACGTGCTTTTTGACAGCTGTCGTCCACCATCTTTAATCAATAAAGCACTGTGCTGCTATCATGCGGGCAATTTCGTCAGCTGTCATCCGCCATCTTTAATCTACAGAGCAACGTGCTGCCCTCTTTATGACATGTAGTAGCGGGCAATTTGAAAAGTTCTGTTAGCTGTCATCCGCATTCTTTAATCAAGAGAGCACCGATTTGAAAAGTTCTGTTAGCTGTCATCCGCCATCTTTAATCAAGAGAGCACCGTGCTGCCATCTTTAGCTAGATACCTTTGAAATGTGGTGGCGACAAATTGAAAAATTCCACGTGCTCTTGTTTAGTAAACAAACTCACGCGCTTTTTGTCACCTATCATCAGCCATCTTACATCGCAAACCTCAGTGCTACACTCTTTAGTTGAAATATGGTGGCGGATAATTTAAAAAGAAAAATTCTACATCAGCCATCTCTCGACGCTAATTGCACAAGATGGTGGCTATACATGACTCCTTAAAGGTGCTTATGCAAGATGGCCGCTATACATAGGTTCTTATGAGACGCACTTGGGATGCTTGCGCAAGATGACGGTAATACAAGGCTCCTTATGAGACTCCCTAGGGATGCTTGCGCAAGATGGCGGTTGCTCTTATGAGGCAGCTTAAGGGTCCTTTGCACAAGATGGCTAGAGATGCCCAAATGATGCTTGCGCAAGATGGCGGACGCAAGATGGCGGCTATACACGACTCCTTATGAGACGCTTTAAGGGTGCTTGAGCAAGATGGCTGCTGCTCTTATGAAGAAAGCTAGCTTAGAGGCTAACGTGTCATGCTAGTTCGATTCGTTAAATTTGGGGCTTAAATGCAAAATGTTAAATATCTCGAAAACGGTGCATCGTAGAGCAAAACGGACAACATTTTTCTACCCAGTACCTCGTTTCGCAGTATGAGGAACAAGAAAAACATAGTCTAATGATGAGATCAACGGTTCGGTTCCTACTTAGGCCCTTTGGCATTCGCTCTGTTTTAGCTTGTATTGAAGCAAGTATTCGCAACGTGATCAGGTCTAGCTATGGTAGAGAGTATAACGTGCCGTGCAGGTTCGATTCATTAAATTTGGGGCTTAAATGCAAAATGTTAAATATCTCGAAAACGGTGCATCGTAGAGCAAAACGGACAACATTTTTCTACCCAGTACCTCGTTTCGCAGTATGAGGAACAAGAAAAACATAGTCTACTGATGAGATCGACGGTTCGATCCCTACTTAGGCCCTTTGGCATTGGCAGCTATCTAATTCTACAAGATGGCGGCTATACATAGCTTCTTATGAGACAGCTTAAGAGCGCTTGTACAAGATAGCTGCTGCTCTTATGAGACGCCCTAGGGGTGCTTGCGCAAGGTAGCAGCGACAAGACGGTGACTATACACAGCTCCTTATGATACGACCTAGAGGTGCTCACACAAGATGGTGGCTGCTCTGATGAAGAAAGCTAGCTTTGCATCGTGCAGGTATCTTTACAGCACTAAACCTCATACCTTTGAAATGTGGTGGCGGGTAATTTGAAAAATTCTACGTGTTGTTTTCTTAACAGCAGATATTTTTAAACAATAGCGGCTATACATAAGCTGTTAAGGCCTCCTCTTATGTCAAGGCATAGCTCTATCGAACAAGTTTAAACCTGCATCGGGATAGCTAGAGTAAGCACGTGCTGCAGTGATGACGTCATTATGCATGTTTAGACTTGCAAATCACTAAAGAAACATAACAAGACTAGAATCGAACACTGCACTCTATGCCGTGAACTTTATCATGTGATCGGAACATTGACTGAAGTGTTTATAACACTAAATAAGTGTTCAAGACTAAAATAGAATACTGTACTCGATACAACATGTGTTTAGAACATGTCAGCGGATACCTTTGTTCTAAGAAGATTAGGTTACCGCACATTCCTTGTAGGGCTAATCGGCTAAAGGGCTAGGGTGCATCTCCTCTCTTTATCCAGGCTTGAGACCGGCTCTACAACTAGAGGCGGAGTTAACACCCTAAGGAAGGAAGAATGTTGGGAAATAATCTATACGAATATAGCTACTCGATCGACTATATACTACAGATGGATGACTTAGGTGAGGGTAAGCGCTTACTTAATAATACCTATACGACGTAATTCATGCTCTATTTCAAAAATATCTTCTTTGTACTGTGTGTAACCAGCATCATGATAGGCTCTTAGCAGTTGTAAACGTGTTACGAGTACGTTGGGGTCTTTACAGTATCTTATATCTACATAGGGTAACAGAGGCTTGTTGTGAACTTTGAGTCTATATGCAGACAGTTGATGTGTAGGGACTTGTTTTGATGTAATACGTGCTTCAGCAGTAGCGTTTCTAGGTACAAACTTAACTTGTTTCGATAGCGATGAAGCGTTGAAATTTCCTTCTTCTTTACCTTGCATCTCTTCTTGAGATGTTTGCACTGCGACAAAACGTGTAGTAGGCTTAGGAAATGAAGTAAAATCATCAAGCTGTAATGGCAATGAAACATTAAGATTTTCTTCTTCTTCTACTTTCCCTTTACTACTGTTTTGATCAACATCATTATCCTTATTATCATATTCATGATCTTGCCTCTCTTTATCTTGAAGTTTGTGCTTAGTAACAGAACTTGCAGCAGGCCTAGACAACAAGGGAGAATTAAAAATCTCTCGCAGATGTGTCCTTTTTAAACATAAATCAGTGTTCGCTTGAATATGGTTGAGCTCTTTGTATTTTGTTCCCGATGAGGCTACATTACACGCGGCTTCATGACGTTGAGCGTTGTAAGCGTTCTTGAACTCTCTTCTACAATGTTTGCATTGAAAAATTGTCCTACATGATATCTCATGACGTCTCCTGTGATAGCTTCGCAAATATACCTAGAAATGACGGACTTGTATCTTCTGCTAACAAATTCTTCTTTAAATCTACTTAATATTTGTTACTCTCTACTTCGATGATGCGAACAGCTTAGCGATTAACAGTAAACTAACACAAAAGCGTATAACCAAGGTAGCAACAGTAAGGTTTAAGCCCAAGATGGCAAGAGTGAGGTTAGCGACGTTCTGTTGTTGGATTTTAAATTCCGCGCTAATAGGGTAATTGTGAGACAGCTTAGGGTCAAAGGAAGACAGGAAAAAATCTGGGTGTAATAGTTTGCAACACTTTCCTCAGTTTTATTATAGGAACAAAATGGCCATGTTTTGATACCACGCAATTTAGGCTTGAAATGCATTTTTGTACTCATTCCTGACAAAAATTACTTAGTATAGACTGTTGACATTATACCATCTAATTAAATGGTACCTGAGCTTTATGCCTGATTTGTTTTGCTACGGGCTTTATGTCGCACCGACACAGATAGGGCCCCAGGGGCTCTGAACTTTGGAGCGTGGGTTGGCGACCACGGGGCCCTCAGCTGAGTCCTGGCATTGTTTCCACTTACTTGTGTCTGGCTCCTCACTTTCATCTGTCCTATCCGACCTCCCTTGGTCAACTCTTGTTCTTTTCCGACCCCGACGCTATTAGGTTTGCAAGGGCTAGGGAGTCTTTCATTTTCATGCCCTTCGTGGCCCTTGTCTTACTTTGGCCGATATCTTCATTTTTCGAAGTGTCGGATCCCTTCCATTTTTCTCTCTGATTAGTGTTATATAGAGGATGGTTGCCTAGTTGTACTTCCTCTTAAAACAATAATCACCACCACCGACACAGATAGGTCTTACGGCGACGATGAGATAGGAAAGGCCTAGGAGCTGGAAGGAAGCGGCCGTGGCCTTAATTAAGGTACAACACCAGCATTTGCCTGGTGTGAAAATGGGAAACCACGGAAAACCATTTTCAGGGCTGCATAGTGGGATTCCAACCTACTATGCCTGAATTTATGTTACATTTTAATTATACTAAATAAATACACAGTGCCCATTGTAATCAGAATAGTGAAAAAATGAGACATCACTTGGTTTAAACTGGCTTAACAGAAATTGTAGGAGTTCTAGTTGTTTTATTTTTTTCAAAAACATCAACTGTTCCTGGGAATGCAAATGTAATGCCTCTACCTTTCCCTGTTATTATTCGAACAGGCAATTTCCCTAGTAATTTTGACTTTTCCACAACAGATACATCATTTTCATTAAGCCTTAACACAGTTTTGTTATTGTCCACACAATTGAGACACATGATTTGCATGTCTCCACCTTCCATAACTTTCTGAACAGTGGCAACATATTTATATTGAAAAGTGTTACGGAGTTAACCGTGGTAGTTAGAGGTGAAAGAAGGTGCTGGGATGAATAGATCTCAACTTACGAAATTAAAGTTAATTTAAAACTTTAACAAAGGTTATATTTTCTTTTCAAGATCAACAAATAACAAGTATGACAGGTACTCAGTAGCATATCAACAAATTGAGAATGTACAATTACAATTTGTTAATGGTTGTGGGCTTCGAGCCCCCAGACACACAATCCTTGAGCAATGAGCCCAACTTTACTTATGTATAAGGTTCAACAAAGGGGCAGAAAACCCCAATCATACCAAGGAGCACTAGCTCCCAATTACCCAGTTAAGCCTGCTCGAGGCATAGAGAAACCAAATTTAAGAAAGAGCAACCCGCTCTCAAAGTTCAAGCCTATTCAAAGGCCACACCAAACTCAACCTTCAGTCTGCCCTCCAGGCACACAAGAACAGGGGTAATAATACCCTATCTACTGAGACCTATTAAGTAAAGAAACAGGTCAATTACATGGCCCAAAATTCTGAGTTGAATGGAGGCGTAACTTGCACTCCTAATACACCTTTTTAAAACCTATTTGGCTCTTAGGCCGCTTATGCCAGGGCTAATCCCATACTACGGAGGTGACACGATAGGAAAATTTATTACATTATGAAGCGAAGAAAAACAGTTATGAAAACGTAGACAACTCAAAAACAATACGAGGGGGAGCTCGAGAGGGTTAGGCACTCTCTATCCCGATTTGTAGTTAAAGAGACGGAATTTATACCAAGTGTCTTTTACATTTTAAAGGAAGGTTACATGATAAAAGTTTCGAACCTGCCCCGAGGGTTAAACTGCTGAGCTAGCACGAAATTAAGTTATTAAAAGGCCATTACCTTAGGGAAGAACTGCTGCCCGAAGTAAGAGGCGCTTCCCGCCCCCTGCTACATAATCACACTAGGAAAGGTGTTACTGAAGTCGCCCGGAGACCAGAAAATCAGCAGTTTAAATACCTTCGTGGAACATTCGAGACCTTTCAAGAATGAGAACCCACACCCCCCTCAATTTTATTGGCTAGGATCAAGCAACATATCCATATCGGAGAAGACATACGTTATTGGTCAAAAATGAATTAGAGAAATTCGGGATTGGCTAAATTCAAAACAAGCGGAAAGAGAAGGGTTATACTGCCAACCCAAAAAATGACTGAAAGAAATTTAACAAAGAACAAACTTATGAACACAAAATTTCTCAAAAAAACAGTTCCTTCACTTCGCACCAGGGTGCACAATTGTAGTTCTTCAGTAGTGCAATCTAGAAGAGTGTTCACACTTCTCACTACAGAGAAAACAAATATAAATCGAAAAGGACACAGTTCAGAACTCTTCAAAATTTACAATAGCGACATCTTCTGAGAAACTTTAGAATTAACATGGTTGTTGAAGTTCAGGCTTCCTCCAGTAGAGGAGTTTCAACTGGCGCAATGTTTGAATTAGTGGCGCGGAGGTGTACCGCTCGGTACATGAAGAATGCCGCTTTCCAGAACTTTCAGAAAGTACAAGTACAAAGTCACCTGGATTTACTACATCTGCCATGGTCATTTCCACAGCATCTGTGTCAAGCAGATCCACTTCATCAAGACTGTCACTGCTACCTTGCCAATCTTCGTCTTCGCTTGTAGCTGAGTCAGAAAATTGAAGTACTTTTTTTTGCTAGTTGCTTTACATCGCACCGACACAGATTGGTCTTATGGCGATGACGGGACAGGAAAGGGCTAGGAGTGGGAAGGAAGCAGCCGTGGCCTTAATTAAGGTACAGCCCCAGCATTTGCCTGGTGTGAAAATGGGAAACCACGGAAAACCATTTTCAGGGCTGCCGACAGTGGGGTTCGAACCTACTATCTCCCAAATACTGGATACTGGCCGCACTTAAGCGACTGCAGCTATCGAGCTCAGTGAATGAAGTTCTGCTCTTGTCTTAGATGGAGGTTTTACTGCTGGAAATGTTGCCTTTTGAATACCTGTACCCTATCTATCCTTCTTATGAAGTGGTTTCTGCTTTTCCCTCACAAGCTGAGAATACTCTTCAGATGTTATCACCTTTGCTGTTGGGTCCACTCATCTTCGCTTCATCATGGTTTTGTCAGTGTGTTTGATTTTTGAAAGTAGGATATTCTCGAAATAATTTTCAGGAAGTATATCAGGAAAGGAGTCTGTAGGAATGACAAACATAAGTATTTAGGTACAGAGACAAGTGTACCAACTGTCTCATTTTTTCCCTAAAAGTGTCTCACTTTTATCCGAATTGTGTCTCATATTTACCCCCCTTTTTTAAAAATGAATTTTCTTCTCAAATCAAAAACTTAAAAATTGTGTTTTCAAGCTGAAAAAGAAGATTCTCCCTTACGCTACCAAATAAAACCAGAAACACTTCCCTGGATATTTGGGTTGAGCCAGAGTAACAAAATACAAAGTGCAATGCATGAAAATTTTTTGGTTAGACGAAACACCACTGAGGAAATACTTGTGTACTGCTAGATATATTGTTCAGACACTTTCCAATTATTTTACCATAATGGATAAAAGACTAATATTAATATCATTCATGCAAAGTGTTGAGATTATTAATCAGAGCAGAAAATATTGAGTGTCTCATTTTCCCCGTTTTTTTTTGTCTGTCTCATAATTTCCCTGACTGACCCTACAGGAGATGTTGGAAAGGTTCTCCTCCTGAATCCACACATTTCTGGCATTTTAACATTTTCGCAGCCCACCATGCTGAGCTCTTTGAAACCCTGGCTGCTTGTCCAAGTCGTCTTTGGTATTCTGTAGTCGTATGTTCTAATCTTTTTGCGATTTCATTTACTTTTTCCTCGTTAAGTACACGTCCTTTAACACTTCGCTTCTTCTCGAGTTAAGAACCAGTTCCTCTCAGTTTGTTTACGAGTTTCCGCACGGTCTTTCTATGTGAAGGGCGTACAGCTGGAAATTGTGTTACAAGTCACCTAATGACTTCCCTGCATGACTCTGTTTTCACATAATTATCGTACATAAATTACCTTTTCCTCTACCGTTTGCACATGTACACGCATTATGAGAATTATACTCGGAAGTAATACTTCACACCTCGAGAACAGTTGGAGCGACGGATGAACATTCAATACACGTTCTAAGCACGGACTAGAACTGTGAAGTGCGGGCATTCCCGTGCTGTCGCTGTGTTGTGTAACGGAAAGTGATGAGTCAACGGGAGGCAGATAAGCTGGGCGCGCCTGCCGGCCAACCGATGAACCTCACAGTAGCTCATGCATGTAAATCAGCATGTTCATTAACGTGCTGAAATCAATATCAATCACTACTGATCTGCATTTAGGGCAGTCGCCCATGTGGCAGATTCCCTATCTGTTGTTTTCCTAGCCTCTTCTTAAATGATTGCAAAGAAATCGAAAATGTATTGAACATCTCCCTTGGTAAGTTATTCCAATCCCTAACCCCCCTTCAAATAAACGAATATTTGCCCCAATTTGTCCTCTTGAATTTCAACTTTATCTTCATATTGTGATCCTTCCTGCTTTTAAACACCACTCTAACTTATTCGTCTACTGATGTAATTCCATGCCATCTCTCCACTGAGCTCGGAACTTACCACTTAGTCGAGCAGCTCGTCTCCTTTCTCCCAAGGCTTGTACTTTTTTTTCCTAGTTGTTTTACGTCGCACCGACACAGACAGGTCTTACGGCGACGATGGGACAGGAAAGGGCTGGGAGTGGGAAGGAAGCGGCCGTGGCCTTAATTAAGGTACAACCCCAGCATTTGCCTGGTGTGAAAATGGGAAACCACGGAAAACCATTTTCAGGGCTGTCGACAGTGGGATTCGAACCTACTATCTCCCGAATACTGGATACTGACCGCACTTAAGCGACTGCAGCTATCGAGCTCGGTGGGAGGCTTGTACTGTTTTACTTCATAAGAACACTGAAATGTCATAGGTTGCTGATTTATTCTTACAAAATAATCATAATCTGCTACAACATCATCATCAAAACATCACCATGACTACTATACTATTACTTTCATGGAGTCCATATTAAGTAGAGAGCAAGAGTATGTTAACGTCCATGGAGGCTCAAACTCCTTAGCTGTGTAGCGAACAGGTACGGTCAATTAGACAATTCTCCACAAGGCTTCCCGGCCCAAAACGTTGCAACATTCTTGTAACGCTACTCTTTTGTCGGAAATCACCCAGAACAAATCGAGCTGCCCTTCCTTGGATTGTTTCCAGTTCTTGAATGAAGTAATCCTGGTGAGGGTCCCATACACTGGAACCATACTCTAGTTGGGGTCTTACCAGACACTTATATGCCCTCTCCTTTACATCCTTACTACAACCCCTAAAACCATCATAACCATGTGCAGAGATCTGTACCCTTTATTTACAATCATATTTATGTGATTACTTCAATGAAGATCTTTCGTTATAACACCTAGGCACTTACAATGATCCCCAAAAGGAAGTTTCAACCCCATCAACGCAGTAATTAAAACTAAGAGGACTTTTCCCATTTGTGAAACTCACAACCTGACTTTTAACGCCGTTTATCATCATACCATTGCCTACTGTCCATCTCACAACATTATCGAGGTCATTTTGCAGTTGCTCACAATCCTGTATGATATTATTTTATTACTCTATACATAATAACATCATCTGCAAAAAGCCTTATCTCTGATTCCAATTCCTTACACATATCAATGATATATACATAAAACAAAGGTCGAATAATACTGCCTTGAGCAATTCCCCCTCTAAATTATTACAGGGACAGATAAAGCTTCGCCTACTCTAATTCTCTGAGTTCTCTAGAAACACAGTCATCCGTTCAGTCACTCTTTCGTCAAGTCCAATTGCACTCATTTTTGCCAGCAGTCCCCCATGATCTATCCTATCAAATGCCTTACAGAGGTCAATCGCGATACAGTCCATTTGACCTCCTGAATCTTGGATATCTGCTATATCTTGCCGTAATCCTACAAGTTGAGCTTCAGTGGAATAACCTTTCCTAAACCCAATCTACCAGTTATTAATTTCGCAAACATATCAAATATAATCAGAAAGAATGCTTTCCCAAAGCTTACATGCAACGCATCTCAAACTTACTGGCCTGTACCGTAATTTTCAGCTTTATGTCTATCACCCCTTCCTTTATACACAGGGGCTACTATAGCAACTCTCCATTCATTCGGTACAGCTCCTTCATTCAAACAATAATGAAATAAGTACTTCAGATATGGTACTATATCCCAACCCATTGTCTTTAGTATATCCCCCTAAACCTTATTAATTCCAGCTGCTTTCCTAGTGTTCAACTTTTGTATCTTACTGTAAATGTCATTGTTGTCATAGGTATATTTTAATACTTCTTTAGTATTAGTCACCTCCTCTATCTGGACATTATCCTTGTAACCAACGATCGTTACATAATGCTGACTGAATACTTCTGCCTTTTGAAAATCCTCTCATATACATTCCAACTTGTTTATTAATGATTCCTGGAATGTCCTCCTTGGAACCTGTTTTTGCCTTAAAGTACCTATACACACTCTTCTATTTTTCACTAAAATTTGTATGATTTCCCATTATGCTTGCCATTATGTTATCCTTAGCTGACTTCTTCGCTAGATTCAATTTCCTAGTAAGCTCCTTCAATTTCTCCTTACTTCCACAACCATTTCTAACTCTATTTCTTTCCGACCTGCACCTCCTCCTTAGTTCCTTTACTTCGCTGTTATAATATAGTGCAGGGATGGCGAACCTATGGCACGCGTGCCACTAGGTGACACACGAAAATGATTTCTCTGGCACACCGCACGACTTGTTAACGAATTTTATTTTTGAGATATAATAAATAGGTCGGAAATCTACCTACATAGCCTATTTTAACATTACACTTCAATAACATTAATAAAGAAGTATGTCAAAATTCATTCTATGGCCATATTTTTTACACATTTTATTAAGGTTGAAACAAAATTATATTATTCATAAAATGTACCTTTTTAAAAATGCAATTTTCAGTTATGTTTACAAAATAAACTGAAACACTCCCTCAGATGGATTTATATGTAATGCAATCTAATATCTAAACTAAGTGAAATGGAGCATTTCATGATGATTTTAAATAAAAACAACCGGTGGCACACAAGACAGTAAAAACTAATAAAAATGACCTTCATTGACACGCTAGTCGGAAAAGGTTTGCCATCCCTGATATAGTGTATCTTTACCATTCCTTACCACCTTTAAATGCAAAAACCTATTTTCTCATCCCTCAACAATTGCTTTAAACCCATCCCAGAGTCTTTTTTACATTTTTATTTACCGTTTTCCACCGATCATAGTTACTCCCTCATGCCTGTTTTGTCAGCCATATGGTACTGCCTAATAGTCCTCATTTTAATACCTTCCTTTCTTTCACATTTATTTTTAACTACCACAAAAACAGCTTCGTGAGTGGTCACTAATACCATCTACTACTTCGGTTTCTCTATAGAGCTCATCTTGTTTTACCAGTACCACATCCAGAATATTCTTCCCTCTAGTTGGTTCCGTCACTTTCTGAATCAGATGCCCTTCCCATATTAACTTACTAGCTAATGTACGGTACCCGTGCTCCGCTACGGAATTCTACATTGTATACAGAATTCTAGGTTAGGTAGTGTACATGTTGTGAGCAAGACTATTAAATTGCGTAACTCTTAACGTTACCCTAGATACGCGACGGGATATCACCAAAGGTCTTTTTACCATAGATACGCGACGGGATATCACCAAAGGTCTTTTCTCATACGAAGACTGGGTTAGGGAATTTTGTTTGTAAATTAATGGTAGGCCCGCTTGCCTACCATCAGTCACAATGAGGTTGGGGAATTTCATTATAATGGCAGACACTCACTCTCCATTTGCCTGTTTACATGCTCAGAAAGACCGTCGTAGCGGTTTTCCCAACTGAAATGAACATAGGTCATTACAATGACGTTAGCAGGAATGGCAGGACTAAAAGCAATTCTTTTATATGATATATTCGATCAAATGAAAAACCACACATTTTCTCACTTTTAACTAGCAGTACTACGCTGCCGATCTAATAGTCCAAAGTTCCAGAGCTGGAATGACCAGGCCGCACACAGCCGTGATCCGTGAACACTCTTCGTCTTTCTTCGCGAGGAGGGGGGATGGAATAGTGGATAGTCCCAGGGAAAAATTGCTAATTTGGAATAAAATGAATGTATAATTTAATAAAAGTGAAGAAGAAGAAGCTTTTCTTAAGAAACGTCTGTTTTCAGGGTTGAATTTTGAGTTATTTAGTGAATTGTGGAGCTATAATTTGGAATAGGCCTAAAGTGTAATTCTAGACCAGGTCATAAGTGAGCCTCTGCCATTATTACGTAAGTGTGCACACTGACCATTCCAATCAGCGAGTCATGAGTAGGGATCGAATAGCTGGAATACTATGATGAACCAGTGTGTTACGTACCAGTAGTATCAGAAAATGTATGAACCAGAGGAATGCCATGCTAAAGAAGAAAGTTTTCTATCTCCCCAGCTATTTCCCGCCAATATTCAGCCAGGCTGTTGTACGCGGTACGTAGCAGTAATCCCATCTATCGCAGTTGAGCAGAAGCATAAGAGACAAAGAACATCACAACAAACAATGGTCAATGTAATGTTATTGTTGATCAATGTTATGCGCTTTCGATACTGTAGGCCTTCACATTTAGTTTTCTTCCGACTCTGAAATACCACTCTTATCATAGTCTGTACGGTAAAAGTGAAGAAAACATAAAAGATCAGAAATTGTATGCTCTATAAATTTTGTTATGTAGTACTATTCGATAGGACCAATAACGGTATTTAAAGATTAAATTTTAGGCGCTTTCCCCTAAACTACAATTTCATCCAGACTGAATAAAATTGTTTATAATTTAGACTGTAGTTTCTTATTCCGATGGGCGCCCATGCGGCAGTTTGCAGGGGTGTGGGGGGAGCTAGACCTGGGGGTATGTAGTATTTTAAACATTTTAGAAGATTAACGGCGACTTTTATTCCGCGGTAGAATAACACCCACGGTATCCTCTGCCTGTTGATGGGGGGCGGTACTAGCACTTCTACGTAATAGCGACTTTTAAATCATTTTCTGGAAAGAAAAATACCTGACTACATTAGATTTTTGCCTTTCCCTGAGAGCTACGGGGGGAGGGGCGGCCCCCCTTCCCCCCCTTGCCCCGACTCTATATAGGCCTACCGATTTTGATTAAATTCTATTAACCCATTTTCTCGTGGTTCGGCGTTGATATGGACTTAGCAACAAAAATACAAATTCATGAATGTCCGTGTTATCATAGCCGGTACGCTAATAATGTATGACATAAATGATCGGAAATGTAATTCTATATAACTTTAGTATCTATCGACAGGGCCACTAATAATATAAATATTTGAGAATTACATTTTAGGCCTTCCCCTAAACTACCATTTCGCTCAGCGTGTATAAAATGATGTATAGCCAAGATTGTAGTGGCTCATCCCCCGACTTCACATACCGATTTTCATTAAATTCTCTTCAGCCGTTTTCTCGTGATGCGTGTACATACATACATACATACATACATACATACATACATACATACATACATACATACATACATACATACATACATACAGACAGACAGAAATGACAGAGTAGTAAAAAGTGCATTTCCTTGTTACTGTGGACATTACCGATACAGAAATACCATTATTTCAAATTCTGAGCAATGTACAGACAAAACTCGTATTTTATATATTTAGATTTGTCATTTGTTGGTCATGTTTCCTGTCGTTCGCATTGCCTTCCCAATTGGCATTTGGTAAATTGAGATCGCCCGCTACAATCACATTCCTTTCCTTATCGTTTCCCTCATAGCTAAATATCTTATCAAATAATTCTGAATCAGCGTTAGCGTTACCCTTTCCCGGTCTGTACACTCCAAAGATATCAAGTTGCTTATTATCTTTAGAGATGAGCCTTACACCTAGGATTTCATGTTTGTCATCTTTAACTTTTTCGTAGCTTACAAATTCATCTTTCACCAGAATGAATACTTCCCCTCCTACCAGGGGCGGTAAATATCTAAATACACCACTGTGAAAAGGCGACCTCACTTCACTCTAAAGATCGTGGGTTCTATTCTCTGACAGGGAGTCCAAACATTTGTAAACGATGATGCTTGTAGTTTAAAGGGGCCTAACATCGAAGTCATCGGCCCCTAATGGTACGAAATGAAATGGCAATGAAATTCAAAATCATCCACTGACCAAAATAAGAAAATGGCATGAAGAATGAATGGATGGACATGAACAAAAAAACAATAAACAAACAAAAAAAACAGTGGATCCGACTCAAAAAAGATCATAAATGGTAGTATTACTGACCAAGGGACCACTTATAAAGCATAGTCCTGAATCGAGGATGCTTGATGTCTAAAGGGGTCCAAAATCCATGTCTAAGGCCCCACAGAATGGTACATGTAGCGAATAAAGTACAGCCATGGTATTTGTCATGTTGGGGGTACTAATCAAAAGTAGCAAAGACTCACGGTGTTCCACACAAGATGGTACTACTCACAAGTATTGCACTTCGTACAAGGAACGCAGACCTATGGTGTTTCTCACACAATGGCGCCACTCATAGCCAACGCAAACCGATGAGGTTCCTCACCTAGGTGTACTCGTCACGGGTGCCGGTATTCCTGTGGTGTTCCTCACATAGTGGGTACTAATCACAGGCAACGCAGACCCATGGTGTCGATCATATAGTGGTACAACTCACAGGCAACGCCCAGACCCGCGGTGCTGCTCACATGGGTATGACGCACGGGTACTGGAAACCCACAGACCAGCCTCTTTGCTGCTACTAATCACAAACGTATTTCGTACCTAATATAGTGGTACTAATCGCAAGTACAGGCAACCCATGGTGTTCCCCTCGTGATGGTACGAATCAAAAGTAGTTTCATGGTTCTAATTCAATCATCCCTTGGTCGCCCCTTTTAGTCGCCTCTCACAGGGGGTAAAGAGAGAGAAAAGAAGAAAGAAGGGATCCGTCAGTTCGAAAAAATGAAGTAACGGACGAAGAAAGGCAAAGGCACGAAGGGCGTGAAAATGAAAGACTCCTTAGGCCTCGAATGCTCTAATACCATCGGGGTCGGAAAAGAACAAGAGTTGACCAAGGGAGGTCGGACAGGATAGACGAAAGTGAGGAGCCTGGCACAAGTAAGTGGAAGCAATGCCAAGACTCAGCTAAGGGCCCCGTGGTCGCCAATCCACACTCCCAAGTTGAGAGCCCCTTGGACCCCTTGTAGTCGCCTCCTACGACAGGCAGGGGATACCGCGGGTGTATTCTACATGTGCGTCCCTCACCCGTAGGGGGTCATTTGTAAACGAGACTTGTACTTCTACCGCCCTAGGGTTCACTCACCTACACGGTACTACGTTAATTCCTCGGGACAAACTCTTTACAGCTATCCACTTTATACTAGTGAATGAGTCATGTGGCTTTCTAATAGTCTCGTTTCGACTTTATGGCGAGGAATCGATACCACGTCCTTTATCCTCGAGTTTGGTGCAGCTTTTCTCAGGCAATGGAGGAGCCCTCCTGCTATCTCCGAAGACAGCTTAGCTGCGTGATCTGTGGAGAATTGTCAGCTTTCAGCACACGATGATGGTGGTGGTGATTTTTGTTTTAAGAGGAAGTACAACTAGGCAACCATCCTCTATATAACACTAATCAGAGGGAAAATACGGAAGGGGTCCGACACTTCGAAAAATGAAGATATCGGCCAAAAGTAGACAAGGGCCACGAAGGGCGTGAAAATGAAAGACTCCCTAGCCCTCGCAAACCTAATAGCGTCGGGGTCGGAAAAGAACAAGAGTTGACCAAGAGAGGTCGGATAGGATAGATGAAAGTGAGGAGCCTGGCACAAGTAAGTGGAAGCAATGCCAGGACTCAGCTGAGGGCCCCGTGGTCGCCAACCCACGCTCCAAAGTTCAAAGCCCCTGGGGCCCCTTTTAGTCGCCTCTTACGACAGGCAGGGGATACCGTGGGTGTTATTCTACCGCCCCCACCCACAGGGGTACAGCACACGATGAGCAAGGGTCGGAAAAAAAGAACGGCTGATTTATTAGAACGTAAAGAGAAGTTGACTCCTAAATGAAGACCTACCTATATCAATTTCCTTTTTTTAAAAAGAAAATACCACTGAACATTGCTTAATTTTATTTTATGGAATTTTAGTTGTATTTCAGATCAACAGCCCACTGCTACGAGGACATGTCATGTAGATTGGGAAGTTTCCGCCAACTGTGTAGTCTTCACCTGGCCTGCCCATCTACTGTAGTTTGTGCTCGTCCTTGCTGCTAAGAGATTCTCCACTGCTCCCGGTCGTCTGGAGATGTGTACAAAGTGAAGATCGGCTAATCGTTAGCATATACTTACTGTAACTGCTAGCCCTTAAGAACTGATGCGCTGTTGCCGTGTTCTGTTCAAGATATTCCTAAGCCACGGCGGTCCAACTATCCTCTTCTTGTCGGCTGCCTCGATAATCAATGCCTTAACGGCGTTCGTGATAATCAGAAAGCAATGACCAACTTCAGAGTTATGAAATGTTATGCTTCTGAAGAGTTTTTTTGCGGGTCTAAAAATAATACAGGGCCCCAAGGTCTTATTTACGTAAAAGAGATATAGATGTGTAAGTATGCAGCTGTTTACAAAAATGGCTGTGAGTGGTGCGGCTGGTTATGTGGTGATATTCGTTACGTGCTGTGCTTAGGGTAGTCAGATCGAATTCCACGTACATTCGACCGTCATCCACGAGTGCTTACATACATCCATCACTTCCGACCATTTGCTGTTAAAGAAACGTTAAGTATATATTACTATTTGTGGAATGAGACCAATAGTAAATATCTGCCATGTTACAAACCGAATAATAACGTCAAGGACAAAACATATGAGTTTTACAGAAAATAAAGTTACATTTGATATTCATCATACTGTATTCAGCGTTTAATGTGACACATTTTAAACAAATTCTAAACTTTCGATAAAAAGTAAACAGAAATTACCATCGTCATTAATCGAAATATCTTCACCACTTATTTATTTATTTACATAATTTACGCCCACATTGGAGCACTTAAATCAATACATTTGAGTTAATTTCTTCTTTTACTTATCCCAGAACTTTCTCATCCTCTCCGACCTGGACGCCCTTTGTGTGTCCGGTATAGTATATTGTTTCCGTTCAACTGTTTTTAGTTTGAGACTTATGCTTTTGTTCTTCAAAATCCTCTTCTCTTTTCTGTCTTTGATTTGTTGCCGAGTTATACCCAATTTTTCCGAATCATCCTGAACTTCTTTGAACCAATAATTATTGATTTTATTTTTCACAAAAAAAAAAAAAAAAAAAAAAAAATCAAATAGTTGTTTCAATATCCTGGTGCCTCGTAATCTTGATATGTGACAGAAAAAGGAAATTCTTCTTTTGCGCATTGTAGAAATTATTGATTCACATTCACGATAGACAATGTTGTTAGTCAACAATCTCCACTGTCCATCAACTTGGTGTCTTTTATTAATAATTGTTCTAAGAATTCTTCTATCAGTTTTCTGTAATTTGTCTGTTGTAGATTTAACATTTAATTTGAATAAAGTTTCACTAGCGTACGTTGCCTCTGGTTTAACTATGGAATTATAGTGTTTCAGCTTAGCATTTATCGAAAGAGATTTTTTTTTATAGGTTGGCCAGATAAGTCTTTGTGCTTGTTTAAATTAAGTTGTTCTGTGTTCTATTGCTTCTTTTTCATTTGTGTTCCATGTTATTATTTCCTCAAGATATCTGAATTACCGAACAATTTTAATCTCTTTACTACTGTTCAGTTGAATAACTGGTAAATCAACTTTAAAAGTTGGCATTTTTCTGTTTTTTTAAATGAAATTTGTAATCCCACTTTTTTGCTATAATTTCTAGTTGTTCAATTTGAAATTTAGCCTCTTCTATTGTATTTGCAAGTAATGCTAAATCGTCCGCAAAAGCAAGGCAGTTGAGTTTAATATTTCTACCGATCTTGATAGTTGGTTGGTATTTCTTGTTCCATTCACGCATAACCTTCTCCAATGCACAATTAAATAACAATGGTGAAAGTCCGTCTCCTTGTCGAAGTCCAGTTCTTATAGTGAATGATTCTGATAATTCACCTCTAAATTTAACTTTTGCCTTCGTATTTTTAAAAGTCATACTAATGAGGTTAAAAAGTATTTGGTGTAAGCCAAATTCTTTAAGGCTTTTTAATAATGATTCACGATGAATACCGTCGTATGCTTTTTTAAAATCTACAAACGTGATGACTAGACCCTTACTTCGAACTCTTTGGTGCTTCATTATCCATTTTAAACTAATGATTTGATCTGGACAGCTTCTACCTGGTCGAAATCCTTCCTGATATTCTCCAAGTTCTTGGTCGAGTCGTTCTTAGATTATTGTGTATATAATCTTGGATAAAATATTGTATGTAAATATCAAGCAAGGATATTCCCCGATAATTATTTGGATCGGAGCGATCACCTTTCTTATACAGCGGGAGAATTATCGCTGTATTCCATTCCTCGGGAAGCTTCTCCGTGTTCCAAATATCAATGATGTATTTATGTAGGTTTTGAATAGTCTGATCATTAGCATTCTTTCATATTTCTGCTACTGTTTGATTCTCTCCTGGTGCTTTGTAGTTTTTAAGTGCATTAATTGCTGTTTTCACTTCACTGTAAACTGGTGGTATAATCTTTTGTAATGGAGTTTTATTTTTTGGATTAAGGTCAAATTCTAAATGTTCCACAGGATCCTCACAATTAAGTAACTCTTTAAAGTATTCTGCAAGGATGTTAGCATTATCTTGATTATTGTGTGCCATTTTTCCATTTTTATTTCTTAACATAAGTGTGGGAGGGGTAAACGTAGATGCTTGAATGTTTTGTAATAGTCACTTGTTTTATGCTGATTGAATGTTTCCTCTGTAGTGTTAAGTATTTCCTTTTGATAATTCCTTTTAATTGTCCTAATTTCTTTAGCTGTTCGTTTTCTGGCATTAATAAGTTCTCGAGATTTTTCTGTTTTCCTCTGTTGATCATTTAACCATGCCTTGTGCCTTTCTTGAATTGCTTTGTCACATTCCCCGTTCCACTACGCATGTTTCTTTCTCCTTTTAATTGGAGCGATTTCTTCAGCTACGGTTTTAAGTTTGTTGATCATCGTCTCTAATTTGTCATTTAAAGGTGTTTTGGATCTCTCTAAATATATGTTATTATCTATTAAGTAACTGGGATCATAATTTCTCCTGCTTTGAGATGATTACGTTTGTGTTTCCTTTTTGGTGTTAACCTGATTTTTATTTTTGAGATATAATGATCCGAGTCAATGTCTACCCCACGGAGGACTCTGACATTATAAATTTCTTTATGATAATCTTTATCCATAGCAACATGATCAATCTGAAACTCTCCCAATTTTACGTTAGGGCATTTCCATGTCATAAGTTTACGTGGTAGCCTCATGAATCTGGTGGTTTCCAAAATGAGTCCATGATCTGCACAAAGTTCAATTAATCTTTGGCCATTTTTGTTCGTTGATTTATGAGCTGGCCATTTTCCTACAACTGTCCGATACTTCTTTTCTCTGCCTATTTTAGCATTGAAATCTCCAAGTAAGATTTTTATATGCTCATCAGGGATCTTCGATAATATGTAATCAAGTTCTTCCCAAAAGTTTTCAACTCCTTCTCTATCTTTATTGTTTTTGTCATTTGTTGGTGCATGGACATTTATTAAAGTATAAGTTTTATTCCCTACTTTAACTGTTAGAAGTGCCATCCTCGAAGAGTTTGAAGAAAAATCTTCAATTGAGTCTATTATGCTACTATGAACAAGAAAACCTACACCAAATTGGGGGACATTCTTCATTACTCTTTGTCCTGGAGGTCCTTTGTAGAGACGATAACCTCCCTAATATAATTTATGATCGATATATTTACTATTACTCATCACCATAAAAATAACTGAACGGTAGTTTTACATATACAAGTAGGTGAACCATAGCCACTCTACTAAAAGTTGCACACCACAAAGGGGACGATGAATTCAAAATAAACTGTATTATAAGAATTGAACAGATCAAATGATTTATTTGTAATGCATTAGAACACACTACTTCAGACTGTACCTCAATATATCATATTACGAGTCAACTTACAATTTGTTTATAATAACCAGAGACCACACAAGGTGCGGAACATTTCATGTGGACGATTGCAGAGTGATACTGGAATGTGAATGACAAGATAATTCAGACGTGGCATTGAAAATCCGCTCTCGCGTTAATAAGGTACACATATAACTGAAGTGTACCTGGGTTTGCCGCGGTGGAAGATAGATGTCGAATCGTTTGAAAAATGCGAAGCGCCACGTACCTTCTTACTGTATGTATGCATGTGGCCGAAGGCTGGTTTGGATCATCGTCAACTGTCAGACATGGCATTGGCGTTACTAGAGAGGCATATTACGGTAATGAGAAGGTAAACAATTTCCCGTTGTTTTCCTCACCGAACCAGAAGTCGACATTAAATACAAGTGTGCCACGCCCACTGAAATGCACTCACCTACCTACCCTATGAGCGACATTTTCACACCATTCATAACAGAAGATGACAATTCCATATTATCAGACAGGTCAATGAAAGGCGATTGGTGGTGATTTTTTTGTTTTAAGAGGAAGTACAACTAGGTAACCATCCTTAATGAAAGGAATAACATTTGTTCTAGTCCATACCAGAAGACATAATGCACTGTAAACACTAGGTCTCGCCAATACAGGCATAATTATGACCATTCTATTTCGTAAACATCACAATAAGTCAATAAATAAAACAATATTAATACAATTAAAAACAGGATGGATAATTAGCCGTCATCAACTCTGTCTCAACTTTATTGGCGTCATTACCATTGTTGTTTGGGTTATTTCATCTTTATAATGCACATGGGAAATTAAATTTAAGACTATTATAATGAAATTTTATTTGTTTAATGCAATATGTTAAGTTATTTGGCAACTATGATTGGTGTTTCTAGGGATCAATATTGCAAGGGCAGGTCGCTGATGAGAATAGATGAGAATGATTACTAACTGTCGAGGAATTACGATCTCAACATGGGGTAAAACAATACAAACAATGTAGGTAGAAAGGGAGGAAACCGAAAAGAGAGCTGACCCAAAGTGCGAACTCATTTTGGCATGAATATGTCTTATGAATGGGGGTCATCCGAACATTTGTGTAACGTAACGCGACAAAATGAGACGGAAGTGACGTTATATTAGTTGTTACCGCAGGCCTTGGTCGCCAAAGATGCTACGGCTGTGGATTTGTATAAATAGTGTGTTGAAATAGAAAGTGTACCGTCAGTGACGTCACATTAGTCGTTGCCGTAGACCTTGGTCCTGTGACGTAGAGTTGCAGTTCTTCTTGATATAACACTGTTTCATTTACTAAAAAACATGTTTATGATCATTAGCTTTCCTCAAAGGGCAACGTTTCTTTTTTGCTAGGCCTATGTATACCGCTGAGCAACTGAATTAGAGATATCTGGCTAGTTGCACGTAGCACCTGTTTCACAATGATGACGATGACAGGGACTCCACTAAGATACCAGAAGCGTGGGAAGTAAAACCGTTCATGACCACTCCACAGACTCCTGTAAGGCAGACATAGTTCGGAGCAGTGGTACCCAGTGGTTTTCGTACCTCACTGCGAGAAGGTAGTCCTGGCTGGTATAGCTGCTCATATTTCGTTGTTATCCAGCACTGAATTCGCGAATAATCTGTTGAACTGCGACTCGTGTATCCGCTCTTACCATCCAAGTCAGTAGACGGCCACCTCTGTCATCAGTATGTAGTACTTCACGGCAACTGTCCCTGGCGATGGTGGTTTATCCCGAAACTACGTACTCATGGTACACTCTGGACACGGTGGCAAATGAAAGGCACACTGTCTACAGGAAGAACCCATGCGTACAGCACCTACAATCTGGCCGGGATTAAACGCGCCAGAGATCTTGTGTCATGCACGTAGTTACTTACACGGCCGGTTCGAGATCTGATAACATGTACCACACTGAATTATTACATTCCCCAAGCTGACCACAGCGCCATTTTGCCAAAACGGCAGCTATCAATAATTGAACTACTCATCAGCTATTTGTTACTATTTGTTACCGTAACAGATAGGTTTTGTGGCGACGGTGCGACAAGAAAGGGCTAGGAGTGTGAAGGAAGCGGCCGTGGCCTTTATTAAGGCCTGGTGTGAAAATGGGAAACCACGGAAAACCATCTTCAGGGCTGCCGACAATGGGGTTCAAACCCACCATCTCCCGAATGCAAGCTCATAGCTGCACGCCCAAAATCAAATCCCTTAGTACGTGTGAATACGTAGAAATAATAAACACAATGATGGTTATACAATGGGAACTCTGGCTTGGATTTCCAAACGCTGTCAACTTTGGAAGAAAGCAAGATATGACAAACAATAACAACGTTACAGAAGTTAATCTAATCTAGAGCGAAGTTTCTATAAAGGGGGACAAACACCTTTGACCGAGCAAAAATGCGACTTTTCAATTTACTTTCCTTTTAAATTTAAACTTTTCCCTTTACAACAGTGAAAAATGTTTGTTAATATCCCTACTTTCGGAGTTATGACCAAAACCTTGAAGCCCTGTCACCGTTTGTTGGTATGTTTGTTGTTCGTTTCCCGTATATTTTGTTTTTTAGAACCGTTTCTCTGATAACTCCGAAAGCTTTTTAAGATATTAAGATGAAATTTTGCTTCCAAGTGTATTTCATAGAGAAGTATAAGATATAAAATAATTATTGGGCTAGCTTCATTGGTTAAGTTTATAAAATATTTTCACATGAAAATTAATGAAAAATTGACTACTTGAAATTAACTTCATAAAAATATTTATACTTGATAGACTTCACTGATTCTAGTAACTATAACATTTCTAATCATATTTAAAAAATAATCGTAGAAAAGTATTCATGTGTTTGGAAATGATCAGAGAAACGGCAAAATAGTAGCCACGATACACCGCTATTTTGAATAATTAATTATATATAATGGCATACGTTTATATGATTTCTAAATACTATATGTAGGCATATTATTAAGGAATAATGTGTTTGTCTTACTAGGTTTCCATTGCTGCGGGCAGCCCATTTTTCTATGTTCAAAAGTGCAGGTCCCCCTTAAAAGAATATAATTACGTAACATTCTGAAAGAGACCATTACTAAGGGAGTGATTCCCATGGCAGCAGATATATTTCTTGATAACTCGACACAAAGGACGGTGTTTAACTCTCTTCAAGGTTTTTACACCGCGCATAATGAGTTGCATTACGCTATCTCACCAAGCATACAAAGCAGAGAGAAACATTCTACAATTCAACATTCATAACCATCGTCAACGTTCAACTTTTGTGGTGCACTTTATTAGTTGCCGGCCGCACGCTCAACGGATAGCGAGTTTGCCGTTTTATCCAGATGACCCCAGTTCGATTTCCAACCAGGTCAGAAATTTTTACCTGGATCTGAGGACTGGTTTGTTTTTCAGTTAGCCTAGGTTAGAACAACTGAGGAGCTATCTGACAGCGAGACAGATCCCTGTCTCGGTCTAGAAAGCCAAGAATAAGGACTGAAAGGCTCCGTCGCGCTGACCATACGTCACCTCGTAATCTGTAGGCCTTCGGGCTGAATAGCGGTCGCTTGGTAGACTAAGTCTGTAGCGCCAGGGGTTTTCCTTTCCTTAATTAGTCACTGCCCTATTTCCAAGATAGCGGCTTCGATCTTGGTTAAGGTCTGTCGCATCTAAGTGCGACAATTCAGTGTGATTGGTTTAAGGTACATCTAGTAAGTTGTTCTTCAGTCGTTTGCGGGTCTTCGTGACTCCATGTACTAAATTTCTCATTCCACTCGGTCTTGCGCACCTCCCTCAGGTGCTTCCAAACTCAGATTACGTGCTTCTTTGATACCGCGAATTCATCTCGACCTCTTCTCGTTTTACCGTAGATATTTCCGAGCATCACAGCCTTTTCCAGCGAGTCGTCTCTCCTCATTAGATGTCCAAAGTATTTAAGTTTTAATTCAAGTATTTAATTTCAAAGAACAATCTGGACTGATTTGTTTTAATATCAACCTGTTAGATATCTCAGTAAACATGATGTGCAACGTCATGAGGCCGCTACTAGCTCCACACTAATGTGATTTGCGGGAAATTTGAATCAACGTCATCTTTCAGATGTATAAACACGCCTACCAACGTTCGTTAATCTAGTACAACCCCCTCTTGGTGTTTAGATATTTCTTTCCGTCAGTGTGTTATAAGAATTCAAAATTCCAACTACAATAATAAGTCACCAGAAGTGAAAATTACATTGGATTTTTAAGATCAGTAGGTCTGTTATTGTTAATTTCAGAACGATTTTACGAATGTTTAAGTTACTGCAAAAATTCGAGTTGGCGGCTTGAAATTTGCACGTTATATGAATCATTTTACAATCGCAAATCGAATATTTAATTACGAAAATGATATGCATTAACTGTATGAAATTGTAAACAAAACTATAAATGAACATATTTTGGAAACCATATTTTTAAAAACCTTCATAAATGGAAATATTTAAAAAGTGGGTAACATTGTAGTATATGTTGATAATAATTGGCAATTTGAAATGGTATGTATATTTTTATTCCATATATAAATGTTCAATGTATATTTCACGTGTAAATGTTCCAAGTTTACAAAAACGTACCGAACTCGCTAGCTGCAGTCACTTAAGTGCGGCCGGTATCCAGTATTCGGGAGATAGTGGGTTCGAACCCCACTGTCGGCAGCCCTGAAGATGGTTTTCCGTGGTTTCCCATTTTCACACCAGGCAAATGCTGGGGCTGTACCTTAATTAAGGCCACGGCCGCTTCCTTCCCAGTCCTAGCCATTTCCTGTCCCATCGTCGCCATAAGACATATCTAGCCGGGCTGAGTGGCTCAGACGGTTAAGGCGCTGGCCTTCTAACCCCAACTTGGCAGGTTCGATCCTGGCTCAGTCCGGTGGTATTTGAAGGTGCTCAAATACGACAGCCCCGTGTCGGTAGATTTACTGGCACGTAAAAAAACTGCGGGACTAAATTCCGGCACCTCGGCGTCTCCGAAGACCGTAAAAGTAGTTAGTGGGACGTAAAGCAAATAACATTATTATTATTATTAAGACATACTGTGTCGGTGCGACGTAAAGCCAATAGCAAAAAAATCACAAAAACGCTCCACGCTGAAATCGAAGTCTTCTTCAAACCCCCCCCCCCCCCGCCAATGACTTGTAATGACATTTTGCTAATACTGAGAAAGACTATGTACGTTTGGTCAGACTTACGTGACTGTGCATTCATATTATCAATTTACAGCGTAATCTCTTGTTATATCCTATCCTTCGTCATAAGAACTGAATTCGCAGCTGTCCGCAGCTTACTTTATTTCATTTCATTTCTGAATACTTTTGAGTGTATGTATTTCAAAACGAAAGCCACGGCGGGAACTCGTGGGAATCGTAACCTTTAAACAAAGCGAAGATTAATATTCAAGAAATTTAGCAATGCGTTTATTACGGTAAAGGACACAAATGTGTATACAATGTTTTGGCCTTTCATTTCTCTTTGCTATAGCTTATAAAAGACGTCGTTTCTCTTTGGGCAGCTAGTGAACTGGTATCGTTCGCACCGACTATCACCAAGTTACAGACACGAATTTTGAACATCATCTCGGAAAACGAGCGGTATGACACGCAAGGGTCTTTTTCAAGAATCGCGTTTTGACACGTTCTAGAGATTTGATATCCAACAGGGTACTGCTAGATGTTCCCAAATTATTGTTATACCATATGCAAA
This sequence comes from Anabrus simplex, assembly GCF_040414725.1. Classification (NCBI taxonomy): domain Eukaryota; kingdom Metazoa; phylum Arthropoda; class Insecta; order Orthoptera; family Tettigoniidae; genus Anabrus; species Anabrus simplex. The sequence continues at coordinate 515,587,577 of NC_090267.1, forward strand.
CACTGGTTCCAATTTTTCTCAGAAAAGTTTCATGGATATTTCGAGGGCGAGTTTAGCGAGGTTTTCGATATCAAATCTCCCTTTGATAATTATCTCTCCCATTCTCCTCAACCTGATGGTTGGTGGGTAGCATGACTGTCCTCTTCCAACGACTTTCTATCCTGAGCCAGCTGCTTGATTAGTTGATATGGACGTCGCCCTTTAATGCCATCAGGGAACCCTGCTCTTGGTCGTCATCTTCTAGTCTTTCCTTCCAGTTTCCCTTCAAGCAGTGTGGTGCACCATGATGAATGCCGGAGTAAATGACCTATCCAAATACATCTTCTTTTCGCGATCATTTCCTCTAGACTGATGGTTTCTTCAGCTCTCTTGAGAACTTCTTCAGTTGTTAGCCTGTGAGTCCACGGAATTCGTAACATTCGACACCAGCAGCACATTTCAAATGCATCTATTCTTTTCTTATCAGCCTTTAATAGAGTCCAGGTTTCAGAGCCATAGGTCGCAATGCTCCAAATGAAGCTCTTAATAAAATGCTTTCTTACTGGTAGGGATATTGCCTTGGAGGTCAACAGGCTTCTTTTTTATTGAAAGCTTCTTTAGCCTGGGTTATTCGAAAACGGACGTCCTTTTCACACCTCCCATCAGATGTGATGATGCTTCCCAAATAACTGAACTGCTTTAATTGAGTCAATTTTATCTCCTTCCACCCAAACATTAACATCATGTTTACCATCCGGAGTACACTTCATTATCTTGGTTTTTGTTTTGTTAACATTCATGTTACATTCTAGTATTAGTAGATCATTCTATTTCTTTAGTGAGGTCTCACTCTCTTTCTCAGCTTCAGTATGAGGGCAATATCATCCGCGAAACGTATTGTTTGGTATAGTTGGCCATTTATTTTTATTCCATGGGTGGAGGTGGCTGAAAACTCTTTCATTGCTTCTTCTACATACACATTGAATAACAGAGGTGACAGACTACATCCTTGCCTTACTCCTTTCCTATAAGCGCTGTCTGGTTCTTGTACAGCTGATAGATGATTTTCCGATCTCTGTAGTCCACTTTCAGACTTCTAAGGGCTTTAAACATAACATTCCACTTAACATTATCAAACGCTTTCTCTATATCAATGAAAGCAATTAGGATGTCCTTATTGATTCTTACGGCGTGTTCAATAATTGTTCTAAGGCTCAGAATTGCTTCTCTTGTTCCTCTGTTTCTTCTAAACCCGAATTGATCCTCGGAGAGATTTTCTTCTATTCTTTTCTCCATGCGATGGTAAACAATTCTTGTAATAATTTTAGAGGCATGTGTTACCAGGCCTAACGTTTTATAATCTTGACTCTCTATGCATGATTACTTTTTGGGATAGGTATCAATACAGTTTTCTCAAAATCTTCCGGTATTTCTCCGCTAGTATAAATATCATTTACTTGTTGATATAAGGAAGATTTTGCCTTATCCCCTAGAGCAGGGATGGTGAACCTATGACACCTATGACTTGTGTGACACACCGCGCAACATAATAACATATTTTAATGTTTAACATGTAGTAAACAGGTCGAAAATCGAGACATATTAACATTACGCTTTAATAAAGAAATATGTCACAATTAATTCTTTCTTTCTTCTTAATTTCTCCGGCTCCATGGCTAAATGGTTAGCGTCCTGGCCTTTGGTCACAGGGGTTCCAAGTTCGATTCGCGGCAGGGTCAGGAATTTTAACCATAATTGGTTATTTCCGCTGACAAGGGGGCTGGGTGTATGTGTCGTCTTCATCATCATTTCATCTTCATAACGACGCACAGGTTGCCTACGGGTGTCAAATCAAAAGATCTGTATCTGGCGAGCCGAACTTGTCCTCGGACTAAAAGCCATACGCCATTTCATTTCTTCTTAATCTGTTTACCCTCGAGGTTGGTTTTTCCCTCAGACTCAGCGAGGAATCCCATTTCTACCGCCTCAAGGGCAGTGTCCTAGAGCTTGGGACTTTGGGACGTGCGGATACAACTGTGGAGGAGGACCCCAATACCTCGCCCAGGCCGCCTTAGTTGTTATTCTGAACAGGGGCCTTGTGGGCGGGGGAGAGCGGCCGTGGCCTTAAGTTATTTTTTTGTATTCTTCATGATTTCCTTTCCTTTTGGCCATCTGACGCGCGTTCATTAGTTCATGTGGGGTGTAAGCCATAGCTTATAGACTTTCCTCTCTTCTTTTCCAAAACGATCTTCTGCTGCATCAATTATTTGTTTCTTGATTTCTTCCCATTTTTCTTGAGCACTACTTCCAGCCAGTACTTCAGTATTAATTTTGTTATTAGTTTCTTCTTTGAACAGTTTGATAGCCTCGCTGTCTTTCTTTAACTTCCTCAAATTCCATGGGGCGTCTTTCTATCTTCTTTTCTTAAGTTTCAGTTGGGCCGCCATTACCACGAGGTTATGATCGGAGTCAATATCAGCCTCAGGATAGCTTTTACTTGATTTTACTTGATTTCGATACCGTTCTCTAACTATTATATAGTATATTTGATATCTACTACCATTTCCAAGCATTGTCCATGTATATCTTCTTCTTTTTGACTGTTCGAAGAGAGTATTTGTAATTACAAGGGAGTGACTTCGACAAAATTCGATGAGCTTTTCTCGCCTTATGTTTCTAGAACCAAGACCATAATCACTCACCGTATTATCTTCTCTGCCCTTTCCAACAACTGCGTTCATATCTCCGAGGATGATGAGATTGTCATCCTGGACCTTTGGTAACACTTCTTCCAGCTGTTCGTACACTTCCTCCAGTTCGTCATCTGTGTAAGAGTTGGGCATGTACACCTGGATTAGAGCTGTATCTCTAGGTTCTGTTTTTAATTTTATGAGCAGTATTCTTTCATTATATGCCCAAATACCTGATACTCGCTGTCCTAACTGGTTTGTCAGTATAAATCCAACACCACCTTTTCCGTTTGAACAGCCAGAGTACAAAACTCTGAAATCTCCCCTCCAGAGATCTCCTCTATCTGGCCATCTTACCTCACTCATTCCCATAACATCCATTCCTAGTCGCTTCATTTCGTTCTTCATATTCTCCAGCTTACGACACTTTTTCAAGGATCTCACGTTCCATGTAGCCTACCTAGTTTGTAGGATTTCCTCTTTGCCTTCTCCTGTATCCCCCTCCGGAGATCCGAATAGGGGCCTATTCCGGAATATTTTACGTTCGAAGATATCATCATGCTTTATATTCTTGGGATTTCACAAGGATCTTTAATATAGTGGTTTCCCGTTGCCTTCCACATCCTATGGCGTTGACTTACAATTAGGTTCATCCGCCTTAAAAAGTAATTTCTTACTCCAAGGACAGCAGGGTGCCCTGCCCTCTTTCCACTTATCCGCCCTCGAAGAGGCCGTTGGCGCTCGGAAGAGGTGAACCACTTATACCGGTGGTTACTCGGTGGCATACTCTATTAATCCCGAGTATTGGGCTACCACTTCCGCCATCTATACCGTACCGAAGTCCATCTTCTCCGCCATAAATGTCGTTGAGGTCTTCACTCGTAACCCTGAGCTGGGACCCTTACCAGATAATACACACCGGGTCAGTGTGCTCTGGGACTCACATTGGCAGGGGCGCCACTCCCTGGGTAGGGCTACCTCCGAGGTTATAATTATAATTAGCATTACAACCCAACATTTACAAAATCTTATTGCAAAAAAAATAAGTGATACACATATATTCATATTATATGAAAAAATACAGTTCATGCTTCCATGAACGCCGGTATCGTTTTCTTCTCAAGCAAAGAAGTGATAGACGTAACAAACCAAGCCCAACTGTGCGCACAGTAAGTGCCGCGGGATGATACAGCCTTGAAAGTAACTAACACTATTGAAAAATGCATTTAAATGCACACTTTCTTTCATAAACTGGACAAAATTTCACTTAAATAACACTGAAATATCTTCAAACATGCATGTGTATCAGCTCGAATAATAATGATCCTACGACATATTATTTCAACCAAACGTCGCATTTACAATCTGATAATTGTTACAAAGTCGCTGTGAGGATTACAGAAAAAAAAAAATGAGTAGGCCTTGTCATTTTACGAGTAGTACTAGTTTTAGCAGTATAATAAACATGACTAACTTACGTAACATAGAACCTTTTGACTATGGCTGGGGGTAATCTGATATTAAAGATACCAAATGTGTAACGGGATGTTACTTAGCCACCGAGATACACACAGGCATAAGACAGAACGTCTTGATTTTTTCCCAAAGGGAAATTTGACTATGTTTCTTGCCATATCAATAAGGGACTCTATGAAAGAATCCTACGACCAGTTAATGAAAGAGAGAAGTGGTGCTCGCCAACCAGCAGTGTATGTTGAGAGTGAAACAATATTATTGGCGCGACTGTAACGGGCTCATATGACCATAACAGAATATTATACCAGATGTTAATGACCATCGCGAGGGCCTAGCCTGACCTCTCCCAAATATAATATTTATCTTCCAGGCGATATTCAATATTCATAGGTCCAGGTTGCTAAGCTTAAAACAATTATACACAGGACAATAACCGATATATATATTAACTTTTAAGATCAAATTGATCACTTGACATCAAAATAATTGTACATTTAAGCAGAAGTTTCTCAGGAAAGCAAACAAAACAAGTTCATTGTTAACTTAAAACCATTAAAAGTAGTTTATAAATTATATAGTTTTAGAATGTGTCTACGGCTGAGTGGCCTAGTAAGTGGTCCTGAGAGTCGGGATACCAGTTGCTATGGAATGGGAGTAGGCATCTCGGACATTCTGAGTCATGGCCCTCCCTGTGCTCAGGCAGCTAGGACTACACAATTCACCGGTGGTCCATAACCCGTTAGAGGAAAGATACTCACTATGGACTATGTGCAAGTAGGGTAGCATCTGCTTCATGAATTTACCGAGCTTAGAACATTTTAAGCAAGCCTCGGACCTATGGGAGTAATGGAGTCCCACTCCCATTTGACAGGCGAGGAACTCCTTGGAAACGGCGAACGAAATGGAATTCGATGGGGAGCTATCAATATTAATGGGGCTTATGGAAGAAAGAAGGTAGAACTGGCTGAGTCAGCAAAGAGGATGCATCTGGATGTGCTAGGAGTAAGTGATATTCGGGTAAGGGGAGATAATGAGGAAGAAATAGGAGATTATAAAGTGTACTTGACGGGTGTTAGAAAGGGTAGGGCAGAGTCTGGGGTAGGGCTCTTTATCAGGAATACCATTGCACGCAACATAGTTTCTGTTAGGCACGTAAATGAGCGAATGATGTGGGTAGATTTGTCAGTTGGAGGTCAAGCAGCAGGGAAACCTTTCTGGACAGTAATAAAGAATCTTAGGAAGGGAGGGAAAAAGGAAATGAACAGTGTTTTGAGTAATTCAGGTGAACTCATAATGGATCCCAGGGAATCACTGGAGAGGTGGAGGGAATATTTTGAACATCTTTTCAATGTAAAAGGAAATCATGCTGGTGGTGTTGCAAACAGCCAAGCTCATGGGGAGGAGGAAAATGATGTTGGTGAAATTATGCTTGAGGAAGTGGAAAGGATGGTAAATAAACTCCATTGTCATAAGGAAGCAGGAATAGATGAAATCAGACCTGAAATGGTGAAGTATGGTGGGAAGGCAGGGATGAAATGGCTTCATAAAGTAGTAAAATTAGCATGGAGTGTTGGTAAGGTACCTTCAGATTGAACAAAAGCAGTAATTGCACCTATCTATAAGCAAGGGAACACGAAAGACTGAAACAACTATCGAGGTATCTCATTGATTAGTATACCAGGCAAAGTATTCACTGGCATCTTGGAAGGGAGGGTGCGATAAGTCGTTGAGAGGAAGTTGGATGAAAACCAGTGTGGTTTCAGACCACAGAGAGGCCGTCAGGATCAGATTTTCAATATGCGCCAGGTAATTGAAAATTGCTACGAGAGGAATAGGCAGTTGTGTCTATGTTTCGTAGATCTACAGAAATCATATGACAGGGTACCGAGGGAAAAGATGTTCACTATACTAGGGGACTATGGAATTAAAGGTAGATTATTAAAATCAATCAAAGGCATTTATGTTGACAATTGGGCTTCAGCGAGAATTGATGGTAGAATGAGTTCTTGGTTCAGGGTACTTACAGGGGTTAGACAAGGCTTTGCTGTTCGTAGTTTACATGGATCATCTGCTGAAAGGTATAAAATGGCAGGGAGGGATTCAGTTAGGTGGAAATGTAGTAAGCAGTTTGGCCTATGCTGACGACTTGGTCTTAATGGCAGACTGTGCCGAAAGCCTGCAGTCTAATATCTTGGAACTTGAAAATAGGTGCAATGAGTATGATTTGAAAATTAGCCTCTCGAAGACTAAATTGATATCAGTAGGTAAGAAATTCAACAGAATTGAATGTCAGATTGGTGATACAAAGCTATAACAGGTCGATAATTTCAAGTATTTAGGTTGTGTTCTCCCAGGATGGTAATATAGTAAGTGAGATTGAATCAAGGTGTAGTAAAGCTAATGCAGGGAGCTCGCAGTTGCGATCAACAGTATTCTGTAAGAAGGAAGTCAGCTCCCAGACGAAACTATCCTTACATCGGTCTGTTTTCAGACCAACTTTGCTTTACGGGGGCGAAAGCTGGGTGGACTGAGGGTATCTTATTCATAAGTTAGAAGTAACAGACAAGAAAGTAGCAAGAATGATTGCTGGTACAAACAGGTGGGAACAATGGCAGGAGGGTACTCGGAATGAGGAGATAAAGGCTAATTTAGGAATGAACTCGATGGATGAAGCTGTACGCATAAACCGGTTTCGGTGGTGGGGTCATGTGAGGCGAATGGAGGAGGAGAGGTTACCTAGGATAATTATGGACTCTGCTATGGAGGGTACGAGAAGTAGAGGGAGACCAAGACGACGATGGTTAGACTCGGTTTCTAACGATTTAAAGATAAGAGGTATAGAAATAAATGAGGCCACAACACTAGTTGCAAATCGAGGATTGTGGCGACGTTTAGTAAATTCTCAGAGGCTTGCAGATTGACCGCTGAAAGGCATAACAGTCTATAATGATTATGTATGTATGTATGTATGTATGTATGTATGTATGTATGTATGTATGTATGTATGTATGTAGAATGTGTCTTTTGTTTTTAGAACTTTAGAAATTGTTTTTAGTGTCTGTACATGGCGATATAGTTCAGAATTATTTTTAAACAATGTTCGTAATAAGTCACTCTGAAATTTTTGTTCCTCATATTTAACACAATTGTGTGTGGTCTTACTTGGTCATAGAACTGTGTGCAGGCAAGATCAATATTAAGTTTACAATACAACAAATTTTTAACATTTGATTCCAATATTCCACTGTTTTCTTCTGGCCAAACAATGTTAATCACCGATCTTTGAACGGGAACAGAATTTGTAGTTCGCTGATGAATTTGTCATTTCTTTTTGGTTTGACAGGAATAGGAAAAACTAGAATTACATCATAATAAAGTAAAAGCGTCAGCACATGTCAACAGCAGCTGACTCACTACCGGTACCGAATTGGACGAAGAGAGCTGTAAGCCTGTACACAAGACCGACTCCAATCCTCAGACCTTAACGCTACTCTCAAAGATGGCGAATCGAGTAGCCGGAATTGTTGGAAATCTGGGTTTGTTTTGGTTTGTTGTTATCGTATGTAGTCTGTGTAATTTTATGAACGTTGACGATAAATGTTAGTTTATTTGTAGTATAAAAGTGTTCGAGTGTATTTATATGAGTCAGTGGACACATACGATCTGTAATTATACGAAGTAATGTGAGAATGTGCTTGTTTTGATCGTATTTTTACCCATTAAAGAACGTGAGTACACCAGGTGGACCAGGTTTTAATCTAACTATGACAATGCCTCTCATACACCTATTCTTAAGTTTCCTACGGAATAGAACATTAAGACAGAAATGGATTAGGAATATGCATCGTGATTATTTTGAAATCCATGACAAAACTGTAGCGTGCATACATCATTTTGAGAATAAGTCTGAGATTAGGGAAGCCATTTCTCTACTTCCAAACTATTTGTGTTCCTCGAAAAATGTTAATTTAGATAGAATATAATTGATATTGTGTTATTCCGTCAGTGTTTATGTGCTTCAAAGTGTCGAGTGATTTAGTTGCAAGTGTATTTTACAATAAGCCGTGCTTTGCCTGCGGAAATGTTTGGCTGGATCTTGGAGTATAACAAAACTTATAAGTGTGACAGTTGGAGCAATCTGTATACTGTTACACAGAAGAAATAGTGACTTAGAGGGATTAGCTGGGTTTGTAACGTAGGGTTTTAAACTACCAACGCCTTCCGATTCATGCTGCGGTTATCTGTTAGCAAGCAGAATGCGCCGAACTGAAGCTCGTGCACGTGGTTAAATATCAATGTTTAGTCAGTAGAGTTTTTGCGCTCATGTTCTTCAATGGGTAAAAACCTATTAGATCTTTAGTGTCCGAACGTTTCATTACTAAGGCCACTATCATTGTGTGAAGTGCTGCTATGCCATTTGTCAACATTATATTAACATTATCGGGGCCGTTCATTGGGTTAACAATCATTTCGGGTGTACTTGGGCTGAGTGACTCAGACGGTTAAGGCCTTCTGATCCCAAGTTGGTAGATTCGATCCTGGCTCAGTCCGGTAGTATTTGAAGGTGCTCAAATACGTCAGCCTCGTGTCGGTAGATTTACTGGCATGTAAAAGAACTACTGCAGGACTAAGTTTCGGTACTTCGACGTCTCCGAAAACCGCAACAAATGTAGTTAGTGGGACGTAAAGCCAATAACATTATTATTTCGGATGTACTTCCTATTCGTTGGGTGCTGAATTTAAGAAATTGTCCACCACTTCAAAACTAAGGCAACAAATTGTGTTTCACAGTTCTCATGAGAGCGAATAAATTGTGGAATTTCGTACCTTAATTTATTTTGAAACATTCAAAATTATGTTAGAAGTATAATTTTAACAGTTTTATCATGTATTTTCATCTATCCAGCGAAGTGAAATTTAAGAAAAAGCGTTACTTGACGAATTGAAATTTCTAATCAGCTTGTTGGTCTCTTTTCTAGTAGAATATATGTGATTCTTGTTGGCGAAGCATTTTCATACGTGTAAAAGTGATTTTCCCTATGACGTTACATTTATCATGTTAATTTACCGCCGTTTATATAATATGTACGTGATATTTTCCTGTTAGCCAATACCAGCAATCCGGCTACTTCGGCCGCCATGTTTTATTTATATTACGGTCTGAGGATTGGAGTCGGTCTTGCTGTAAACATGAACGAAGTGATGTCACAGACACGTGATTAACACGTCCAATTAGATTCTGCGTGCGCATAGTTTCATTGTTAGCAGTGGTCTAACCACAATATTAGTGTCCGTGATGCAGATCGATTACAAAATATAGTTTACAGTTTAGCGCGACTCCCCTTAACTTTTTTCTTTTACTTCCTTCCAACTCACGACACTACACTCAACCACATGAAAACTCGCCGGCAAAGAAATATTTAATTTTATATATTGTCGAAACGCGAGGGCATTCGTAAACTGTGCCCGAAGATATTATGCAGGTAATCCTACCTTCTGCACAATACGTTCATCGTATTTCAAACAAGTAGCTAGTTTTTGTGCGGGTGTGTACAGTCGCTCAATAGAAGAATGAACATCCTCCTCATAACCGTCTCAACGGCGGGTTTACACGAGAACCTTTACAGCAGTGACAGGAATTGTACGTATACAGAGTGTGTCCGTGATGATGTTTCGAACTTTCAGCGATGATGAAGGATGGCAAATGGATCAATTTGAGATAAGGAACCGTAGTCCAGAAAACGTTCGAGTCAAAAGTTATCAATAATCCAAGTTGTTTTACGTCCGCCCGTTCTTAACAGACGCTGGGGTGTCAGAATTTCGGTCTGCAGTACTTCTTTAACGTGCCTGAAGCCAACGACATGGGACTGTCACCTTTAAATTCCCTTAAAAGCCACCGATCTCAGTCGGGTTTGAACCCGTTAACTTGGGATTAGTAGACCGCTACACCACTGCGGCCGGCAATCAAAAGTTTAAGCAAAAGTCGGTCTGATACCTCCGACTGTACTGTACGCTACATGTGCTAAGAGTACAAAAAATGAGACAATCCCGACGAGCAGAAGAGGCTAAGATGATAACTCAACGACTCCAATGCAGATGGCGTACTGTGTACTGACGTGATCGGTGTGCGATGTCTGTACTGTAGGCTTCAATCTATTTACGGGTTGAAGAGGTACGTTGATCAGCCCTATCCAAATGGAGTTGTACCCGGTTACGCAACTTGCAGATATGGTGTTCGTGTATGAGCAAGCAAATGTAAGGAGCAGAAAAGCTGAACGGTTGTACAGGGCGAAATATCCACGTAGGAGACATCCGGCTCACACAATGTTTCCACGACTGTTCCAACGATTCAGTGAAACAGAGCAATTGGTACCAAAGTACAATGACCGAGGAACACGAAGAATTACACGGAGTCCGACTTAGAAGATGGAGTGTTTGCTCGCGTGGATGAGGCGCCTACAATCAGCACTCGAGCAGTTGCACGGGAAATGCAGCTACACCTCTACCATGCACAGAAAGTGCAGGCTTTGAGTCCTGCTGACTTCGCAGCTTGAGTCGTGTTGCAGCGCCTTGCAGTCGATCCTCACTTTCCTGCGTATGTGCTTTTTACAGATGAAGCCTGTTTCACCAGAGACGGAATGCTAAATAGTCATAATAGTCATGTTTGGGTCGATGAGAATCCCCACGCTGCAGTTGGTGAAGAGCTATGAGCACAAACTTTCAATCAACGTGTGGGCAGGCATAGTCAATGATTATGTAGTACCGGTAGGCCCGTTTCTTCTTCCTCCCTGCCTAACTGCAGCAGTGCACAAAGTGGTGCTCAGAGATGTACTACCCACGTTCCTGGAATACATCCCACATGCCCTTCGTCAGCGGATGTGGTTCCAACATGATGGAGCCCCACCTCACTTTGGACTCAGGGATCGTGGATCAGACATTCCCTGCAAAGTGGACAGGAAAGGGAGGTCCTGTTTCATGGCCCGCTCGTTCAACTGTGGGGGCATGTGAAAATCCCTGTGTATGAGACACCTGTCGAGACTAAAGAGGATCTCTTGGCAAGAATTCTCGCTGCCTGCGACGCTCTCCAAACGATACCGGGGATATTCGAACGGGTACGACAGAACTCTGTGCAACGATACCATGCCTGCATTGATGCAGGGGGAGCCACTTCGAATATTTGTTGTAAATGGAGCAGCTTATGAAACTTGTGCATGTAAACGGACTTAAATGGGTAGAATTTTGCTTAACTTTTGACTCGATCGTTTCCGGAATATGGCTCCTTACCTCAAATTGATCCATTTGCCATCCTCCATCATCCCTGAAAGTTTTAACATAATTACGGATACACCCTGTCACTCTACTCACTCCTTCGAGTTTTGCCCCTGGACTCGGAACTTAACAAGAAACAAGTTACAAACTGAGCCATGAGACTTAACTTCAGTCTCTAGAAATAAAACCAAATGGGAATACTTCACAAAGAAACGAACTAAGTCAGGAAATGGCGTATTAGCTGTGCGAATAGTGGTCTGACACCGAGCTGTTATTTTTTCAGTTTCATTATGCTGATAGAGAAAGTATCTTATTTATTACGAGCATTTTTACTCATCCCTGGAACTTTCTCTTTGCGTTCGAGAAATAAACAAGAAAGAAAATAAAAATGTGTCTGAAAGTTTAACATCAGTCTCTAAAAATAAAACAAAGCAGAAACAAACACACACCAGTATCGAGTCTCCTGACCGTCATTCTTGATGACCGCTCGAAGTCTACTGGACAGAGAAGCAGCAAGGCTCTGGAAGAATCCCTCCGTAAGGGCCTGTTCTTCCCAATCATTCAGCATCATTGTCCATAGCTTCTCCTTTGTGCTCGGGCGAAGACTGTGTTCCTGCAGTCATCTTCATTAGACCCCAGATATTCTCAGGGGATCAGGTAGAGGCCAACGTATCGCCTCGATTCTTTTCTGCGAAGCAAACCATCAATGAACAGCCTTTGGGGTATAAACTGGATGATTATCCAGCTGGAAGCTAAAACGATCTCCTTCGGGATAAATTATGCAGAGAAGCTGGAATCAAACAGACTCAAAAGCTGTTCATAAATCTCAGCGTCGAGATTTCCCGCAATTTTCAACAGCATCTCGGCACCGTGTAAGGTAAAGTAACTCCAGCAATGAACGCTGAAACGATCACTTCTATCAGAGATGGCAACGTACAGTATTTGGTATTGGGTTCACGGTATAAGAGGATCGGCCCCGCATCTCCACAGGAAAACGTGAGTACATCGCTGAAGACTACATCTTCCCACGGTAACTTCAGCATTCCCCCAGCCTATGCAAGGCGATCAATTATTATTTGGTCTTCGTTCAAATGGACTTTCTTCACAGGCATATTTTCTGAGTCCGGCATCTGAAATTCGGCTACCTGCAGTCTGCACCGCACCAAGAGAGGCAAAACCCTGAGTGAAACGACTGACAGGAAGAGGTTCTCTTCTAGTTCAGCTAAAAGGGACTCATCTTGCTATCTAGTAGAGATGCGTGGCGGGAGCATGTTTCCGGTGAAGCAGTAGAAGGACCAGCTTATGTTGCCGAAAACGAAAAACTCAGCCTTCACCAACGCCAACACGGCTCACCTACAGGCCACAAGCTCCGCCATTATAGAAATGACTGTTGTAAACACAGTGCGGCGACCACGTACTGAAATACAAGAATATCCAACTTTAGGCAGTAAAATATATGACGATATTCCCTTCGACATCGCAAGAATGGACAAGAAATCGGCTAACAGTTCATAACACAAAAGAAAGATCGCACCGACACAGATAGGTCTTACGCCGAAGATGGGATAGAAAAGGACTTTAAGTGGGAAGGAAGCGAGCATGGCCTTAATTAAGGCACAACTCCAGCATTCGTCTGGTGCGAAAATAGGAAACCATGGAAAACCGTATTCAGAGATGACGACAGTGGGGTTCGAACTCACTATCTCCCGTATGTAAGCTAATAGCTACGTGACCCATTTGCTCGGTATTAAGCAATGTAACTCCCAACGAAATCTATGAGGTGAATGGCGAAACATATCTTCAAATTACAAAAATAAAAACGTATGTCCTGAACGGAAATCGAACTCGCGATGTTCGTATGTCTACCTATGCTTCAGCCGTCGACGGCACCTGGCACAGTTACGAAGCAGCCTGCTATGCATCATACTACTGAACTTGGTAAGATAAAACCTAACTACAAGAGATATGTTTATTTCTTAATTTTCCGGATTAATAGGAACTAATGTGAACTCGAATGTCTTACATTCTGTAATTTCATTGCACGGAATAATCCAATAACATTCCGCACACAGCCAAACTGTTTTCAGCAGCGTGTGAAACGTACCTGATGGGACTCCCGCCTATCAGAAACTTACACAATGCGATGCACTCATTCTAATACTAAAAATCCACAGCCTGTTTCCAGTCATTCGACCGGGTCAGGAATGGAATGAATGAAGCCCCATCTAGCGGCGAGGATAGGAATTGTGTCGGCTGCCGAAGCCTGTCGCACTCCTCTGGGGCAATGATTAATGAATGACAGATTAAATGATATTGGAAAGTGTTGCTGGAATGAAATATGACAGGGAAAACCGGAGTACCCGGAGAAAAACCTGTCCCGCCTCTGCTTTGTCCAGCACAAATCTCACATGGAGTGACCGGGATTTGAACCACGGAACCCAGCGTGAAAGGCCGGCGCGCTGCCGCCTGAGCCACAGGGGCTTTCATTTTAATAATGTTAAAAGTAAATTCATGTCCTCGTCCCGATGTGGTGCAGCTCTTTCCAGGCGCATCCCCAATATCCCGCCATGCATTATCTTTCACATTATTTTAACGTGATCCCCATTTTTCGGAGCCTATAAAACAGAATGTGTCCGATAAGTGTCTATTAGCTGCATGGACCTTTTCAACCACATACCGGCATTTCTGGCAGTATTGGGAATCGACCCCAAGCCTCCGAGGACGGTTAGCAACTAATCATGTTAACCGTTACACCACGGACGTAGAAATTATTATTATTATTATTATTATTATTATTATTATTATTATTATTATTATTATTATTATTATCATCATCATCATCATTTTTATTACCTTCCTGGTGATCATGAATTTTATTGGCGTTTCGGGACAATCTACAAACGGCCCGGAACACCACCCTCAAACCACCATGAGCCGCTCGTGGAAAGCTAAAACTAAAAGCACTGCTTGAGCCATTTGCGCGCGAACAGGATCAGTATGTGTCTCGTTTCCATCAAAAGATGTCTTCTGAGCAAGAAACTCTGCTTTTCCACGAGTGCGACTACTTTCCTCTTAGCTCTTTTCCCCCCAATACATTCATCCGCGGGTCGTCCAATTGTACCAATATCCCACCATGCATTATCTTTCACATTATTTTTAACGTGATCCCCATTTTTCGAACCCTATAAAAAATAATGTGTCCGATAAGTGTCTATTAGCGTAAGCCATGCTCGCAGGATGCTCACTGCTCACGTACACACTTAGGAGCACGAGCATCCCTTTGTGCTCGCCTAGAAAAGACTCCAGCGGCTCAACGAATGCTCGCATTAGGGTACGAACATACCGAAGATGCATCGCAGCTCGCGGTCGCGGTCGACGTTTACGTCACGGTCGCGGTTTACGTCGCGGTCGATGGAGGGTGAACATACCGGGGAGGTTTACCTTTCAGTGTTCTGAGATGTGTTTACAGTGAGTGGACGTAATGTTTAGATCTCGGCGTTCAAGTTAAAGATAATTTATCCTCTACTACTGAGATTTTACAAGTATAGAGTACATATTCAAGTGACAGTGGAGATAGTGATACGTTGTGCATAAGCACACGATGGTGGGTACTTTCAAATCAGTAAACCCGACAGTGGAATGCTCATCCTATAAATCAAAGAAGGCAGGCGTTGGGGGAATATCATAGCTTATTTGAAGAACTGAAACACCACCCGGATAGATTACATTCATACATGAGAATGTCCCTTGAGACGTTCCAATACATATAAAACAATGTGGAATCAAAAATTGACACTGTGAAGTACAATAACTACCACACGAATACACACGGCTCTGTGAACACCTGGATCAAGGGCACAGTAGAACGGGGGGATATATCACGTGATCTCAATCCGGATAAGCCAATCAGGAGCAAGCTACATCGATGCTTCCCGTTCTACAGCGATGAGAACACAAACTTTCTTGTCATCGCGCTAGACCTCCTGGTAAATCGCGATGGTGAATGGAAGCGAGCATCTTTGACATGAACTGTTCCATTTAAAACTGTGTGTTTGTGTTACCAGGAGGTGATATCGAGGCATCGACCGCGATGTAAACCGCGACCGCGAGCTGCGATGCATGTTCGGTATGTTCGTACCCTTACGCTCAGAACCCCGTCCACACTTGCGAGCATGGTATGTGCTTGGCTCACAATATGCTCGCAACACCGCCATCTTGATCCTCTTATACGCCTGCTCTATGCCACTAGTTTAACATAGGAAGGCGCGAATACCAATATTTCTTCAAGTCGCCGTAAGAGTGCAGTCGTAGACGCACAATCTTCGCGGTTAGTGTGGGTCTGCACTGTGTTATTGATGCATGCATACAGAGTATATGAAAAGCTGAGTTATTTCATACAATGAGTAAACGAGCCTGTTCACTTCAGTTTGTACAAGTTATATTTTGTACAGAACTGTGGAATGAATTAATCATATTATGCTTATAGCTATTTTAAAAGTTATGTTAAAGTGTACTTTTTTTCTTCTGCTTGTGCAAGTTTTTTTAATAGAACTGAAACTTTACACCCCCCCCCCAAAAAAAAATACTCAACTGTTGTGAACTATTTTTCAAATCTCGGCAAGGTGGTTCGCACCCAGAAGAGATACGATTCCATGAAATACAGTCTAGAAGGGAATTAAGAGAAAAGTGGCTGTCGGCTATATCCAGACAAGGTCCTAATAAAGAATACCCTCCGATTACTCTCGCATCTGTGGTCTTTTCACCTTTATACCTCAATTCAGAAGGTGATTAAAGCCGTGGAGGATAGTGGGTTCCTTGTGATAAGATTTGTGACGAACAATCTTCATGTTTAGACATTTTGGACAACCTCAAATATTCAAACGATGTCCCAATCAATCTAGAACCAAAATCAAGTCCTAATTTGTGGGTACTTGATTCGTGTTGTTGAAGAGAGGATGGGTGTGACATTTGCGTCAGCAACATCTCACCGCATAGAGCTTCGACACCAATAAATAGAACTGATTATGTATCAGGACAGAGGAGGACTTTCTGATACCCAAAACCTTGTTTTGCTCTGAAGAAACATCTGATGGAGTTTGTTGAAGATGCTATGCCCTACTCTTGGAAGTCCTTCAAACTTACGTGCGAGCGTATACAAGGACTTGCTACGTCTTCCCATTCAGAATGTGTTCTGTTACAGTGTGAGGTCAAAGAATATTAGCTAACTGTTAGTAATATTATCCTAACCAAGTTTGTAAGACTTATATTAACTGATATTGCACCGGCAAAAACACAAACTGTTAGCCGTCCGGTGTATCACTCCAAGCCTTCGCCCAGGAAAATCCTTGAACTGTGACATGAAGAGCCCGACTACGACTTCATACAGGTAATACTATAGAAATATTGAATATTACTGATGTAATTTACGAACTTCAATGAACATATAACTGTACTGCATAGTGTTTTGTAGGCAGTCGTCATAATAACGTGTTAAGAACATTGTGCGCCTATGCCTGCCATCTAGCGGAGAACTTCTGTCGCAGCCTATTCACAGAAAACCTTGCATAGAGCAGGCAGTATAGGAGGATCGAGACGGCGGTGGCTCGCAAGTGTATACACGCCTGCACACAAATTCTGTTTCGACATAAACAATTAACACTCCCCCACTCCAATAGTGAAAAGGAGGGGAGGGAGTTAAGGGGCAGTATTGAATACCACTCCAGTACCGAAAGGAAGGGAAGGGAAAGCGTACGGGTAGTGCTGAATGCACAGTGTGTGTGATTGCTATACATCCGCAAAAAAGTATTTGACATCCGCCACTGTGCTCATTTCAATCACAACAAAGTCTTGTGGCGGGCTGTCTATCTACAGCAATGCGTTAAGCGAGGTGGGGGGACGGCATGCTTTGGTTATGTCGGGACACCATTTCTGTACAGTACATGCGTGTATGCACCTTAAATGATTCCTCAAAGCAATCGAATACTCTCTACTAGTAAGGTACGTGATTCTCTAACTTCTTCAGTCTTATTGTCTTTGTGCGAATGGGAAGTGATAATATCTCTTCAAAAAATTCAGTAATTCTAGTATGTTTTCTTTTTAACATTTTCCAGTTGTGCAAATGAAATCTCAAAAGTAGATTTTTAGTTGTAGGAATTTAGGGAAATCAAGTCTCCTAGGTTTGTGCAACAGCACGAAGTTCTCATTGTGCAAATTGCAAAAAAATTGAGATAGCGTATGCTACAATGAAAATCAACACATCTTCATCCAACAGGGACACTGGCAGGTGTAAGGCATCAGGTAGGGCAAGTCATAAGTGGCGGGGCAAGTCCTGAAAAACAGAAAAAATGCTAATGAATAATTTTCAGGTTAATGAATATTTTTTAAAAGTCATAGAAGTCCATCATTATTTGCACAATAATTTCATACAACTACTTGATAATGGTTTGATGCCTATTTCGTGTCCTGTCGTAGCATGGATTGGATTCGCTCTAAAAACGGAAATAATGTCTTCACAATACATACTTTACTTGAACGGCAATATGAAGAGAGAGAGAGAAAAAAAAGAAAGAGTTTCTCAAGATCTTAAACGAGTCTAAAGGTATTTGACACTACAATAAATTACGACAATGAGTAACAAATTGGCAAATGTCTTACATTTCCTTATTTTTAATTAGTATTATTCCAGACAACAGGAAATTTAATCATCAGTTAAGCAATTCTTTCTTTGAATGAAGTTCGACTGTGTCTGCATGGTGATGAATAGTCAAAGATAATCTATAAAGAGTCTCCGTAGAATTGACGCCTTATAGGCGACCCGCGCGTCTGTGAGGATGTGATGAATTCCAATGTTTAAGACTGCACAAACACCTAGCCCCCGAGCCATCTGGTATCGAACCCGGGACCCCTTGAATCAGGGGCCAGCACGCTAACCATGGAGCCTACTGTACACTAACTACACTAACGACATACACTAGCAATTTTGAGTTCACGGAGAAAGTCGACTGTTACCATTGTTGTCGGGTCATCAGACCATAGCCTGGTTTGTGCAGCTCTCCATGCCACCCTATCTCTGTGCTAGCCTTTTTGTTTCTACATAACTATTACATATACTCGTCATATTCGTACCTTGGTCTACCCCTACCGTTTTTACCACCTACACTTCCCTCAAAAACTAAGACGTGCATATCATTCTGTCTCTTCTCGTCACATTTAGCCAAAGCGATCTCCTCTCACCAATTCGATTCAGTATCTCTTCATGGCTGAAGGACATCCGAAAATGGCACAACTGCACTTCAGAAGATGCTTTCCATGCTGCAACATCACGTCCAGAGCTGGCTATGTGGACCGCCAACCTCCGCTAGGAGAAGGCGCCTCAAGAAGAAGAACATCTCTTCATTTGTGATTCGATCTAGCCACCTCACCTTCAGCATTCTTCTGTAACACCACTTTCAAGAGCTTCTATTCTCTTTCTTTTTGAGCTAGTTTTCGTTTAATATTTCACTTCCATACGATGCCACGCTCCAGACGAAGATCTTCAAAAACATCTTTCTAATTCCTATATCAATGTTCGAGATGAGCAAATTTCTTTTCTTAAGAAAGGCTTTCCTTGCTTGTGCATTTTATGTCTTCCTTACTTCTGCCATCGTTAGTTATTTTACTGCCCAAATAACAATATTCATCTACTTCCTTTAAGACTTCATTTCCTAATCTTAGGGCCTGTACTACGACAGCCAGATAAAAGTGCGGTTTAAATTTATGTGGCATTTTGCACATTTATCTGGAAGTTCGGTTGGAAACGCGTACTACGACTTTCGTTTATGTGCAATCTGGGAGAATATTCTCGAAGTTAGCTATGCCGAAGTTGTAGAGGCAGTTAACGCTCTTATCTGGGACTTCGCTCCTATCGGGGACGCTACTATAAGAATCAAGATGGCTACACATCAAGATGAATCTACATCTGCATGATGCTGTACGAAATTAAGTTGTTACAATGTAATCTATGCATATATTTATTAAGTATGTCATGTTTCCTGTCCAACTATCACAGAATTCTTAAAAATTTCCCAAGGTAGCAAACTGTTGCTACACACTATATGAGCTGCACACAAGCAAGTCAAAGGCAAGCTTAATCAGAAGCCGTGGTCGTTAGGGCAACATCGCCTGCTGCCATGCAGATTTGCGTGGGTTCGAGTCCTAATAGTCTCACTTTTTTTTTACCTTCTAAATGTTGGTCGGTAGGGTACTAGAGGTGATAGTACACATTTCCTAATCATTAGAATGCGTCATGCGTGTCAAAAGCGTGGGTTCTATTCCAAACCTATCCGCGACGCACATATGGAGTAACGGTATACGACGTTGTTCATGGCGATTCGTCCGTCGAATGAGGATGTTTTAAATAAGGAGGTTATATTTCTTTGACTTCATAACAACTTGCTACTAAGTATTTACATTAAAGTGAGATAAATGCTTGCCAGTTACTATTCTCACATTGTATTGAAAAGAAAGTAACTACTTATTCAATGAGCAAACAATAAATTGAATTAATAATAAAATTAATGATCCTACGCTGTATCAGTGGCATTAATTACGAATATAAACTTTACTTTCGCCTTAACGCGCATCCTCGTAAATAGTACTAGACAAAAAGAGATACATAACCTGAATCTTAACGTTTGTGTCCAGGTTACATTTTCAGTCTTCTTAATTTCTATAAAAGTTTGTTTCGTTATACAGTTAATTAATTTTAACATTTCTTCGTATGTGTATATTTCAGTCCTAATTCTGTTTTTGACCTGGACTTCCACATTATAGCTTAATAAGAGTCTGATATTGGATTCTAGTAATACAATTTCAAAAGGAATAGAGCTAAACAAACGAAAACACCAGGGAACACGTATACCACCGCGCTAAATTTCACTATACTTTCAATAAACTCATTACCAACTCAATAAAAATGTTACTACATCTTCCGCATTACAATACCGTCGTTAAAATCCGTTGGTAGTACGCAAGAAAATATTTAACTTCTAGTTTGCAAAACTGCAGCCTGCGTATCTGGCTGTTTACCTGACAGTCGTAGTACAGGCCCTTAAGACTCAAAAACCGGCTTGTAAATTAAATACAAAGGTCTATCGTCAAAATGAATACGAAATGGATCGCATATTGTCGAAAGTAGCGTCTAGTTTGAGAGGAAGACGAAACCATAAGTAATACACGTATGGATTTACGCCGAGTGACCAGTTGGCTTAGTGATAGCGCGTTCGTTCCCGAACTCCGAGGATGAAGGTTGGAACCTCGCCGCGACGTATACAGGGAGAATGCCGACAAACGCTGGGAGGATGCTCGGCCATGTCCCAAGTCTCAAACAGAACTCGGGATCGCCGAATCTTAAGAGAATTTTAACCGGAATTAGGTCTTGGGTGCTATTTCAGAACTAAATCTTGAGCTGCACTGGTGTGGGAGGATGAGGACCTGTTGAAACGGAATCGGACTGGTCAAAATAAAACCTGCACCCTTTTAGGGGCGAGTAATTAAGATGACCTTGGGACGCTTGTAGCGAACGCCAAGGGTATTATAATTTTCCAACGTGGAGATGAGGGCGTTGGGTTTATGGATTAGTCCAGAATAGAATTTCCGACACGTCTTGATGCTGGTGCTAATCTCATCAATCTTGAAGGTTTGATGGATGTCACGATTCCGTTCTATCCAGTGTGCACGGTTTTGTATGCGCTGCACCTTATCCAGGTAGGTTTTGACCGGACTGGCACATTCGAGGATTTGTCTAATGGAGGTCTTGTTAAAAGTGAGCCTGTTTTCTAGATCTTGATCGGCTTTCGTGAGGGAAATAATTTCAGATAACCGTCTGTTCGCTTGGGCCGAAGTCGAAGCAATATGATCTTTGAAGGTGAGTTCCTCTGTCTAGGGTAACTCCCAGGTATTTGGTTGTATTTCTCTACCGGATCATTTCACCAAAGAAGATCAATGGGAGAGGGTTAATATTGAAAAAAAATAAAAAAAATAGTTGCACTACTTTTATTTACATTAATTTTATTTCTCAACTTTCGAAGCCATGTTTCGAAGGTGGAAAGGGCGTACTGACGTTGTGTGTTTTATATGTGTGCCTGCAGGAATTGGTTTCGCGAGGTCACCCAACTTCGTTGACTTATCGGCGGTACATGGCTGTGACTGTGGCGTGCGAACGTTTGCTGAGTTGTATAAGACTCCCAGGGAAATGTTAATGGTAGTCATGGTGCAAATGGCCCCGCGAGTACGATGGTAAAGGTGTGTTACATTACGGTAGAGTGGCCACCCCAAACTATGTTTTACAAACGCATAAGACATACGTAACAAAATGTCTGTCCGGGTGTCCCGAGCAACCTCCAACCGTCTGACGGCATAACATTTCATTCATCCTGCATATTGTTTATTATTTCAAGTATCATTCGATTTTACTATTAATGACATGAAATAACTTTTTCATTCCATTTTCATATGCATTTGGATACCAGTCACGATGATAACAATTACCGAGAGCAGGCATTTTGAACTAGGCTGCCTGTGAGTCAATTTCGACGTTTCGTCCTACTCTGCAAGACGGCAGAGAACCTGAACCTAAGTTCGGCAATCAAGGGCTGAGTTTCAATTAATTCTGTTCGGTGAATGCAAAATGTGTCACCAACATCTAAGACATTGACTACCAAAACTAGCTTCCTTCCGCCCGTGAAAATCCAGATCTGAACCCACGACCGTGAAATCGGGAGGCCGATCCCCTCTGTACCGCTGATCCACAGAGGGAGCTTGTTCAGTTCATTGCAGCACTTGTTCAGTAGCATTTCAATTACAAACACATGTTAAGCACACCACTAACAGAATAGCTGCTAACTCTTCCAGTTCTAGTTTCATTGTCCAAGTTGGAAATAGAAAATTGCGAAGTTCAACATAACCAACCCCATTTCCAATACTGACTTCATGAAACATCACTGCAGTATGAGCATATAGAAAGAGGGCTTAGGTTTCTCTCTCTGAGAAAGAAAATGAAGCAATTTTGATATTTTACAAGGAAGAATTATAAAACTGACGCGCGCCAACCCACGGCTGAAAGGAATGTGAGGAGGAAGGCTGGTCTCGCCGGCGGCTGCAATCAATGAACGAGCCGAATGAAGTGGCAGAGAAAGGGCGGAGCTGTCATCAGGCGAGTCTAGCGGACTGTAATGTTTGAGGGATCTCAAAAATAATACCTAGCTCTCTGTATCCCACTACAATTATATGAAGATATTCGAATGAATTCATTGAAAACTGTCCCACCGCGCGGTGTTTCGCATTTAGGATGGGTTTTCCACGGGCTCTCTGTACCCCACTATAGGCTAACTATATGAAGATATTCGAATGAATTCATTGAAAACTGTCCCACCGCGCGGTGTTTCGCATTTAGGATGGGTTTCCCACGGGCTCCCTGTATCTCACTGTAGGCTAACTATATGAAGATATTCGAACGAATTCATTGAAAACTGTCCCACCGCGCGGTTTTCCACCTGCACTGCTTTCGGTAAACATACAGAACTACAAGATGAAAGGAAACAAGTCATGATGTTCGACTGCAAAGATGATCATTATCATCACCAGTCGTTCTACACATTGCTGATCATCGTGATCTCTTTACTCTCTTAATAACCCATCTCTGAAGAAATGTCGCTTCCCACAGCGGTCTTCAGCACTGGGTCGTATACGGTGGAGATGTAGGCCAATGATCCTGGCTTGATCGAACCATCTACTTGGTGTTCTTCCTCAAATCTTCAGCTCCTCGTAGGACAAAGTAGAGAGGAAGGTCGGTGGTCTTAGCTTGATCGAACCATCTAGGCCTACTTGTTGTTCTTCGTCCTCTAAGTTTCTGCCTTGTAAAATAGTATATTCCAAATTGTTTCCTTCCCTCCCCAAAATGTGCTCCAGGAACTAGAGATAACTTCCACTCACACGAGAAGGCAGACGTTTAGTGATTCTGAGTTACTCTATGTTACAGACATTTGTTGTTCTCTCCTCAGACGCCACAGCATCAGGGCATTAATTCGGTTCTTGTCTTTATCCATGAAAGTTCACGTCTCACACAGCCCTACAAAAAAGACGGAGGACACAAGGGATTCTACCATATGGTTCTTCATATTACCAAATCTTAGTGTTTGTAACCATGACAGCTTTACCAATGACCATACGTATTTTAACTTCCTTTTCGCGATTTACCGCGTCATTGATGACAGAACCCCGGTATACAAAATTATTGTCCACCCTCCTATGCTACAAGCTGGGTTTGAGTTCGTCGATCAATTATCATTCTTCTTACTGATCTCTAGACCAGAATTTAGACTAAAGTCAGTCTTGTCAGTAAGCTCTTCTTGACTACTAGCAACTGAATTGAATTTATAGTTACAATTTTCCACTGAGGCTAATGAGTCCCTGTATGTAGCACCTGCACTGAAAACAATACACAGTGGGTAGAGCAACGAAGGTAGTGTCGTCAGCAAAGCCAAAGTTGCTGATTTTCCTACTGCCAAACGGGGTTCCACCAACCCAGCCATCAAGTGCTCTTCTGGTAACATTCTCTGCAAAGATATAGAGTTCAAATGTCAATACCGAACCTTGTCGACCACATTTTGACACACTAATAAGTCCGAGAAATTGTATCTACCTTAAAAGCTACGCGATAGTCGTTCTTACTGTGTAACTGATGTAACTATTTGTAAGTAAAGCTATTAAAATATGATTTCCGACATTGTATAACGAAATAAGACTGTTAAAACATAATTCACTATCATCCGACATTTGCAAACACCAAATTTTATACAGACAAAACAGTTTGAAGGAATGCAATAATACAACTACTCAAAGGAAGGCTTAATAGTTCAGTGATATTGCCACTGGCTTCTCGCCCAGGCGGACGGGGGTCGAATCCCGGCCTATGCACCTGTGATTTTTGAAGTGAAAATTCACATCTCATTGGTTCCGATTCTAAGTCTTGTGGCTGTGGTCACATAAACCTACGAGCTTGTTTTCTTTTTTAGAGTGCAAAGAAAAGATGCAGGAAAATAAATAAAATATAACAAAGCAATGAGAAAGTTGTACTTTTTAATTATGAAAATACTTGTTTCTCAATCGTATTATAATAACGAGAACAGTGAAAGGCGTACAAAGGTTAACAGTATCATACTGAAAAGAAAAAACCATTAATAATGATGCTAATTTCTATTTAATGAATACAAAATTTTTGTGCACTACGAGATACTTAAGACAAGAGTTCCAATAACTAGTGAGGTGTCTTAGTGTCAGGGGACACGTAACTAGGAAATTAATTAGCACTCTGTTTATTAAACAGTATTATGGAAACATCTTTGTTTCAGAGTGCCTACCGTATGTCTGATTAAAATTTCAGGTAATTATATTCATTTATAAAGCAACAATTTACTAAAATATACGCATACATACATACATTATCATTACAGACTATTATGCCTTTCAGCGTTCAGTCTGCAAACCTTGAGAACTTACTAAACGTCGCCACAATCATCCATTTGCAACTAGTGTTGTGGCCTCATTTATTTCTATACCTCTTATCTTTAAATCGTTAGAAACCGAGTCTAACCATCGTCGTCTTGGTCTCCCTCTACTTCTCTTACACTCTATAGCAGAGTCCATTATTCTCCTAGGTAACCTATCCTCCTCCATTCGCCTCACATGACCCCACCACCGAAGCCGGTTTATGCGTACAGCTTCATCCATCGAGTTCATTCCTAAATTAGCCTTTATCGCCTCATTCCGAGTACCCTCCTGCCATTGTTCCCACCTGTTTGTACCAGCAATCATTCTTGCTACTTTCATGTCTGTTACTTCTAACTTATGAATAAGATACCCTGAGTCCACCCAGCTTTCGCTCCCGTAAAGCAAAGTTGGTCTGAAAACAGACCGATGTAAAGATAGTTTCGTCTGGGAGCTGACTTCCTTCTTACAAAATACTGTTGATCGCAACTGCGAGCTCACTGCATTAGCTTTACTACAACTTGATTCAATCTCACTTACTATGTTACCATCCTGGGAGAACACACAACCTAAATACTTGAAATTATCGACCTGTTATAGCTTTGTATCACCAATCTGACATTCAATTCTGTTGAATTTCTTACCTACTGACATCAATTTAGTCTTCGAGAGGCTAATTTTCATACCATACTCATTGCACCCATTTTCAAGTTCCAAGATATTAGACTGCAGGCTTTCGGCACAGTCTGCCATTAAGACCAAGTCGTCAGCATAGGCCAAACTGTTTACTACATTTCCACCTAACTGAATCCCTCCCTGCCATTTTATACCTTTCAGCAGATGATCCATGTAAACTACGAACAGCAAAGCCTTGTCTAACCCCTGTAAGTACCCTGAACCAAGAACTCATTCTACCATCAATTCTCACTGTAGCCCAATTGTCAACATAAATGCCTTTGATTGATTTTAATAATCTACCTTTAATTCCATAGTCCCCTAGTATAGTGAACATCTTTTCCCTCGGTACCCTGTCATATGATTTCTGTAGATCTACGAAACATAAACACAACTGCCTATTCCTCTCGTAGCAATTTTCAATTACCTGGCGCATATTGAAAATCTGATCCTGACGGCCTCTCTGTGGTCTGAAACCACACTGGTTTTCATCCAACTTCCTCTCAACGACTTATCGCACCCTCCCTTCCAAGATGCCAGTGAATACTTTGCCTGGTATACTAAACCATGAGACACCTCGATAGTTGTTGTAATCCTTCCTGTTCCCTTGCTTGTAATAGATAGGTGCAATTACTGCTTTTGTCCAACCTGAAGGTCCCTTACCAACACTCCACGCTAATTTTACTACTCTATGAAGCCATTTCATCCCTGCCTTCCCACTATACTTCACCATTTCAGGTCTAATTTCATCTATTCCTGCTGCCTTATGACAATGGAGTTTATTTACCATCCTTTCCACTTCCTCAAGCATAATTTCACCAACATCATTTTCCTCCTCCCCGTGAGCTTGGCTGTTTGCAACACCATCAGGAAGATTTCCTTTTACGTTGAGAAGAAGTTCAAAATATTCCCTCCACCTCTCCAGTGATTCCCTGGGATCCATTATGAGTTCACCTGAATTACTCAAAACACTGTTCATTTCCTTTTTCCCTCCCTTCCTATTCTTTATTACTGTCCAGAAAGGTTTCCCTGCTGTTTGACCTAACCTTTCCAGGTTATTACCAAAATCTTCCCATGACTTCTTTTTGGATTCAACAACTATTTGTTTCGCTCTGTTTCTTTCATCCACGTACAAATCCCTCTCTGCCACGGCCCTTGTTTAGAGCCATTTCTGATAAGCCCTCCTTTTACGTTTACAGGCTGCTCTCACTTCATCATTCCATCAAGATGTTCGCCTTTTCCCATCTTTTCACACAATTGTTCCTAGGCATTCCCTTGCTGTTTCTACTACAGCATCCCTGTATGCCACCCATTCTCTTTCTATATCCTGAACCTGCTTACTGTCTACTGTTCGAAACTTCTCACTAATCATATTAATGTACTTCTGTCTAATTTCCTCGTCCTGGAGATTTTCTACCCTTATTCGTTTGCAGACATATTTCACTTTCTCTAACCTAGGCCTAGAGATACTTAGTTCACTACAGATCAGATAGTGGTATGTATCATAGAAAAATCCGTGAAAAACTCGTACATTCCTAACAGATTTCCTGAATTCAAAGTCTGTTAAGATATAGTCTATTATGGATCTGGTACCCCTAGCCTCCCATGTGTGGCCGTGAATAGCCTTATGCTTGAAGAATGTATTCGTAACAGCTAAACCCATACTAGCACAGAAGTCCAGGAAACGCTTCCCATTCCCATTACCTTCTATATCTTCCCCACATTTACCAATCACCCTTTCGTATCCTTCAGTTCTATTCCCAACTCTCGCATTGAAATCGCCCATCAGCACTATTCTATCCTTGCTGTTGACCCTGACCACGATGTCACTCAATGCTTCATGAAACTTGTCAACTTCATCCTCATCTGCACCCTCACATGGTGAATACACGGACACAATTCTTGTCCTAATTCCTCCAACTGACATATCTACCCACATCATTCGCTCATTTACGTGCTTAACAGAAACTATATTGCGTGCAATGGTATTCCTGATAAAGAGCCCTACCCCAGACTCTGCCCTTCCCTTTCTAACACCCGTCAGGTACACTTTATAATCTCCTATCTCTTCCTCATTATCTCCCCTTACCCAAATATCACTTACTCCTAGCACATCCAGATGCATCCTCTTTGCTGACTCAGCCAGTTCTATTTTCTTCCATAAGCCCCATTAATATTGATAGCTCCCCATCGAGTTCCATTTCGTTCGCCAAGTTGTTTCCAAGTAGTCCCTCGCCTGTCAAATGGGAGTGGGACTCCATTACTCCCATAGGTCCGAGGCTTGCTTAAAATGTACGCACATTAATAATTTTTAAAATTATTTAAAATCACTGGTGTAAAGTTACAGATTGCGAGGGCCGTGTTCCATTCCAAAATCCTAATCCTGGCGGCCACAGCATATGGATGTTATTACACGAGGGCAGCCAGTCACGCGACCACACTTTGTTGACCTTGAGACTGCTCTATCCGGCAGCCAATCTGGCGACCACTGGTGGTGGCCGGGTGTTGAAGTATATGGGGCTTATTACACAACGCAGTCAGAGACCGGCAGCTGCAGTTTAGTTACGTATAGCCACGAACGACTGTGTACTGTTTTCTTGAGGGGAAGTGGAAGTGTGCTATGAATAAAATAAGTGGTACTGGAAGTGCAGAGAAAGGAGAAAAGAAGAAACTGGAACAACTTTTGAAAGAGTGTCAAACGTTCATAGACTCAAAAGTGAACACTGAAGATTTCATCTGTGAAAGACGCCCTCCGATTCGGAATAGTATAGCAATAAGCATGTAAAATTAAATGCTTGGAACGAAATTATGTGTATATTCATACCAAACTTCGAGAACGGCCTTTAGTTGAGAAGAATAACCTCCGTAACTATCCCTTGCAAATAAGTTGCACTTTTTTACTTATTTCATTATGTATTACACGTTATTTAAGAAATAATGTCGCATTTAAAAAATAAGGATATAAGAAGCATTGCTTAGGTCTACTATAATTGTGAGATACCATAACAAATTAGTGGGCTTTAATAGTTGCAATTACAGGCAAACATAAAAGAAGAACAACGAGCTGACTGATAATCTAAACTTTATGTATTGGAAATATTTACATTTTTCTAGCGTCTAGTCAATTAATAAACTAAATTAATAATCGAACTCACGAACACTCGTGTCATCATCACATGGAACTGTCTGGCTGCTCCACCAGTCGCTCTGCTCAAGACAGGTCGGGCAGCCATGGCTGCGCGATCTGGCCGCGCGACCTGGCTGCCCTGTGTAGTAAGGCCCTAAGTGACCTTCAGCTGCTCCCTTCAGCTCATGGTGGGCAAATTCCACCACACACACTGCACAACACTGTGCAAAGACCAAGCGCCGCAGTTAACACAGACAACATCTACACGCACTCCACAAACTAAGGCGGATGTTGGTTCTTCTGCTTGTAGGGGCACCGAGAGAAACTTGGTACTCGTATAATGAGAGATATCTTCTGTCAGTCGTAAAAGGCGACTGGAAGGGGAACTCAGGGGGCTGTCATCTTGGGAGCGTGGGTTGCGTGACCACAGGACGCCTAGCTGCTTCCACTTACTTGTGCCAGGCTCCTCAATTTCATCATTCGTATTCGACCTCCTTGGCTCAACTCTTTCTGCCCCGACGGTATTAAGGGGAGCCGGAATGGAGAGTTAGGGGCACAAATACAATTTTCTTACTTTTAATTAAAATTGACTTTGGAATCCTGGCTTTAAAATGGTAGGTATATAAACCACTTTTGTATGATAAGTGTAAGTATTTTTAAAAGATATTTAAAATGGCTCATGGCCGACGGAATTATCTCTAAGGTTTCAGTGTGAGTATTTCAAATGTAGCACTTCTTAATTAAATATATGGTTTGATAACTGGGAAAAAATACAACCATCCACACAGTCTACCTCTTGCTGTGATGGAAATAATAAAGCCAGTTTTATGGGACTTGGCACACACTGATCCGCTTAAAAGAAAAAAAAAAAAAAAAAAAAGAAAAAAAAAATCTGTACAGACGAACATAAAATCCAAACGAGAGTTTAAACTATGTCATCTGAAGTTGTAAAAGCTAGGATTGCCTATCGGGTGTCGAACTGTTGACACCATGCTACAATGCAACAAGGAACGAATACGAAATGCTGACCGAAAGTTCCAGAGTTTAACCAAGGGAGCCAGGAAATGACAGAGCTGCCAATAGAAAACTCCTGGACCAGTCTGAAGTGGCGAAGGATGATCCAGTTATGGAACAGGCTTATTCTGAAACTCAAAGTTTGAAGTCAGTTTTCCCGTAAGTTTACTTTCTTATTACTTAACGTACCTTTTCTCAGCTTTTACTACATCTAGGAGCTTGAAACATTCACAGTTTGTTTATTCAAATGTTCTACATGTACCAAAGGTCTCTAATTGTTTGATTTCACATGTCTAGGCACCTTAAATGAAAATTATGCTCTGTAAACAGTATATTTTTTGGACACTTTACAAAAAAGTAAATATTATTAAATGTGAGGCACATCTTTAGTAGCTAGTCAAGGTACATATCTTAAACACATAAACATTTCATACGTCTGTCATGGATAGTTTATGAAAAAGGTACATCAAACATCGATAATTTAGCATTGTAGGGATAGGGCATTGCGCCCCCCCCCCCTAAGTTCATTTTCACGCCTTTGGTGGCCCTTTCTTTTCTTTCAGCGATACCTTCATTTTTCGAAGCGTCGGATCTTTTCCTTTTTTCTCCCCTCTGATTAGTGTTAAAAGAGGATGCTGCCCAGTTTTACTTCCTCTTAAAACAATAATCACCACCGCCATCAATAGACGGAAGCGGAAATATTTTCATAGAGATCGCGTCATGGATCATGACTGACTGTAACCCTGTGTTGTTTTATCGTGGCGTAGGCCCATTTGCATGTTGCTCTCAAACCGGTTGCTTTCGGGAGAGAATGAGAGAGTAGCCCACATAGTAAGCTCATTCATCCCAACGCGCCAGATGCTATCGCGAGGTCTTAACCTCCATGGCGTCACCGCTCACACACGGCCTTGTAGCATCCGGTACGGTATCCCTTCCCTCCCTAGCACGTCCAGGAAAGCATCGAACTCAAGACTGAAGCAACAGGTAGATCTGTTTAAATGTAATATCTGTGGATAGAGGAGAGGAAGGACGTACGATCTGTATGTAGAAAAGCCAGAAAAACCGCTAGAAAAACTCAGTTCATGAACAAAATACTGCATGACGACACATTTTGTTCTGATACTCTAACAAGAGGAGGCTGACATGTACTATCTGAATCCCTCTTCAAGCCGCTTTTCCCACAACCTAATGGGACTTGGCCCGGATTTACGGCCAGATGCATCTCTTAACGCCAACCGAATGTGGAGGAACGTATTCGCTATTTCGTTTTACTGTGGCGATTAGTATTGTGATTCGTGTACTAGGACAAATACAAACACTCAGTCCCTGAGGCTGAGGAATTAACCTGATGCTGTTAAAATCCCTAACCCAGGTGGGAATCGAACCCAGGACCTTGTGAATTGATGATCTCGACGCTGACCACTCAGCCAATGAGCCAGAAACGTGTGCTACTTGAATGGTTTCGTACATTATGAGAGCAACTAATAGCCTTACTTGGCCCTTAAGCCATTTGAACATTGTTCTCTTGGATGTTTACCGTTGGTCTTCCAATGGGCCTTCCTAATGCCTTTGCCCCTTCAAAGAAAATATCAACATTCCAGAAATATAACTGATCAATTTCGAGGCACAAACGTTTTGCGATAGCACGTCTGGTGGTCATAATAGTTAAGGCGTCAAGTTCTTACGGTCTGACACTGTGGTCTGCCGGTGCGAGTCCCGGTGGTGGAAAAATGTTCGCCATTATGTTGGGCGGCGAGATAGGGGAGGTAGTGGTGATATCAGTGGCGAAGCGTGCTAGTATCCACTGTAACCACTGGTAACAGTTTGAAAATATAAAAATCGAATATTCTTTAATATTTTTGTTTCTTCGCCTGGACGTGTCGCGAGAACTCTATTGCAACAGTCTACCGCCGTCAAAGCTGAACTCCATGCAGTGGTTACGCTTTGAATCTCTTCCAACAGCTAGGCGAGTATTACTGCACCTGCGCCAAGCAAGGCCCCTTTCCCGTCGACACTGAGATGGATGTATCCTGCAACGTTCTCTGCTCGTGTTACCACAGTGGGAAGTGGAAACAAAAGCTTATAACGTCGGTGTTGAGCTGTTCCGTCCGTTCGTTCCGCTGCGCTCAACAGTGTATTGTTATATTATTGTGTTATTGTTTTCTATTATAATACGATGTGACTTCTCTTGTTAAAGTGCGAATTTATATTTAATGTATGTACGGTATAGGACGGCATAACGTCTTAAACATTAAAATGAGTGCTGTCGCTTCCACCTCAAAAATGAGTGAGTTGGCAGGCCCAGAATATTCATGTATAATAGAAAGCTTAATGAACACGCCATTTTCGTTGAGACATTTTGAAGAAAAGAAAAACATAATTGAAAAAATTATCCCACGCCTTCTCTTAAAAATTTATTGAAGGAATCGAAAAGAACAGTACGATATTTTCATGACTTGTGGTACATAAATCTGGACTGGTTATGTGGTTGTGCAAAAATGAATCAACTGTACTGTATTCTATTTTCCTCAGAAAATAATGCTTGGAATAAAGACGGTGTGGACAATTTAGATAGTTTCAGAGTTTTAAAGAGACGCCATGAGGTGTCTCAAGGGCACAACAACGCTGTTGCCGACACGATTCAGTTCGGAAGGTCCAGAATAGAGTTCTGTTTGAGTACAGCTTACAGAAAGAAAATTGACGAGCATAATAAGCTAGTAAATAATAACAGATATATTGTCAGCACTTTAATAGATACTGTGTTTTTTCTTTCAAAGCAAGGATTACCTTCCAGGGATCATCGAGAAACTGAAGAAACCGATAACAGAGGTAATTACAGGGAGTTACTAGCATTAATTGCTAAGAAAGATGACGTATTTCGGCACCACTTAGAAACATCTACAGTTTCCTCAGGACTTTCATCTAATATACACAATAATATTATTGAAGCCATAGCTACTTTTATGACCAGGGAAATTAAATACGAGGTTAAGAAAGCACACTTTATTTCCGTTATTTTGGATTGAAGTACATGCGTTTCTAACAGAACACAACTCCCGACTGTATTTAGATATGTTAGTCCCGAAGGCGAAATTCAAGAGAGATTTTTGAAATTCAGTGATGTACGCGGTGACCGTTCTGCTGTTTCTCTCTGAACATGTCTTACCAGGCGAGTTGGTCGTGCCGATAAGAGCGCGCAGCTGTGAGCTCGCATCCGGGAGATAGTGGGCCCGAAGGCGAAATTCAAGAGAGATTTTTGAAATTCAGTGATGTACGCGGTGACCGTTCTGCTGTTTCTCTCTGAACATGTCTTACCAGGCGAGTTGGTCGTGCCGATAGGAGCGCGCAGCTGTGAGCTCGCATCCGGGAGATAGTGGGTTCGAACCCCACTGCCGGCAGCCCTGAAGATGGTTTTCCGTGGTTTCCCATTTTCACACCAGGCAAATGCTGGGGCTGTACCTTGGCCACGGCCGCTTCCTTCCCATTCCTAGGTCTTTCCAGTCCCATCGTCGCCATAAGACCTATGTGTGTCGGTGCGACGTAAACCAAAAAACATCTCTTTGGAGTGTTACAAGAATTTCAGTGTGGTGAAAAGTTAGTAGCAGAAACATTTGATGGCGCAGCAGTGATAGCATGACAGCACAGTGGGTTGCAGAAGTTAGTCAGGGATAAAAACGACCAGACTAAATGTGGTCACTACTACGGTCATAGGCTCAACTTGGTATTGCAGCAATCTGTTAACCACATCAAGGAATGCAAAGTATTTTTTCCGTCCTTGACCGGGTTGGCAGGGTTTTTTTTCATCATCCCCTAAAAGGGCCGCTGTTCTTAAGAAAGTAATACAGAGACGATTACCAACAGTAGCACCCGTATCAGATCCTTCAGAAGAAAATATGTGATAATGTCTTCTGCTCCAAAGAGATCCAACAATTTAAAACGTTTTAGCAGACAACCAGAAATAATTTTGAAACTATGTGGTCAAAGTTGCAAGACAATGAAGGGAGGCAAGTTTACCCTCAAAAGCCCCAGAGAATTGATTTTATAGGAACTCAGAAAACATCGTATCTCCGATTGTATTTGGAAATAAATGACATCATATCCATGCAACTATCAGATAGATTTTCTGATATTAACGAGCTGGAGTTCCTTCAGTTAAGTGATGTTGACCTGTTTAACAATTTCGCGAAGGAGTTCCCGAACAGTGCCTATCAGTCATCAGTGAAGACCTATGGACGAAATTTTTACTGCATGTAACTTAAAAGTGAAGTGCCTGCCCTCTACACAGAGCCGGACCTTGTAAAAAATAATGCATATGACCTCTACCAATATTTGCACACTACTGCACACCAGTGGTCTTAAAAAAGCATATGCAGAAGCAACGAAATTGATTGACCTCATTCTCACCATCCCGGGAACTAGCGCTTCCGCTGAAAGAAGCATTTTGTCCTTAAAAAATATCCACACCTTCCAAAGAAATTCACAAGTACAGGTCAGGCTCTCTGCACTTTCTTTGATTGCAATTGAGAAGACATTTCTGAGTGACATAATGAAGAGGCCTAATTTCTACGATGCTGTGATAGATATTTTTGATGCCACAACATGCCGTCGTATCGAGCTGAAGTACAAATAGGAAATACCGAGGTAAGCCTTGAAGCTCCGTTAGAAATTAATTTTAAACGTTCATGAGTACATGAGTAGCCTGCCATACGTTTTTCATGA
Organism: Anabrus simplex; assembly: GCF_040414725.1. Lineage (NCBI taxonomy): Eukaryota > Metazoa > Arthropoda > Insecta > Orthoptera > Tettigoniidae > Anabrus > Anabrus simplex. The sequence goes on from NC_090267.1 coordinate 515,622,050, forward strand.
TGTGAACTATTTTCAATTAGTGCATGATCGAGACTGCTAGTTTCTATGATAGTGATGCCATTTCATCATTTGCATATTATGTTATCTTATACAAAACTAATATCAATTATTAAGTCTTTCAGCTTTTATGAAATGACATCTGTACTGCTCATAAAAATGCTGCGGTGCGAACGAGTGGTAACACCACAGTCTAATATATACAGTCGCGAAGCTCTAGTAGAGCGCTGGCCTTCTTAGACCAACTTGGCAGGTTCGATGTCGGTCGGTCACTTGCTTTCTTGGCTTACGCTGCCTGAACCGTCAACGATAGACCCCAAGTGTAAGCGTACGAATTGTAGAGCATAGAAACCTCTACAAAAAAAGTCCGCGATGGTATATACTTATTTCGAACCGGTTGCCCTCTAAAAGCGATTGTATGTTATAGTCCGCGGTAAAGAAAAATAACTCCTTAAGATTAAATAAATATTTCGATATTATCCTCGAACTCCTCATCGAAATAAATTGTTTGACCTCCTCCATTATTTCATAAGGATTACAATAACCTTGTCAGGACATTATTTGCATGAATAGTTCAGAAGTTATACCATTTTAGACTGTAGTGGTAATTCGTTCCCTGTTGTCTGCTAGCAAGTTGCCTCTACCTCGGCGCTTGGAGCGCTGTAGTCGCCTCGGATGAAAAATATCATCAGAGCTTCGCGACTGTTATATTAGACTGTGGTAACACTTTTCAAAACGTCACGCGTCGCCACTGGGTGATATACATTTTCTGATCACTCGATTGCGTGCCGAAAACCTGGGTTCAATTCTAAACACCTCCGCAGTGTTCATATGGTGGTTCGTTCGTCGAATGAGGACGTTAAGACTTGAGTAGATCCCTGGATATTATTCGACAGGGGTCTTCAGCATCTCCCTACCTCAAATTCGTCGTACAACACGTTACATGCAGACATCACACTCGACGTAGAAACACATACGGCTCATTCGCGTAAGGATCTTTTTCTCTGAGGCAAGGAGTAACCAACTCCTTGACCCAAGATGGTGCGCACAAGCCATTCATCTCGGTCAATGGACTCGTACGCATTAGAAGCGATTTGTTCTGGCACTTACGTCAAATTATCAGAAAGCCAGAGTTCTGTTATCTGAGCCGATCAGCCTGGTATTTCGAAATACGTATGTAGGCCTACTCTACAGGAAATCGGTGTTAAAATATTGCATATAAATTAATTTAAAGCCGGGTGTCCTGTTTTGAATTTTAAATTTTGAGAATTCATCCCCATATTAGTCTATATTGAAACTCACACATGAAAAAATGAAATGTATGGCTTTTAGTGCCGGGATATCCCAGGACGGGTTCGGCTCGCCAGGTGCAGGTCTTTCTGTTTGACGCCCATAGGTGACCTGCGCGTCGTGATGAGGATGAAATGATGAAGACAACACATACACCCAAACCCCGTGCCATTGGAATTTAACCAATTAAGGTTAAAATCCCCGGCAGGCCGGGAATCGAACCGGGGACCCTCTGAACCGAAGGCCAGTACGCTGATCGTTCAGCCAACGAGTCGGACACTCACATAATCAATGTCAACTTTTCGACAATGGCAATCCATCCATAACATAATTACCGTTTACGACAACTTACCTTCTTTTAAATAGGTCCTTTTGAGCAGTTTATAAAATTAGAGATATCGCTTGATTCTTAGTGGACCATTTATCTCTTCTTTATCATTCGTACAGTTGAAGGGACCAAGTTCTTAATTCAAACATTGGCACTTTCCATTCGGGAAGGCTCGGATTAAAAAAGGAAATATTCCTGCTTTCTCTGCCTTCATCTGTTCAGTCAAATGGCTCTTTGTCATCTTATCGATCATGCGTTTCCATTTAGTTCTATATCAGGCAGCTTCTTTCAGTTCAGCGATCGTCATGCCGGTATTTCCTCTAACAAACGCTCCGGTCCCACCCACAATTCCGAGCAGGTCATCCCTCATCACGTCACCAACGAAGGATAGCTTTCGTACTAACTATACTTCCTTCTAAGGGCATTTTTGGATTTGATCTGATCCAAAAATTTCTTATTACTAAATCTGGCTGCCCAAGATATTCTCAGCAGATGTCAACAGCACCAAACATAACATGCTTCATTGATCTTTCTCCCGTCAGCTTTTCTTAAGATACAATACATGTTTCGTAGCCAGAAGAGGCTATAAGGAAAACGATGGCACATTTGATTCTGTCACTGGAGGCCTTGCTTTACAATCGTATCATTGCGTTCCATGACTTCAGGGTTGTAGTTACCTTCGCGATTAATTTTAGAACCAATCTTTAACCACCTCTACTTATCTATTGTTAATGTTAATAGCCGACATATATACAGTATATGGATCTTGATCAGCTCTCAGCTTCTAGCTATTCCTCTTCTATACCGATACGTTCCAATGTTTTACACGGTATCGACGAAGCTGCTATGCATTTTAGCGCGATCACCCACCGAACGCAATCACAGGAGTTATAACTTACGAAATGTATCCACAACATTCGTTCGTTTATAGCGTATCTCACTGAATTATTTAATTCCAGCTCAGCCGCTGCTACAGTTCACGAACGCGGACGTGACTACAAGAACCCACACCAACACCATTCTACGTAAATACATTTCGAACATTCACTATAGGTACATACCGAAGGCGTTCGTCAGAAACGCAGAGTTAGAGTTGAGAAGATACATATGTTTTACAACTGGCTTTACGTCGCACCGATACAGATAGGTCTTATGGCGGTAATAGGAAGGAAGCGGCCATGGCCTTAATTAAGGGACAGCTCCAGCATTTGCTGGTGTGAAAATGGAAAACCACGGAAATCCATATTCGGGGCTCCCGATAGTAGGGTTCGAACACACTATCTCCCGAATGCAAGTTCACAGCTGCGCGGCCCTACCTGCATGGCCAACTCGCTCAGTGAGAAGAAATATACAACTGAATTAAGGATATTAAAAATAATTTAGAATCAATGTCTTTACGTTCAATTTCCCCATCTTCTTCCGACGAGAAGGCTGAAGGCTTTACAAAATGGAAGCAGGAATGCTATTAACATGTTTTAAAATTAGTAATGTTATTCACACGTATTGGCCCGCGGTAGTTCTTTGATGATACGGAAAATTGATTACGAGAGTGACATATTTACCGTCTAAAACAGATGATGGTGATGATGATGATGATTGTTTTTGCTGTTTAAAGAGGTCTTACAGCTAGGTCACCACCCCCTAACAGATGATATTAAAAGATTATATAAAATTTAGGCCTACTCACCGATTAGGGTAAACATTTACACAAATTTAAAACAATCGGTGGGGGGGAGGGGGGGGGGAATTCACCATGCCTTAAAACTTCATTAAAATTTTTTTTTTTAAATTTAACAAGTGGTTAAAATGTATTCACCCAAAAATGCCATCGACCTTGGAGATTGAAGCCTCAACTATGGACTTCGAAATAGCTTAATAAATTTGTGTTCACCCAAAGGATGATGGGAAAAATTAAGAGTGTATCATCATCATCATCATCATCATCATCATCATCATCATCATCATCCTTGCAGTAGCTTCTTGTATGCTGATGACCTCGTTCTAGCCACCCAGAGCACAGATTTTGAATCAGTGGAGAACACCCTCACGGATGCCCTTAATGATCTTTCTAGATATTACAGCATAAACCAAACCCCTCAAAGACACAAGTGTGTGCTTTTCATCTGAGAAACAGGGAAGCTACTCGCAAGTTAAAGTCTACCTCCTGACCACGACGAAGAATGGATGATTTGGAAGTCCCTGAATAGACTGGGATCTGGAGTTGGCAGATCCAAGGTTAATTTGGCAAGATGGGGCTACATAGATCACGAAAACATCCAATGTGACTGCGGAGAAGGCTAGACTGTCCAACATATGCTGCAATGTCGACTATGTCCAGCCTCCTGCACAGAAGATAAACTATATAAGCATCAAAAAACGCACTGGAAGTGGCCCAAGTTTTGAGCAAATGTAATACAGTAATTATAACTATGTACAATATGTATGCTTCTGATACGAGAATAATGAAATGAAATGGCTTTTAGTGCCGGGAGATCCCAGGACGGGTTCGGCTCCCCAGGTGCAGGTCTTTTGATTTGACGCCCACATCCCGATCCTGTCGGGAATCGAACCCGGGACTCATGTGACCAAAGGCCAGCACGCAAACCATTTAGCCATGGAGCCGGACACGAGAATAATAATAATAATAATAATAATAATAATCAACATCATTATTTCTAGCTCAGTTTCCTGTGTGCAGAGAAATTAATAGTGATCTAAATACATAATGCAATACTCATGTACAAGAAAAATGTACTGTATTTCATGAATATATGAATTACCGGTACTTTATTGTTCGAACTATCGTGCCTTTGTGGTTACAGTGTAGTTCATAGTGAAACACGATACGTCTTATCTATGGGCTCGCTTATCAGGGCGGAATTCGAGGGCTGGGTACACACGAGTGACCCTAAGCTCATGAGTCTAGAAAGTACGATTCCAACGAGCAAGTTAACGACACAGTATCAAAACACTATATTAGTGGACACTTTGATATTATTAATACAACTCTTTTTTTTTTTTTTTTTTTGCTAGTGGTTAAACGTCGCGCGAACCCACTGAAGGTTTCCGGCGACGCAAGAATGGACAAGGGCAAGGTTTGGGAAGGTACAGCGTGGTGTGAAAATGGGAACCACGGGAATCATCTTCAGGGCTGTCGACGGTCTGATTTCATGATGATGCTTGTTGTTTAAAGGGGCCTAGGTCATCGGCCCCTAATGGTACGAAATGAGACGAAATCTAATGACAATTTAAAAGTCCAAAACTCACCTAATGACCAGAATGAAAAATGTGATGATGAAGAATGAATTAATATGAATTTAAAATAATCGGCGGATCCACCTTACAATACTGAAAGTTAAAAATAAATCCAAAATAAATCCACTGACTAGAATTCAAAAAAAGAGACGAACAATGATTATGGTCTTGAAACGAACAGTGGATTCGACCCGCAAGGCCTCACCTTTCCAGAAACTATATTACAACGATAGTATACATTGACCAAAGGACTGCTTCCAAAGCACAATCCTGAATCGATGATGCTTGTTGTCCAAAGGGGTCCAAAATCCAGTTCAAAGGCCCATTATAATGGTACTTATCGCTAGTAAAGGAGAACCATGGTATTTGCGATGTTGCGGTACTCACCACAAGTAACGTAGACTTACGATGTTCCAGACATTATGGTACTAATCACAGGCAATGCAGACCCAGGTGTCGCTCATATAGTGGTATTAATCACAGGCAACGCCCAGACCCTTGGTGTTTCTCACAATGGTACTAATCACAGGCAACGTAAGCCCGTGGTGTTGCGCATATAGTGGTACCAATCACGGGTACTGTAAATCCCATACTGATTCACACTCTGTTGCTACTAATCACAAACCTATTGTGTACCTAACATAGTTGTACTTCTCGCAAGTAAAAGCGATCTATGGTGTTCCTTGCATGATGGTACTAATTACAAGTAGTCTCCTGGTTCTAATTCAATCATCCATTGGTCACCCCTTTTAGTTTCCTCTTACGAGAGGCAGAGGATACCGTGGGTGTATTCTTCATCTGCGTCCCCCAACTGCAGGGGCTACCGAAAAAAAAAAAGTTTTTTCCAACAGTTAGCTAAATGATCGGCAATTATTCGTGAACATGCAAGTAGTATAATAAGCGGGTTCGGCCGCCTCCTCCCGCGGGAAATTTGAATTCTGGCGGGAAATTTGAATTTTGACGGGAAATTTGAATTTTGGCGGGAGATTTGAATTTGTAAACAAAGCCACGTGCTTTTTGACAGCTGTCATCGACAACAACGCATCGCTAACCTCACTGCTGCCATCTTGACGGGCCTAAACCTCAGTAGTGCCAACTTAACCTAACTAGCGCGAGGTAAACAAAGCCACGTGTTTTTTGACAGCCACGTGCTTTTTGACAGACAACAACGCATCGCTAACCTCAGTACTGCCATCTTGACGGGCCTAAACCTCAGTAGTACCAACTTAACCTAACTAGCGCGAGGTAAACAAAGCCACGTGTTTTTTGAAAGCCACGTGCTTTTTGACAGACAACAACGCATCGCTAACCTCAGTACTGCCATCTTAACGGGCCTAAACCTCAGTAGTGCCAACTTAACCTAACTAGCACGTGGTAAACAAAGCCACGTGCTTTTTGACAGCCACGTGCTTTTTTGACAGCTGTCATCCGCCATCTTTAAACCACAGAGCACTGTGCTGCCCTCTTTATCGCAGTAGCTGCAAATTCGTCACCTGTCATCCGCAGTGCTGCCATCTTGACGGGTCTAAACCTTAGTGCTACCAACTTAAACTAACTAGCGCGAGGTAAACAAAGCCACGTGTTTTTGACAGCTGTCATCCGCCATCTTTAATCTATAGAGCACAGTGCTGCCCTCTTTAGCTACTTACCTTTGAAATGTGGTGGCGGATAATATGAAAAATGCTTTTTGACAGCAGCCATCTTTGTGCACCGTGCTGCCCTCTTTAGCTAGATACCTGTGGGGGCAAGCAATTCCATATGACAGCAGCCATCTTTAATCAAGAGAGCACCGTGCTGCCCTCTATGTGGTGGCGGCAAATTCTACATGCTCTTGTTTGGAAACAAACTCACGCGCTTTTTTGACAGCCGTCATCCGCCATCTTTAATCAACAGAGCACAGTGCTGCCATCTTTAGCTAGATACCTTTGAAATGTGGTGGCGGCAAATTCCACGTGCTCTTGTTTGGAAACAAAGCCATGTGCTTTTTTGACAGCTGTCATCCGCCATCTTTAATCAACAGAGCACCGTGCTGCTATCATGCGGGCAATTTCGTCAGCTGTCATCCACCATCTTTAATCCACAGAACACCGTGCTGCCCTCTTTATGGCTACTACCTTAAGCACGTAGTAGCGGGCAATTTGAAAAGTTCTGTTAGCTATCATCCGCCATCTTTAATCAAGAGAGCACCGTGCTGCCATCTTTAGCTAGATACCTTTGAAATGTGGTGGCGGCAAATTGAAAAATTTCACGTGCTTTTGTTTGGAAACAAACTCACGTGCTTTTTTGACAGCTACCATCCGCCATCTTTAATCAACAGAGCATAGTGCTGCCCTCTTTAGTTTGAAATGTGGTGGCGGCAAATTCCACGTGCTCTTGTTTGGAAACAAAGCCATGTGCTTTTTTGACAGGTGTCATCTGCCATCTTTAATCAACAGAGCACCGTGCTGCTATCATGCGGGTAATTTCGTCAGCTGTCATACGCCATCTTTAATCTACAGAGAACAGTGCTGCACTCTATGTGGTGGTAGTAAATTCCACGTACTCTTGTTTGGAACCAAATTCTATGTGCTCTTCAGCTGTCATCCACCATCTTTAATCAAGAGGGGACCATGCTGCCCTCTTTGTGGCGGCGGATAATTTGAAAAATTCTTTTCGACAAGCAGCCATCTTTAATCCAGAGAGAACAGTGCTGCCCTCTTTAGCTACTTACCTTTGAGGCGGTTAATTTGAAAAATTCTTTTCGACAAGCAGCCATCTTTAATCCAGAGAGAACAGTGCTGCCCTCTTTAGCTACTTACCTTTGAGGCGGTTAATTTGAAAAATTATATTTAACAAGCTGCCATCTTTAATGAAAAGAGCATCGTGGTGCTATCTTGCGAGTAATATTTTACGTCACAGCTGTCATCCACCATCTTGCATTGCTAACCTTAGTGCTGCCCTCTTTAGCTACTTACCTTTGAAAAAAAATCTATTTGACAAGCTGTCACCCGCCATCTTGCATCGCAAACCTCAGTGCTGCACTCTATGTGGTGGCGGGTAACTTAAAATCTTTTTGACAAGCAGCCATCTTTAATCAACAGAGCACCGTGCTGACATCTTTAGCTACCGCCATCTTACATCGCTTACCTCACTGCTGCTCTCTTTAGTTGAAATGTGGTGGCGGTAAATTCGAACAAGTTTAATCACGCATCGGGAAAGCTAGAGTAAGCACGTGCTGTTGTGATGACGTCATTGTGCATGTTTAAACCCGTTCGTGACTAAAAGCTTTAGTCTTCGAGAAACACTGATAGAGTGTGGAGTGCAAACATGACGAAAACATTAATAGTTGATGTGCAAGGCTTTAAAGTAAACGGAAACAAATTTGTGTTTAAAGAGGTGGCTGTGTTAGATTGCAGTCTGTTGTGGGCTCCAATACTTGTTAGTTTAGTATTTAGTCCACCGTTCCCTTACTGTTTGCAAACAGATGAAGATAAAAAGCAGACTCAGTGGATTGAAAACAATTTAGGTTTGAAGTGGGAAGAAAAAGGAATACCTTATCGTTTTCTACATTTAATGATGAATGCACATTTGTCAAGAGCAGATCTTGTTCTTTAAAAGGGTTGTGAAAAGAAAGAATGGTTGCGTGATTTTCTACCATCATCATGTGAAATTATCGACATGCATGAATTAGGGTGCCCATCATTTAAAACTCTTCCGAAAGAGCATAGCAGAGAAACAAGTAAACAGTCTTTACAACATGTATGCATGCTCTTTGATTGGTTGTGTCGCAGTGCATGTCGGGAGGTGAACAACATATGTAAACTGCAGTGTCGAAATAACCTTAGTGTAAAAGAAACATTTGTAGAGTAAAGACATCATCTCATTTCTAACAGATACTAAGTGTAACGCAGTTGAAAAGGCGATCGTAAAGTTTTATGCATGCAAAAAGAAACTAAAAACTTTTACTGAAGAAGAGTTAAATGCATTACCAAAGGCATTTTTGGTTAATGTAGCTGCGAATGCTGTAAAGAAGATTTGGGATAAGGTGCCTCGTGAGTGGACTCAAGATCCTGTTTTGTCAGAGCTTCAAACGTGTAGTTTACATCATGAACACGTGAGTTTAGGTAGACGACCTTCTGTGAGACAGTGCCGTACATGTCAACTAATTAAACTGTATCACGGACCTAAAACTAACGAGTTGTCTTCGCTTATAAACACTTATCATGGCTGTGGAGAGAGTAAACAAGGAAAAGGTGAAAGAAACGTGCTGGGAAAAAGATGAGGAAGCATGTTGGGCGTGGACTCATCAATAGTGATTGATCTTCTTTTCTTCGTGCTTCATCTCCCCTGCGCCCCTAGAACACGTTCGCCTGACACGTAGTTACATGCTGCCTGCATAGAGTATGTCGTGTAGCTGTTAAAATCTGCTTCGTACAGTTATGCTGTGTGTGTGTGTGTGTGTGTTATTACCTAGTGCTTTAGCTGCTCAGTAGAATATAGCAGCACGTGCCGTTGTTGGTGTAATAAAACGAAAACTGAGTGACAAAGACCGCAAAATAAACAAAGGATAAAAATGTATCTATATTCTAAAATAAATATGAATTGTCAAAACATATTACAGGTGTTGTTTAATCCTACAGCATGTCCTAGTGACTTAGAAGAAAGGAAACGTAGAGAATTAAAAGAAAACACGCATAAGATTTAACGTGCATCCTCTTTATTAATCCATGAATTAAAGCTGTTATTAAAACCAAGCCATTTAACATACAGTTTATTGCCACGACGTCGAATAACACGTTCAACTAAATAGTGATCAGGATATTTTGTTTTCTGCAGTTCTTCGATATAGAATCCTCCTTCAATAGGCTGCCCTCTGAGATCGCGAAGTAAATACGTAACTGGATTAGTAAGCTTAACACTTCTGATTTGAAAAATTTCAGTGCTCCAGTTAGGTGTGTATCCTTTTGCAGAGATAGACTTGTGTTTGCTGATGCGAACAAAATCACCTTCTTTAAAGCGATGGCGACGTGGATCAGCTGTTTTAATTACAAGATGAATAGCATTTATACGAGGTGTATTCTTTGTAACAAGACGTGGCTTTGTTCCGATAGTGCGATGAGGTGTATCGTTGTAGGTAGATAAAAGTCTAGGTAGCAGATCAATCCAACGATATGAACCTTGCGCTGTAAATTCTCGCCACATCATTGTTTTGAGTGTACGATTAAAGCGTTCTACAACACTTGCCTTGAGATTGCTGAACGTAGAGTAGTGTTGAATGCCAAGTAACTTGAGGTAAGAAGAAAAATCCTTGTTGTAAAACTCTTTACCTTGATCAGTTTGAAGAAGCCTTGGGCAGCGTTTCGATTCTTCAACAATATGTTTAAATGCTTCCTTAACTTGAGCTGCTGTTTTAGAACGCACGGGTTGTGCAAAAGCAAACTTCGAGTACACATCGATAACAGTAAGTAGATACTTATAGCCCTTTTTACTAGAAGCATATGGAATCATTTCTACTAAGTCTGCTTGCCAGAGATCATCTTTTCCTCGTGTAATAACGCGTCTGCGACAGTAGGTGCGACGTGCTGGTTTATGTAACTCATGTGCGATGTTTACCTTTACAGGTGAGATCTTCTCTTGACGAGCCATTACAAAATAATACCGGCATAACGTAGTTCTCTTTCTATTTCTAGAATTTCTGATCCGTGACCAGTGTGACCAGCCTCTTGCGATGCTCTTAAAAGTTGTAATCGTTCAACGAGTAAGTTTGGGTCATTCCAGTATCTTACATCCACATACGGCAACAAAGGCTTGTAGATAACGTCTAGACTACGTGCAGTCGGAAACAGCTTAGAAATAAACTCACGATACTTGTAACTCTTATTCGCATTTACAGCTTCTGTTCTCTTGTAATTACGTCGTGTTGCGTCAGTAGCAAAAAGTATTGCTTTATATTTTTTAAGATCATCTTGTAAAATTATATCCTTGTCAGGTATTCGTGAGAAAAGAAGTTCTAAGAGTCCTGTCGTAGGTTTATAGGTAACACCTTTTACAATGAGTTTGTTGCTATTAATCTTAACATTTGAATTTCCTATCCGGAAACAGTCATCTTCGTAGCGAATACCGTAGGTAGTGTCAGTTTGTCCTGTAAAAAGTTTTTCTATATAAGGTGCAAAGAGAGATCCATAGGTATTTTGAATAAAAGTTCTAAACTGTTTGCGATACTCTGGTGTAATCATAACCTCAGACAAAGATGGTAGATTTTGCGTCGATGTAGTAGGTGTTTCAGCAATAACATCTGTAGTTAAAAACTCAACACGCTTAGATGGTGATGTATCATTAAGTTCTTCTTCTTCTTCTTCCATATCTTCCTCTTCTTGATCTACATCCTGCTTCTTCTCTTCCGTATCTTCATCATGCTTTTCTTTTCATGCTTTTCTTCTTCATGCTTCTCTTTATGATATGATGTTTGCATAGAAGCAAAACTTGAAGTAGACTGCGGTAATGAAGTATAATTAAAGAAATCTTTGAGTGGTGTACTTAGTTGTGTTTTAAAAAATAAATCCGTGTCTGCTTGCATACGTTTAAGCTCTTTAAATTTCCGTCGAATATTGTTTCGAGCTTGGATGATATGTTTTGTGATCTCCTTGCTAGATGTTAACATGATGATGGTTTTTAATCAAGTAGTTACTGTAATACTGTGTTAATGCATATAAAATGATCGAAACCCATGCGATATCGTCCATGCTGTACATCACTTTCTTTATCAATAACTAAAAAGCTGTAACGGTGTAATGACCAACATTTAGCACACATACGTTTAAAGTCATCGAATGTCATATCAGTGTTAACATGATCGTTATACACATGTCGCATGTTGCGCTCATCTTGCCGAAAAAGCACAATAACATTTGCGTTGTCGCGTATCAACTGCTTAGGCACACGAGAATAGGTTTGGCACAAATAGATGCAATCAACATATTTATGCCGACCCATACTAAAGAATGCACGAATAACGTTTTGCTGTTCTGTTGCGACATCATCAAAGATCATAAGAGAATTAGGAAGCACATCGTCTGGTGATGGTACTTGCTCATGTGAATTAAATTTAAAATATCTTATTCCATCTTTAACTAGATCGTGCATTACAGTTTGTAGAATAGTATATAGCGGCTGATAGAGTGACTTTGCGAAAACGTAAATATTCTCGAAGCGTACACCATTTACAGAAGTAATAAGTGTGAGTAAAAGATTTGTTTTACCGCATCCCGACGGACCTGATATAATACATCGAACAGTAAAAGGAAACAACGTTCCATGACTTTTTCTTGTAGTTGTACTAGAACTAGGTAAGAGATGTGGTACAATGTCGGTAACAGGTACCGTGTCTTGCTGCTTTATAATCTTCATGATAACTGAATCATAAAGTACGTAATAGTAATATATATATATTAAACGAAACAAGAGGCAACGGTTAGTTTATGATTTGCTCTTGACTAGTAAAGTCGTGTCCAGCATGGTGAAACAACGATATCCAAACGACATGAAGAAGAAGAAAGTAAAAACTGTTGGATGGAAAGATGTTATAAAGGCTGCGCAAAAAGCTATTCGAGGGGAATACAATCCTCGTGTAGCTATTACTAAGGCGTTACGCGTAGCAAGAGCGAGAATTTCTCCAAAGTGCAGAGAAATATTTAGTAAACGTGCACGAATTATTCCTGTACCAAAACGAGGAGGATTTCTTCCTGCGCTGTTTGCTGGCTTAGCAGCTTTAGGGTCATTGCTAGGTGGTGCTAGTGCTGTAGCGAGAACTGTCAAGGCTGTAGAAGAAGCGAAACAACAGTTGAAAGAGAGTGAACGTCATAACAAGACGATGGAGGCAATTGCGTTACGAGGCAAAGGTGTGAACATGAAGCTAGCGCCATACAAGAAAGGGCTTGGTATCTACATTTCTCCAAAAAACGTCTACTGAATGCACTGCCATATCGAGCTCTAACGAAGTTTTTACGTTTGCTAAACAACTAGGAATTCATTATTTTCGAGGAGTGTATATGCGCGATCAACTACCAGTGCGCCCACGTGAACGTGAAAGTGCCGTAATTAACTTGGACGACAGTCGTGGACCTGGAACTCATTACGTTGCTTATGTAAAACGTAAATCTAAAGTATGGTATTTTGATAGCTATGGAGATTTACCTCCGCCTTTTGCGCTCATACGTTATTTCGGAAGCAGTGCAGACATTGTTTACAATAAAAACCGTGTGCAAAACTTTAATACACGCATGTGCGGACGATTATGTCTTATGTTCTTAAACCCAGACAGTAGAGAAAGTGCATTAGTGTCTACGTGATGACGAACAGTGATAGAACGTTTGCTGTACGTGGAGAAGGACCTGAAACAACCGTCTATTTTAATCCACCAATCGAACTTGGTTATCAGCCGCATAGTCTTGGACTAGTATCGTTTGAAAGCTACAATAAAATCTATAATGTGCGTGATGGTTTAAACAAGTTCTATTACGATGAGTATGTGCTAACATTACCCTCAGGCAGTTATACAGTAGACGATATTGATGACTATATTGAAAGTACGATAATTGATCAGTTTGGGGAAGATAGTTTTAATAATCATAATTACAAGTTTTCAATCACTATAAGCAACATTACACATAAATGTGTTATTGAATCATCATTTAAGATTGACTTCAAATCACAACCTGATTCGATTGGACCACTGCTTGGATTTTCATCGAGGGAGCTCCTACCGAATGTACGTTACGAGTCTGATCAACCTATAAAACTCTTCGATGATTATAATGTGAACATTACTTGTAATATTATTACAGACTTGAATAGTAATCTACAACCTTCGCACGTCCTGCACGACTTTACTGTTACAGAGGAACGTGGATATACTATTTGTGAGAAACCAGCAGTAGTTCTTTATCATCCTCTGTCTGTAAAACACATTAGCAACATTACTCTTAGACTTGTAAATAAACATAATCAGCTTATTCATTTAGATCAGCACGCGTACGTAGCTTACAAACTACATCTTAAACCAGTATGAAAACCATCTATAAAACACGGTGTACATTCCGAAGACATACTACATGTGTGCAGAGACTCAACGAGTTAACAGATACCCATAAGCAGATACTCCAAGATTTAGGATATACACTACTACAACAGAATGGAAGAAATGCTAGACATTACGAATACAGTAGAAAGTCGTGAAGGTGTAGTACGAAGTGAGCTTCATTCCTATCAACCTTTTACGTTTGGATTAAATAACAATGATGAAATTCATTTTATTATTAATCAGCAAGATGTTTACACCTTACCACACGAAAGCTACCTCTATATTGAAGGACGACTAGAAAAGTCTGATGGAAGTGGACCAAGCACTTCACAACTAAACAAACATGCTCTAGCTTTTCTCTTTTCTGAAGCGCGATATGAAGTAAATAATGTTGAAATAGATCGAACGAAGAATGTTGGTATTACAAGTGCAATGAAACTCTACCCTTCTTTCTGTGATGAAGAAAGTAATCTTTTGCGGATGGCTGGATGGTGTCCAAAAGCCACTAACAACTGGATGATTAATGAGGATGGAACTTTTACGGGTATGTTATCACTGAAACATATTTTTGGATTCGCAGAAGACTTTACACGTATTATAATCAACGCAAAACAAGAGCTTATTCTAATCCGTGATCGAAGTGATTACAATTCTCTTAAAGCAGTAGAAACACCAGTAGAATCGAAAATAACACTGCATCGTATACTGTGGCGGATTCCACATGTAACCTTATCTGATCGTGAAAAACTTCGACTGCTCAAGATTGTAGAAAATGATACACCATTACCTATACGTTTTAGAAGTTGGGAGCTGCATGAATATCCTGTGTTACCACCTACAAACAAGCATAGCTGGGCTGTTAAAACATCACGTTTTACTGAGAAGCCCTTGTACATTATTTTTGGATTTCAAACTAATCGTAAATTCAATCACGAAAAAGATAGCTCACTGTTTGATCACTGTAAATTAAGACACGTTAGACTATATCTCAACGGAATTACGTATCCCTACGAAAACATCGACATTAACTTTGAGAAAAATAAGTTTGGGATGCTCTATGACATGTTTTTAAATTTCAATCATCGTATTATCAGAAAGAAGATCGTCCGCTATTTACACCTCAAGAATTTAAAAATAAAGCTCCGATTGTAGTTATAGACTGCTCTTATCATGAAGAATCTATAAAAGAATCTCCAGTTGATATTCGTTTAGAATTTGAAACATCTGAAAACATTCCTGCTAACACAGCAGCCTATTGTCTTATTATTCATATGAGTGATGTTACTTACCATCCGCTAACGAATATTGTTACAAGACTATAAATAGGAATAGATCTTCATCATTTTCATTAGTGTGTGCTTCGACATCGTACGCTATGGAACAAAACTGTAAATGTGCATGCTGTTCGCATGCTCATACGCAACATCTTATTTATGTTTCACGAGTGAGTGAGGCTATTAAGATGTTCTATAAACATAGATCGGCGATGCCGAAACATCTTATTCAATACTTACCACCAAGATTTTTATATACGTACGCTGCCTCTTCCGTACATAATTTTTGGGACATCCTTCCTCTACACAGTAAGATGTCGATCGAAGTAGCTTTATGCAGAACTTGTGAACGACATTACAAGCATCGAGGAGAAAATGGTGATGATGATTGGGATGGACCAAATCCGAGGATTGAACACTGTACACAGTGTATGAATGAACTTTCTCTAGTACCTCATGATGATGATGATGATGATGATTCCGAAAAGGAATAACAGCAAGGTAAGAAGTATATGATCTTCTTTGTAAAGCATAACATAGTTAGTATAATATATTTCTAAATGTTTTGTTTAATTTGAATGTTGCAGGAGGCATTTCAGAAGCTTACGTTGTTAAGAAGCACACCAACCTTGTCAGCAGCAAAAACGAACACTGTTGTAGTACATATGTAAATAAATATTTGATCGCATTCAAAAAATGTTGTACTTATTGCATTGCGTTACTCCGACTTACTCTTAAGAAAAACGATCAGGTCTAAACATGCACAATGACGTCATCACAACAGCACGTGCTTACTCTAGCTTTCCCGATGCATGTTTAAACTTGTTCGAATTTACCACTTTTTTTTGCTAGGGGCTTTACGTCGCACCGACACAGATAGGTCTTATGGCGACGATGGGATAGGAAAGGCCTAGGAGTTGGAAGGAAGCGGCCGTGGCCTTAATTAAGGTACAACCCCAGCATTTGCCTGGTGTGAAAATGGGAAACCACGGAAAACCATTTTCAGGGCTGCCGATAGTGGGATTCGAACCTACTATCTCCCGGATGCAAGCTCACAGCCGCGCGCCTCTACGCGCACGGCCAACTCGCCCGGTGAATTTACCACTACCACATTCCTTTACACCGACTTACTCTTAAGAAAACAGACAAGTCTAAACATGCATGATGACGTCATCACTACAGCACGTGCTTACTCTAGCTTCCCCGAAGCGTGATTAAACTTGTTCGAATTTACCGCCACCACATTTCAACTAAAGAGAGCAGCAGTGAGGTAAGCGATGTAAGATGGCGGTAGCTAAAGATGTCAGCACGGTGCTCTGTTGATTAAAGATGGCTGCTTGTCAAAAAGATTTTAAGTTACCCGCCACCACATAGAGTGCAGCACTGAGGTTTGCGATGCAAGATGGCGGGTGACAGCTTGTCAAATAGATTTTTTTTCAAAGGTAAGTAGCTAAAGAGGGCAGCACTAAGGTTAGCAATGCAAGATGGTGGATGACAGCTGTGACGTAAAATATTACTCGCAAGATAGCACCACGATGCTCTTTTCATTAAAGATGGCAGCTTGTTAAATATAATTTTTCAAATTAACCGCCTCAAAGGTAAGTAGCTAAAGAGGGCAGCACTGTTCTCTCTGGATTAAAGATGGCTGCTTGTCGAAAAGAATTTTTCAAATTAACCGCCTCAAAGGTAAGTAGCTAAAGAGGGCAGCACTGTTCTCTCTGGATTAAAGATGGCTGCTTGTCGAAAAGAATTTTTCAAATTATCCGCCACCACAAAGAGGGCAGCACGGTCCTCTCTTGATTAAAGATGGTGGATGACAGCTGAAGAGCACATAGAATTTGGTTCCAAACAAGAGTACGTGGAATTTACCACCACCACATAGAGTGCAGCACTGTTCTCTGTAGATTAAAGATGGCGTATGACAGCTGACGAAATTACCCGCATGATAGCAGCACGGTGCTCTGTTGATTAAAGATGGCAGATGACACCTGTCAAAAAAGCACATGGCTTTGTTTCCAAACAAGAGCACGTGGAATTTGCCGCCACCACATTTCAAACTAAAGAGGGCAGCACTATGCTCTGTTGATTAAAGATGGCGGATGGTAGCTGTCAAAAAAGCACGTGAGTTTGTTTCCAAACAAGAGCACGTGAAATTTTTCAATTTGCCGCCACCACATTTCAAAGGTATCTAGCTAAAGATGACAGCACGGTGCTCTCTTGATTAAAGATGGCGGATGATAGCTAACAGAACTTTTCAAATTGCCCGCTACTACGTGTTTAAGGTAGTAGCCATAAAGAGGGCAGCACGGTGTTCTGTGGATTAAAGATGGTGGATGACAGCTGACGAAATTGCCCGCATGATAGCAGCACGGTGCTCTGTTGATTAAAGATGGCGGATGACAGCTGTCAAAAAAGCACATGGCTTTGTTTCCAAACAAGAGCACGTGGAATTTGCCGCCACCACATTTCAAAGGTATCTAGCTAAAGATGGCAGCACTGTGCTCTGTTGATTAAAGGTCTCGGATGACGGCTGTCAAAAAAGCGCGTGAGTTTGTTTCCAAACAAGAGCATGTAGAATTTGCCGCCACCACATAGAGGGCAGCATGGTGCTCTCTTGATTAAAGATGGCTGCTGTCATGTGGAATTGCCTGCCACCACAGGTATCTAGCTAAAGAGGGCAGCACGGTGCACAAAGATGGCTGCTGTCAAAAAGCATTTTTCATATTATCCGCCACCACATTTCAAAGGTAAGCAGCTAAAGAGGGCAGCACTGTGCTCTATAGATTAAAGATGGCGGATGACAGCTGTCAAAAAACACGTGGCTTTGTTTACCTCGCGCTAGTTAGGTTAAGTTGGTAGCACTAAGGTTTAGACCCGTCAAGATGGCAGCACTGCGGATGACAGGTGACGAATTTGCAGCTACTGCGATAAAGAGGGCAGCACAGTGCTCTGTGGTTTAAAGATGGCGGATGACAGCTGTCAAAAAAAGCACGTGGCTTTGTTTACCACGCGCTAGTTAGGTTAAGTTGGTACTACTGAGGTTTAGGCCCGTCAAGATGGCAGTACTGAGGTTAGCGATGCGTTGTTGTCTGTCAAAAAGCACGTGGCTGTCAAAAAACACGTGGCTTTGTTTACCTCGCGCTAGTTAGGTTAAGTTGGTACTACTGAGGTTTAGGCCCGTCAAGATGGCAGTACTGAGGTTAGCGATGCGTTGTTGTCTGTCAAAAAGCACGTGGCTGTCAAAAAACACGTGGCTTTGTTTACCTCGCGCTAGTTAGGTTAAGTTGGCACTACTGAGGTTTAGGCCCGTCAAGATGGCAGCAGTGAGGTTAGCGATGCGTTGTTGTCGATGACAGCTGTCAAAAAGCACGTGGCTTTGTTTACAAATTCAAATCTCCCGCCAAAATTCAAATTTCCCGCCAAAATTCAATTTTTCCGCCAGAATCAAATTTCCCGCGGGAGGAGGCGGCCGAACCCGCTTATTATACTACTCATGCACGCCTCTGAAGACCTTCCACGCTGCATCGTGAAGACAACTTGAGAGCTATGAGATACCAAAAGTAGCAATGCTGCTTACATAAGTCGGTACGAACGGCAACGCTGCTCTCTCGATATTCAGGAAGCAGCGTGTTTTACTCCGAGACTCAAAAATCTCTTGACATTCCCGAAAGTTTCATTTCAAAGATTTCATGAGTGCGAAGCAACAAAACATTCGTATGTTGATAGTTTAAAGTTTCCTGAGGTGCGAAAGGTTCCAAGGAGCGGTACAATTGAAAGTTTACCCGGAAAGAGATTGTCCACCGATGTGATTCTGCAACCTAACTAACGGAGCCACACGGTCGGCTAATGTTGAAGTGACAGATCTGATTACCGAGCAAAGCACGCAATTTAAAGTACTACCAACAATTTCTTTTTATAATTCGGAAATGCCGGATTAAAGAGAATTTTAATTACGGTATAGTGCTTTTCCCCTTCAATGCAACATTATTCGTAAGAAAGACAGTTTGAAATGATCACTTCATTGCTTCATCGTAGCATTCGCTCTCTGGCGAGTGCATCAAGGTCGCCGATTAAGTGTTTTTAGATGGCTGAAGAAACCAATTCTAGAACCACAAGCTCCGCCGGCACAAGGCTCCTCGTAGTAACTTCTTCTCTATCTCGCTCTTATCGGACTCGCACGCCCTCCAACTTCAGTGCACTGAACACGGGATATTAGATAGGGCAAATATCATAACGCTTGCTTTCTGTACTTACAGACTAATAATATCAATAAGTTTGCATTGAGAAACGTTAATAATGATGATAATAATAAAAAAATATTATTATTAGAATCATCATAAGCAGAACATATTCGAAAACTATGGCATTATGAAGAGGTGATAACTGTACCAATCATCCTTTCGAGTACAGCTGCTATAGGCTACCTAAAATTCTGGTGGAAGGACTGAAGGAGTTTGATGTCAATACCAACATCTACAAGACCATGCAGAAGACGGTGGTCATCGCCACGACTGGAATTGTTCGGAAATTTATGGGTTCAAAATCTATGTAAAAATGTAGCGTAAATTAACGTTTAATGTGCTTTGATTTCCTAAAATCTGTACAATATTGCTTGAACATCACTACCACGAAAGTGTGCAAAATAAATAATAATAATAATAATAATAATAATAATAATAATAATAATAAGAAGAAGAAGAAGAAGAAGAAGAAGAAGAAGAAGAATGTGTGGCGTGATTAGCTCAGTGGTTTAGCTGCTGGCTTCCCACCGGAAGGTTCAGTTTCAAATCCCGGTCAATTCTCGGCTGAGATTTTCATCTAAAAATCAAGTGGTGTCAGAAAGGGTATCCGGCCTTAAACCAAAATGGCCGGGTTGAGTGGCTCAGCTAGTTGAGGCGCTGGCCTTCTGGCCCCAACTTGGCAGGTTCGATCCTGGCTCAGTCCGGTGGTATTTGAGACGTAAAGCCAATAACATTATTATCATTAAAACCAAATGAGTCTGGGAGGCTCCAGTGACCCCAGAAGCAACTGGGATAATCTGAAGAAAGTTAATAATAATAATAATAATAATAATAATAATAATAATAATAATAATAATAATAATCTATGGCCTCAGCTACCATGTGCAAGCATTTGATACCATTCGGGCTGACTGCCTGTCAATTTCGACAGTTTTCCGCTACCAGATGGCAGAGAAAGTGTTCTATGACTCAGTTTTAATGAATTTTGCCGGGTAAACACCAAATGAGTCACCAGACACCTTTTACATATCGACATCGTACGGCATGGGATGTCGAATGGACTTTAAACCGCCCTTGAAAAATCTGACTACGTCTGTCGGGTTTAAACCCGCGATCTACCACTAATCTACAGAGGGAGCTAAGGCGCGGTTAATCTTATGAGTCACTGTGAAACAGTACTCGGAACTTTGCGTCCGTAACATGGCTGAAGGTTCGTCTTTACTACATTTCACTTTCCTAAGAGTGAGCGCGATCTAAATTTACCTCGACAAGCATTCTTCCGGCGCACGTGGTCGTTAGCCAACACGTGTGCTACGATGTTCCGTCATTTTACTGCCCTTCAGGCGGCTGAAATCACGCTTTGTAATCACAGCTATTTGTTCAAACTGCAATGATCTATCTTGCACATACACAGCGAGGATCACTTCCGAGTATGTAATGCTAGACTTTACATTACACACAATAAATTGAACTTCTCTTCAAATTACCTTGGTGATTCTGCAAGAATACGAACTTTAAAATATGCACTCTTAGGCGATGAAAGTGTTGGAGTAAAAATACACGTATATGCATGTCACAGAAAAATTAATCATATATCAAACCCTAACCTCGACTTTTCCTACTTACTTCAAGAACTCCGTCGTTAAAATATGCACCTTACGATTGTTGTGTCCTTGGCTGTTATTTTCTCCCGACTCCGTCGCTCTAATTTTCAAAAGGCCAGGAAGAATTTTTATTTTTCCTTACCTCTACGAGATGAATATCTTAGGCCTAAGTAGATTCAATTAAACACAATCAATCAATCAATCAATCAATCAATCAATCAATCAATCAATCAATCAATCAATCAATCAATCAATCAATCAATCAATCAATCAATCAATCTCTAAAACGAAACAACGTACGGCTGGACAGGACTCCACTATGGCCGTACTCTGGATGTGCGCAGGTAGCAAGACAATGAACAAGCTCACTGAGATCGTTCCGAACATCAGGGAAACAGAAATTGCCACCCAACTGGACTTAAGGGTTGGTCCACCCACTTCAGAAAAAAAAAATCTTAAAGACGTGAATAACTACCGAGGGATCTCTCTCCTCCCAGTAACGTAAAAAGTCCTGTCTAAGGCCACAGAATCAACTGGACAGTCAACTGGGAGAAAAGCAGGGAAGCTTCAGGAAGAGTCGATCCAGTGCTGAGCAAATCCGTTAACCTCAAAACAGTATTAGCCTACTTGAAAATTACAAACAGCAAGGTTAGTCACCTTTGTTGATTTCGACTTCGTAGACAAGCAAACCTTTAGTAAAATTATCGAGGAACTAGGACTACACAATAAAACCCAGAGACTCATGCTACAACCCTCACTGACACACACTCCAAGGTTAAATTCCGAGGCAAGATCTTGGAAACCTTCGACATCAAAACGGGGGTCAAACAAGGTGAGAGCCTTCCATTCCGTTTCCAATTACATCCTTGAAAAAGTTGAGAGAGAATAGCGCAAGGAACTGGTCAACCTGGGTCACAAGAGGAAACGGCTGAGAGATTTCCTGCCATTTTCAGACATGGCACTGCTCGCTGAATCTCTGGGAATAGCGGCAATCCAGGTCAATTGCCTCAGAATAGGCGGCCATAGAGAGACTTCATGTGTTACTGGAGAAAACCAAGTAGATCTTACAGGAGATCACAACAAATACCGTGGGATCTATCTGCTGCCAGTAATGTGTAAGATACTGTCTAAAGGGCAGAGAATAAACTGGACAACAACTGAGGGAAAACCAGGGAGGCTTCAAGCAGAGTTGATCCAGTGCTGAGCAAAAATCTTAACCTCAAAACAGTATTAGGCTACTTCAAAATTATAGACCGCAAGGTGGTGAATGTAAGCGAGTGGATAAATTTAAGAACCTCGGCAACTGGACTGAACCGAACTTGTTAGAGAAAGCAGCCCTCTCCACGAGGATTAAGAAGCTGGAACTGGCCTATAGACTGACTCAAAACACCCACAACAAGGCATGTCTGTCACGCGGTCTGAAGCTGGAACACTATGCAACAGTCAACCGGCCGGAAGCCCTGTATGCAATGGATTGTCCGTCACTAACCAGAAAAGGACTAATTGAAAATTGGATGTCAAAAAGAGAAAAAGTCTTAAAGAAAAGTCCTGTACTGGAAGATGGGGAATACCCGAGACGTCGTAATTCAGAGCTCTCTTCGACTGTCACGAAAATGAGAGAAGCTTTCTGTGGTCATGTGGCAAGACTGTTGTAGTCCGGCTGATGGAGACTGAAAGGGGCTGACAGACTCACAGCAACACATCATAACTTGCTGTCCTGACCTCAACACAGCCCCGTTCGATTTTGTTTCACGGGCTGATGCGCCTTGCACACGCAGAAATCGGTCATTTTTCCACCAGCCCCGTCATCTCACAATCGATGCACCGATGATGGGACAGTATGACTACCAGCCGTGAGAGGAAATCTAATCTAACCATTCTAATCTGGTGGGCAGTTAGACTTTTTACAGTTACACTTTTGTCTTCTTCAAATTCTAAGACTCTTTATTGCACTCTTGACAGCCTTTTCTGCTGCCTGACCAAACATTTCCAGCTTTCTTCTTCTTTATCGTCTTCTACACCAACACCGGATGTCCTTCCTGACACCAACCCCACGTGGAGTGATGCATTCATTATTGCGTCTTACTGTAGTGTGTTGTATGCAGATGAAGAGAAAAGTAACTTATTCACAAATACCCAGTCCCCAAGCCAGAGGAATTAACCTAACCATACGCACTTCAAATACCGACTCTCTCCCTGAACCGAAGACGCTGTCCATTTAGCCAAGGATTCCAGCTTTCTCCCACAATTTCGTTCTGGCGTTCACATGTATTTGTTATAACAACGTTTCAAGTAATGTTGAGTATGCTGGCGTTGCTGCCAAGATGTATGCTGTAGTATGAGGCATTCCACTGCTTTTTGTAGTACTGCATCACTTTTTCAATATAATGAACCTGTATCTTTGGGTGCAGACCATGACCATGCATTTATATCTAAAATGTAACAAGCTTAAACTCAAACAGGACATATCAAATGCAATACCAAACACGAGGAAAAAGTAAACTATAAAATGTGTCTACCAAATAATCACGTGCAGAGGGAACCAAAAGTATTCGGACGCCGAAAACTTCTTTAGGCCGTTTACTCGTAGTGACCTTACATAGATAAGCTTGAATACACTTCTTCTTCTTCTTCTTTTCTAGCCTATTTCAATCCACTGCTGGATATAGGCCTCTTCCATGTGCTTCCATCGTCTTCGGTCTTGAGCCACTTGGAACCAGCGTGTTCCAGCCAACAGCTTTATGTCGTCGAGCCATACAAAATATCGGACTCTAATGCCTTCATGAAGCACTGATGAAAGTAAGGAAAACAGAAATAATAGCATTAGAAACAACAGGTAGATAAATAATTGTTCCTTTCTCACGCGTCAAAAGTATTCGGACACAGTGTTCTAGTCGAAAAAAGCACACTCTTTATCCTAATACAGTGTTATTGCAGTACTTGGTTCGATGTCCCGTAGCTTTGATTATCGCTTTCAGTCTGCGTTGCATGGAGTTCACGTAATGTCCTGTTACTGAATGGAAATTCAGCCAGCAAAGCATGTTTGACATCTTTGTTTAAAAGATCTCCCTTTCCTATTTTCTTCTTCAAAAGGCTCAATGGAATTAATATCACGGGATTGGGGTGTGGAAGTGCCATACAACAGCCACAGCTTGACATTATGAGCGGTATGCTTACGGTCATTGACTTGCATGAAGGTCCAGTCGTCGGTCATCCCCATTTTTTCCGCACTCGCTGGTAGTTTTGTTTAAGGATATTCAGGTACATTCTGCGGTCTATTACACCATTAATAATGTACAGCTTTCCACACAGAGTGCACTCATCAGCCCCACACACATACAGAGCTATCTCCATGTTTAACAGTTGGAAAGATATTCTGAAATTCCAGTTCAGCGTTCGCTTTCCCTAGTACCTTCGGCTTTCCATCTGACCAAACATGGTAAACTTACTCTTGTCAGTCCATATCACCTTTTTCCAAAATTCCTCCGTCTAATTTTCATGCTTAACAGCAAATTCCAGTCGCTTTTTCCTGTTCGCTTCATTCACCCAGAACTTCTTCCGAGCGACTCGACCAGGGTACCCTTCACGATTACAGACAGACAGCACTGTTCTCGCAGAAATTGTGGCATCGGTATTCTGTAGTTCAGCTGCAATCTTCCGAGCACTGAAACGGGTTTTTTTCTTTATATATGCGGGTGGAAAACACGCTTATCGTATGGGATTTGCGGTCGTCCCGTTCTTGGCCTGTATTAAACGGATTTGGTCCGGCCGAATTTGTCTATTACATCGTAAACAGTTGAACGAGGTCTATTAACAATCCAGCTCACCTCATTCAATGATTTTAATTGATTATGTAGCCTGATAATCATATTTCTTTCATCCTGTGTCGTCTCCTTCCCTTTGCGATCCATTCTATGCTTCATTAATTTTGCTGTTGATTTCACTACTGTTCACCAGCTGCAACATGTCACATTACTACTTCAGACGCTCGTTACGGTTCTGAAACACGTGAGTGACGGCTCACCACTAATTTCTTTCTCTTTTTCAGCACGTGTCCGTATACTTTTGGAGTGTGGAACAGGCCACCCTCTCCAACTGGTGTTTAGTGTAAGATATATGACAGGGACTGGTAAACAAATCCCGCTTGTTTTCGAAAGCGGGGTCACTAGTAACACACCTGACATGCCGAATTTCACTTCCTACCCACAGGATCGAAATTATTACCTTTTGTATTGAAAATGCTTAAATGTCCGAATACCTTTGATTCTCACTGTATATCAATGTGCAAGCACTGGGTTCACAGTTATCAAGAAAAACAAATGGGATGATTCGATTAAAGCGATTGCTATACGTTACAACATTCAAATAGTGGTCATCTGAAACAATGTCTCTGCTCCTACTATACGTACAATGGGCAATCTAGAGTGATAACAGCAAACAACCAATCGCTTTTCTTTCTTTCACTAGTGTCAATATTACTGACTGGTATTTGCCACACAAGGTGGTCTGGGGTCATGGCTGACTTTAATACCATGCTGCTCCCAGGTAAAGATGAAATATTTAATGGAAGTAGTAAAGGCTGCTGACCTGTAACCGTCTAGGTGAAAGCGCCCACTCACCTTATATGGAGTCACTGTTCAAGAAGGTCCTTGCCGTATATGCACGAAATAGCTCAAGTTTCTTCACACGAGAATGTAGTATGCATGCTGAGTGTGACTGGTAATATAATAGTTCAGGATCTTCCAGAGCAGACACATATCTAAGATATTTCTCATCAACAATGTAAAATATTCGTGATTATTCACAGCAATGTACCTGATGAAAGTCTGAGGAGAAAGGATCGTCAATACGCAGAAAATGACGGTCGGTTAGTTCAGTCCCTACTGTACGTACAGCAGTGATCCTTTCTAACCGACAAAAAAAAAAAAAAAAAAAAAAAATCTCTATTACATATTTACAATAGAAACACATATTCTAGAAATGACTCAACAAACTTATTAAAGTATGAAGGCTTTCACGGCCGGTGTCAATATAATAAAAATCTTCCGGGCTATTATGCCGTGGTCCACTCCTCTCGCTTCTTCCATACGTTTCGACTACTGCTGCGGTAGTGATCTTCTGTGGCATCGTCTAGATACGCTCTCCTGTATCCCGCTGGCGACTGCAAAAGTTGTTTGGGAAGCAGCTATATTTATATGTAAGTGTGCGGCTGATTACGTGTCGATTTTCACTGTATCCATAGCACGGGCAGTGTATTTGCATTCTGCCTTTTGAAATGTGCTGTTTGAAGCCAGAGCTACAAAACGGACCACTTCCAGATATTTATTTCCAAAATCGGTAATTTTAACTCTGTATTACTTCATCAGCTAACATATTTTGGTTAATTGTTTGCATAGCCTATAGATAATTTTTATACAAACAACTATCAAGCCTATGCACATGATTCGAGTCATACCAACCACATAATTTGTTTTAGATAAACTAAGTCCTTTAGAAGTTATGAGAGAAACAATTTGAAAACTGTAGTTCACGGGAAATGAATGATGCACTAACACACTGATTTTTCACTGACTGCTAATCCGCAGCGTCTTGTTTCTTAACCCATAACATGAAAACTAATATGGGCACCGGTAATTACAATATTCTTTCATCAGAATGTACTCTCATAGTTGGGCTATAAATACAAATATTAGTTTAAAAAATGTATTTTGATACCAATCGCTTTAACGAAGTGTTACAAATTCTACATATTTTCTCTTATACAGTACATACTGAATGTAATGCAGAAACAATTACCTTGTCTAGGGTATTTCTTGTAATAAAATAGCCCCTATGGACTTAAAAAAATTAAATGATTTGCTTCTAGTTTAGTATTGTTAATTTATTATCAACTTATTTTGTATTTGTTTTTTTTATTGGATTAACTTGTCAGTTAAGCGTTACTTCTGGTTGGAATATATTTGGCTATAGGTAATTCAAGTTGGTGTATGTCATTCTCCAAAATTAACAGGTGATGAAGTGGGTATGATCAGAACTTAGCACAAGACTAAAAAAAGTTTTAACTATACAGTACCCACAAGATGGCCATGACCGTTAAAGCGTCAAGTCTATATGGTCTGGCACCGTGGTTAGCCGGTTCGAGTTCCGTCGTGAGGGGGAATGTTGGCTGGGGCAGGGTAGGAGAGTTGTATACAACTTCTAATCACTAGATTGCATGCAAAAAGCCTGAATTCAATGCCAAACCTCTCTGCCGTGCGCATATGGAGTGAGGGCATATGAAGCTGTTGATGCTGAATCATCCGTAGGGTGGGAATGTTACGCCTTGAGCAAACGCCTACGTGATATTCGAAAGAACTAGGCTATATGCCGACACGGCTTTCACAATTTCCCTGCCTCATTATAATCATCATCTCGCATCCATACGCACAGATCGCCCATGAGCGTAAAACAGAAAGAGCTGCACCAGACGAGCCGAACACGAATTCGGACACTCCCGGTACTAAAAGCCATACGTCAAATAAATAAGTAGGCCTAAATTAATTTAATAATTTCAGCAAAGTATTTAGTCTATTTATGACTAACTGTCACCTTAATGTTATATTAATACCTTCGGTCATTAATTTCGTTATAATATTCCATAAACTTAAATTATAATGTATAGGGTATTATACAGTGTTCTAAATCTTTCAACAGCCATGTTGTTGTTGTTGTTTGAGTCATCAGTCCATAGACTGGTTTGATGCAGCTCTCCATGCCACCCTATCCTGTGCTAACCTTTTCATTTCTACGTAACTATTGCATCCTACATCTGCTTGTCATATTCATACCTTGGTCTACCCCTACCGTTCTTACCACCTACACTTCCTTGAAAAACCAACTGAACACGTCCTCGGTGTCTTAAGATGTGTCCTATCATTCTATCTCTTCTTCTCGTCAAATTTAGCCAAATCGATCTCCTCTCACCAATTCAGTTCAGTATCTCTTCATTCGTGATTCGATCTATCCATCTCACCTTCAGCATTCTTCTGTAACACCACATTTCAAAAGTTTCTATTCTCTTTCTTTCTGAGCTAGTTATCATCCATGTTTCACTTCCATACAATGCCACGCTCCACACGAAAGTCTTCAAAAACATCTTTCTAATGCCGATATCAATGTTTGAAGTGAGCAAATTTATTTTCTTAAGAAAGCTCTTCCTTGCTTGCCCTAGTCTGCATTTTATGTCCTCCTTACTTCTGCCATCGTTTGTTACTTTACTACCCAAGTAATTGTTGTATGTCCGGCGCTCCCTTCTCGCTCCGCCAGCCAGCTACACGCGCGCCAAGTGTCATTCTTCTAGCCTCGACGCGCAGCCCTCAGTGCGCGTGCCTGAACCATCGTGTGTGTACTATAAAGAGGAACTCGCAGCCTGTCCAGATGCCCACTTGCCCCGGTGTCCAGCTCCAGAATACACCCTACGTCGAGCACGGAGGCTACTCCTCTTGAAAATGTGCTTCGACCAGGTGGACTGAATTTCTGGCAGTACGAGGTCTCACCTCTGGTCACCGCTCCTCTGGCCTATTCCGCTGCCCATATCCAGTCATACTATTACATACAGTAATATTTTCTTAATTAATGCAAGCTCCCTTGGTTTCGCCAAGTAAGAATTCTTCCTACATTGAACTTGCTTTTATGAACTCAGCAAGGAAGGACTTTCCAAAACATTTATGTCAGTACTTCTGATAGTTTTCGACTATCGACTTTTCATATCAAGGACTATCTTTTCGAGATAGAAGTGGATGTAAATACTGTAAACTTGTATATAGTGTACAGAAGATAGACTCTTTCTCAAGATTCCTAATTCATTTTGCTTCAAGTTAAATTTCAGTTTTATTTGTGTAAATAGTGTATTTTGCATTTGAAGAGAATAATAAAGTTGTGTTTTGTAAATCTCAACCTTGGTTACAACAGTAATAATATTCATCTACTTCCTTTAAGACTTCATTTCCTAATGTAATATTTCCTACATCACCTGCCTTCGTTCGACTGCACTCCATTACTTTTGTTTTGGACTTATTTAGTTTCAACTTGTACTCCTTACCCAAGACTTCATCCACACCATTCAGCAGCTTCTCAAGATCGTCTGCAGTCTCAGATAAAATAACAATATCATCGGCAAATCTCAAGGTTTTGATTTCCTCTCCTTGGACTGTGATTCCCTTTCCAAATTTCTCTTTGATTTCCTTTACTGCCTGTTCTATGTAAACATGAAAAGGAGAGGGGACAAACTGCAGCCTTGTCTCAGTCCTTTCTGGATTGGTGCTTCTTTTTTCAAAACCCTCGATTCTTATCACTGCAGACTGATTTTTATACAGATTGTAGATAATTCTTTGTTCTCGGTATCTGATCCCTATCATCTTCAGAATCATAAATAGCTTGGTCCAATCAACATTATCGAATGCCTTTTTCTAGATCTACGAATGCCATGTACGTGGGCTTGTCCTTCTTGATTCGATCCTCTAAGATCAGACGTAAAGGCAGGATTGCTTCACGCGTTCCTACATTTCTTCTGAAGCCAAACTGATCTTCTCCCAACTCAGCTTCAACTTGTTTTTCCATTCTTCTGTGAATAACACGTGTTAAAATTTTGTAGGCATGAGATACTAAACTAATGGTGCCTGTCAGCACCGGCTTTCTTGGGAATAGGTATAACAACATTCTGCCGATAATCGGATGGGACTTCTCCTGTCTCATACATCTTGCACACGAAATGAAATAACCTTGCCATGCTGGTTTCTCCTAAAGCAGTCAGTAATTCAGAGGGAATGTCATCAATTCCAGGTGCCTTGTTTCTATTTAGGTCACTCACAGCTCTGTCAAACTCTGACCTCAAAATTGGGTCTCCCATTTCATCAGCATCAACAGCCTCTTCATGTTCCAGAACGAAATTATCTACATCTTTACCTTGATACAACTGTTGGATATGCTCCTGCCATCTTTCTGCTTTGTCTTCTTTCCCTAGACGTGGCTTTCCATCTGAGCTCTTAATATTCATACACCTAGATTTCCTTTCTCCAAAGGTTTCCTTGATTTTCCTGTATGCAGCATCTACCTTTCCCAGGACCATGCAGCCTTCGATATCCTTGCACTTCATCAGCCATTCTTCCTTAGCTACCTTGCGCTTTCTATCCACTTGATTCTTTAATCGCCTGTATTCTTTTCTGCCCTCTTCATTTCTAGCATTCTTGTATTTTCGTCGTTCATCAATCAGGTCTAGTATCTCCTGAGTTATCCACTGATTCTTAGTTGATCTTTTCTTCCTTCCTAACATTTCTTCAGCAGCCATACTGACTTCATTTTTCATGACTCTCCACTCTTCCTCTATAGTGTTTCCTTCAGCCTTTTCATTTAGTCCTTGTGCAACATGTTCCTTGAAACAATCCCTCACACTCTTTTCTTTCAACTTGTCTAGATCCCATCTTTTTGCATTCTTTCCTTTCTTCAATTTCTTCAAATTCAGATGGCATTTCATGACCAACAAGTTGTGGTCAGAGTCCACGTCTACTCCTGGGAAAGTTTTGCAATTCAACACCTGGTTTCTGAATCTCTGCCTAATCATAATGAAGTATGTTTGATACCTTCCAGTGTCTCCAAGTCTCGTCCACGTATACAGCCGTCGTTTGTGGTGTTTGAACCAAGTATTAACAAGGACTAAATTATGATCAGTGCAGAATTCAACCAGCCGAGTTCCTCTTTCGTTCCTTTGTCCCAATCCAAATTCTCCTACTGTACTACCTTCTCTTCCTTGGCGCACCACTGCATTCCAGTCTCCCATCACAATTAGATTCTCGTCACCTTTTACATATTGTATTAAATCTTCTATCTCCTCATATATTCTTTCGATTTCTTCATCATCCGCTGAACTAGTAGGCATATAGACCTGCACTATTGTGGTGGGCATTGGTTTGGTGTCTATCTTGACGACAATAATTCTTTCCTATGTTGGTCGAAGTAGCTTACCCGCTGCCGTATTTTCTTATTCATTATTAAAACAACTCCTGCATTTCCCCTGTTTGATTTTGGCAACAGCCATCACAGTATTTGAACAAACATTTCTGGCAGCAGGCTACAACCTAGGAATGCATAGGGTGAAATGTACGCTAAATGTAACCTATCACGAATGTCCCTTACTAGAGTCTCACTCTGGAGTAATCGGTCAGTCCATTCGAACGACTTTGAAATGGCGTCTGTTATTTCTCGGCACAAAGTCCTATTTTCTGCCATCGTCATCCATCACTGAACTAGAGGGTTTACGATATGTTTAATTTGATCCACGTATCTTGTTGGATCTACCTCAGCTAATTTCTCCCTCAACTACGGTATCCCTTGAAATACTTTATTCAAGGCCATGTTGACTTATAAGGCAACCGAAATGCGCTGCTGTTGTATAACATTGCACTTTCAATCCGAGCTCGTTTATTATCGACTGATTGGTTCTCGTGTTTTTCAGCATCCGCGTCAAACAGAAAATTTGGAAGGTGTTTCACATATATCCTTTTAAGGGTTCAACATTCTGGTACATATAGGAATACAGAGAACAGTACGGTTTTGACCAAATTATTTTGGTCCATGGTGATACTGTACTATGGTTTCCTCATCTTGGTCAGTTGTGCGATCAAAACTCTCCTTTTTATCTCTTCAGTGCTCCACCAACATTTCTTATCCCAGGGATATTGTGATCAGCCGCCTGCAAGCAGTTCTTATTTCTCGTAGTTTGACTGGTGTTTTTTCTGTTGATGATTACTTTGGTTCTATCCCGATTTCTCCGCCCCCCCCCTTTTTTTTGGGCCCACTTCGTACCGCCCTCTTCAACCCTTGTTTAATAAATTTAACATTTTCTTCTCCGAGGAAGCAAGTAGTGTGGTGTCATCTCTACATTAATATAGCATTAACGAAACATCTCAATTCACAACTTACCACTTCCTGATCTGTATTATCTCTTCTACCGAGAAAGTTGGTCGTTTGGTTAGGGTCGCGAGCTGTGAGCTTGCATTCGGGAGATAGTGGGTTAAATAAGGTCACGGCCGTCGCCATAAGACCTAGCTGTGTCGGAGCAACGTAAAGCAAATTGTAAAAAATAAAATAAAAATGCGTATCTCTTCTTTCCAAAATACTTAAAACATGTTGCACGTCGGAATCGCGGAACGAACTCATCCAAAGAACACGTTGCCTTTGTATAGCAATAGTAAAAATGAAAGGTTTGTTGTTTAAGCATACGAGCACCGTCAGCGATGTAAACAAACGAAGTCTCCTTCCTGCGGCGGGGGCCAGCGCATTCTCTTCCCCGTTCAGCGGTGGAAAAGTTATTCCGTAACTAGCATAGCTTAAGTTTTTCAGCTGTCAAACTGTTTGTATAAGGGAGGCACACATGCCTCCAGAACAAATCGCTCATGCAATATCGTGCAAATTGGAAATTGGCTCACCCGGCTGTTGTTCATATAACCCGGTAAAATACTCTCCGTACACTCAGCAACATGACTGAAAAAGTTGATCTTTCTTACTCTGAAAATATTGCACATGTTTGCGAAAATTAATAGGCTCTATTATACATTTTGTATCAATATTACTGCACTTTAATTATATCATCTGAAAGTCTTATAAACAAAGGACAACAAATCCAAATTTCCCAGCTTGAAAATATTTAGGCTGTGATGCTTCTTAGATAAGGATCACATTTAGACTTACTGTGAAGATGTGTATCTTTTTCGTCTGAATGGTTCAAGTTCCTAAAATGTTTTACTTTAAAACAGCTTATGTGCGCTATAAAAATTAATAAAGTACAATGATTTGTAATTTATTCTGCACTGTTTAAAACTAATTGCACGTGCTGCGCCTTTAATGATAAACTACTCCCTCCTGTGTTTTCCCAAGTTTTTCTGCGGGGTACGAACTGGGTTTGGCCCAGTTTTATGGCAGTGCCTTTCCTGACGCCAATAGTACTATACGCGAACTTTTTCTTGAGCCCGATTTTTACGGGGTGAGGAGTAAGGAGGGAGTGCTGCCAGTTCCGGTTATACTGCCAACTGAATGGAAATGAAATCTGAATTGAATCGATAATATGATCGATCGATATGAATTTCCTAAACGTTTATTATCTTATCTTATCTTATTATCTATTATCTTTACGTCAACAACTGTGTCACACATACATTATTTAACATTATATAACATTTCTCGATGCGAATCTTGTTCCTAGCATGAATGATTGGCTTTGCTGTGTAAACAACAACAGTACTAGTTCGTAAAGTGTACGCCAGGTGTCGCCAAGCGATGAATAAGCGATTTACAGTTTGTGTTTCAAAGGTTGCCAATATGGATGTCGAAAATAACCGAGGTCTACCGATTCAGCACCAGGGAGCTCAGGGCTCAAGAACAGGTTCGCGTATAGTATGTGGATGCATGTGTTCACTATAGCGTCTTTCTGTGGTGGTTAGTAGTGTAGTGGGTTGCGTGTGAATGAAGTGTATTAAAATGAACACAAACACTCAGTCCCCGAGCCAATTGTTAAAATGCCTGATCAGAGGCCCTCTGAACCGAAGACTAGTACGCAGACCATTCAGCCAAGCAGGCGAACCCTCTAATGATAAATCAACATAAGACACCTCAAAGCACCTGTCTAGCCTTCGAACCGGCGCACTGGGAAAGGCATGTGCGAAAAGGCAGCACAGCAACTCGGCAGAGGGCGCCACATGTCTAGAGAAGACCATAAAGGCACCTAGCACGTCCCTCGTGTGGGGACGCGGGCGGAATAATTAATGTACTCGCGTCGCCCAAGGAATTAGACGTCCTAGAATTAGCTTCTCGTCTGACAGCAGAAACATGAAACAGATGTGTCACTCATGCATCTGCATCTAGTGTTTCAAGACGTCTCCAAGATCTCAGGCAACGACGACTAACAATCCAACGTAGCCTACTCTTCTCCTGGTAACATAGAGCCATGCACTTTTTTTTTATTAATCTGCCTGAAATTACAGGTGACTATAAAGATCCCGAATACTATATGAAATCTATACAAATAAAGTTATAGGGGGTCCGCTGTCTGTAATTTCGTTTGTTTTTCAGATATTTATCCGTTTTAGGTCAACTGAAGACTGTATCAGTGGTTTTTATTTTTTGTGTTTGTTTGTTCCACCATTACGGCGAAACGGCTGGATAGATCTCAACCAAACTTCATATTTAGAGTATACTCATTATGGGGAAGGTTTTGGTATACATATAATTTTAAAATCTCTGAATAGACGGAGGCTTTATATGAAAACCGGAACAGTTTTCTTCCATTTTCTCTTCTACAACTGATTTTCTGTAAAATCCGTTGACTATATGTGAAACGTCCCTTCAGTATAAACAACTTTTGTTATGTACATAATTTCGCTTACTCTTGAAATGACGGAGAAAATTACTATTTTCTGCGGGTCTCATGCTCTACATTGAGTGACCGACAGACAGACAGACAGACAGACAGACAGACAGACAGACAGACAGACAGACAGACAGACAGACAACGATCCCCCTGTGGGTGGGGGCGGTATCCCCTGCCTGTCGTAAGAGACGACTAAAAGAGGCCACAGGGGCTCTGAACTTTGGAGCGTGGGTTGGCGACCACGGGGCCCTTAGCTGAGTCCTGGCATTGCTTCCACTTACTTGTGCCAGGCTCCTCACTTTCATCTATCCTATCTGACCTCGCTTGGTCAACTCTTGTTCTTTTCCGACCCCGACGCTATTAGGTTTACGAGGGCTAGGGAGTCTTTCATTTTCACGCCCTTCGTGGCCGTTGTCTTTCTTTGACCGATATCTTCATTTTTCGAAGTGTCGGTTCCCTTCTATTTTTCCCTCTGACTGCTTGCCAGTAGGGAAGTAGTGTATTGCCATTTTCATCATCATTCCTGTAAACTACTGGTTGTTCCTTGAGTAGAAAGCGAGAGATACGTCAATCGGCCATTCTGCGGGAGATTGGCGGATTACCGTTGGAGGTTAGACTCGTCCTCGAATAGCACTAAGGGGCGTTGTTAATATTTGAACAGTATCGTGGAGTCTAACTCAATATTTCACACAGTAAAGTGTTTTCTGGCACTTGCTATAATTTTTACTGTATTTCTATTCTACTTCTGTTTTCCGCTTTAATTTCTTGCCCCTGCCTTGCCTCTTTAGGCTTAAGTAATAACGCCATAAGTATCTTATCTGTTTACCTAAGATCTCTGCGCCTAAATTTCTCCTCTCCCTTCTTACATCCGCAACTCATACCATCACAATTTATTGAGGGACAGTTTATTTTCCAATACATCCACTTGGCATTTACATATTTGTCCTACACGGATGTCCTCAGTTATAATACTTTTTCCTATTAATTTCAAATTCCTTAACTGTATTACTTTCTTCCTTAATTACTCCGTATGTATGCGAGTGCTAATTCCGAAACCTGGACACATTTTTCTTTGAGGAAAATTTCCAAGCTCTTCAAATGTATAACCTTAGGTCCCGGAAAGTATCGAAATATAGCCGCATTTTAATGACGGTGCAGAGCTTCGTTTCGGGGTAGCTGGTGGCTGAACGGCAAGTCGTACTACAAAACAGACAGCACAATTGCCGTTCAATTTGGAGAGATCTACAACTTTGATCCTATGAGTTATTGTCGTATCTCGATTTTTGATACGTTAGATAGTGTTGTATTTCTCGATTATAATCAAATCTCTCCAGCTCGATTGTGACTGGCATTAGGAAAAGGGGCCTGCCTCTACATCTCTTCTGTGAAAGGCAGTTGCCAAGTGAGCCTGCCGTTATAGTAGAAACTCGAGAACTCGAATGTGATTGGCAGTAGGAAATGTGGCCTGCCATTACCAACAAAACTTCCCCAATGCCTACCTTATATCGGAAACTACGTATGTTGTCCTCCCCGTATTGTTTCTCTGATAGCGCTACGAGGCATGCAATTTAATAAAATTTTACTCACTGCCTTTACAGTAATTTACGGAGAAATCCGTATACAATGTAGAATACCGTAGAGAAGCACGGGTACATTTGATATAGCTTATTCCACGTTAAGAAAACAGTATTGCTCTTATGGACCTACAAAGAGTGAACACGCCCCCTCCAAGACACCCATAATTCCTCGTGAGTAAGGGGTATTATACTATACTTTGTAATGTATTATGGAAGACAGATAACAAGGACGAGGCATTTTTGCTCGTGAGTTATTAAAATAACTACATAACATTTTCTTTTTCATGAATATACAGTATATTCGCAGGGACGAAGCACAATGACAGGAACAGGCATAGCTTCGTTGCCTTTCTCCATTTTCTTTCTATGTTGCTCTGGTACAAGAATCGTGTAGTCCCTCACCCTGTGAACCGCCGCAGCTCAGTTCTGTAGTTAAGTCGTCTACAGTATTTATTTGTTGGGTGTGTGTTTTTAGGCTTTTAATCAGAGTTGGTTATATATTGTACAGTATCTATTTGTGTGTGTTCTATTATTTTCGTACCGTACAGAAGTTGTTACTGAAGATTTTGGTGTTGTGGTGTGTACCGATACGTCATGGCGTAACTTGTAACGATAAAAAAATGTGCTTGGTGTTGTTATTTTGTTGTTCTTTCTTAAGCGCATTTTAAATTTACCACTTTCTTTTCACGAGCGCATTTAATGTTCACTGTTTTTTGTGAGCGATACGACAGCACAGTAGTACCCCGCGTTGCCTGGGAAAATTTATTAAATGCATCCCTCACCCCTCGAGCCCATAAAAACTATTAGTAATTTGTCTATTTTTCTCCCAGTTTGCCTTACACTTCAATGCTCATGTTTTTTATGTGCCGTAGTTTAATTCTGTACAAACCGAGCTCGATAGCTGCAGTCGCTTAAGTGCAGCCAGTATCCAGTAATCGGGAGATAATGTGTTCGAGCCCCACTGTCGGCAGCCCTGAAGATGGTTTTCCGTGGTTTCCCATTTTCACACCAGGCAAATGCCGGGGCTGTACCTTAATTACGGCCATGGCCGCTTCCTTCCAATTCCTAGGCCTTTCCTATCCCATCGTCGCCATAAGACCTATCTGTGTCGATGCAACGTAAAGCAAATAGCCAAAAAAAAAAAAAAAAAAAAAAATCTGTACAAACCAAAAATAGCCCCTGTAAACCGCCTGTCCCGTTTAGCTCATAAAAACAATTTAAAGCTTAGTGTATTCCCCTTTTTACCTAGAACTTGCAATACTGAATTTTACAAATTTATGTGCCGCCGTTTCCCCGTGATCGTGTTGAACAATGCCGTTCGATATGGCAACCCTGTTGTCACAAGAGCAATACTGTTTTCTAAACGTGGGATGAACTACAGTCTATTTGCAGCATCTATGAAGAACGGAAATGAAATCTTTCAAAAAGAAAGATTTCTGATTTGTGGCGCAATGAGTGCAGTAACAAAAGGACGAATGTAAATGATGGGTCCCTTCAATACTGTGAGGTCTAGTCTGATGCAGAAGCCTCAGGTTCCGACGCCAAGTCTCATGTCTACACGGTTCCTGAGGTGATATACGTAGGGTGTAGGGAAGACAAAGGGGCATTGAGCTTCTTTGACAAGGAAACGCATCACACACATAATATAGCCAAAATGTAACCCATTAATACCAGGCCATGATAAAGGGGATAGGAACCAACCCAACTTCCTTCCGCCCTTTTAAAAAAAGTGCAGCAACTCGGCGAAGCACTGATTCCACAGCAGGACGGAGTTTGCTTCCTAGGTTTCATGTCAGTCGAACACTCTACAATCGTCGTCGAACTATA
This sequence comes from Anabrus simplex, assembly GCF_040414725.1. Lineage (NCBI taxonomy): Eukaryota > Metazoa > Arthropoda > Insecta > Orthoptera > Tettigoniidae > Anabrus > Anabrus simplex. Next base: position 515,659,900 of record NC_090267.1, read on the forward strand.
CTTTTGAAACACCTCAACCGGATGATATGGTGCAATATCTCGCAGTTGCCAAGAAATTGAGATCCACGGGTCACCAGGGAGGGATCTGTAGCGGTTACCATTCAAAATCATCTGACGGATCAGTCATGAGAAAACACCCCACACTAGTATACAGAAACACCACCAGCCTAGAGGCCCTGAAGGGTGTTGGCCTACCAAGCAACCGCTGATCAGCCCAGAGACCTGCAAATTACGAGGTGATGCCTGGTTAGCGCGATGAACCTTCTCAGCCATGAATTGAATACGGCTACTTTCCGAGCCAATATTAATGTTCCGAACATTCCCACCCCCTATCTGTGGTGAGGGCGGTAGAATACATACACATTATCCCCTGCCACTGACTAAAAGGGGGATCCCACGGCTTTCAGACTATGAACATAAGTTGGCGACCACATGAACTCTTGGACTTACTTATGTCATCTTTCCAATCCGACCTCGCCTGGTTTTCTTCTCTTCCGACCCTGACGGCATAAGGTTTGCGAGGTCTAGGGATCTTCCGTTTTCAAGTCCTTTGAAGTTCTTTCGCTTCGAAGGGTTAGCCAGACCTCTTCCATCTTTATCTCTGACGAGTGTATAGAAAGGATGGTTGCCCCCAGCTGTACTTCCACTTAAAACAATAATCAACACCGCCAATGCTCTGATTCTACGGACAATTCTAACCGGACGACCTAGGTCCAAATCATTAAGCGACCATTATTGGCCATTGCACTGCGCACGGTACATTGTAATGAATTCAATAACGTATTCCCTATAAATGGTTAAAATATAGATTTTTCATTTTCGACTGATATCAGTACTGCTAAGTCTACTTTACATGAATGTATTGATATTTTGCCAAGAAACTTTCAGTAAAGCTATACAATGTGTTGTCACGCCCCTTCCGTCACTTATGATGGTTATTTGCTGGAAAGTTCAAATTTCAACTTCCTCAATGGGAATTTTCTTTCACGCGACTTTCAGGGGTTGGCTATTTTGAGCCTGATACTTTCAAAATTCATTTGTTTCCTTTAGTTTGAACTTTGCGGTGCAACGATAAAGTTTTGGAATGCCTAGGCAAAGACGTAGTTAAAAAAAAAAACGATCAGGTGGTCCTGGCAGAGGAAAACTCAAGCTTGTAAATACAGAGGCAATCAATATTGGTGATAGTTCTATTAATTCCAATGTAGAAATCTACATAGTGATATAGGTTAGACGAATCGTGTGTATCATCTAATCATAAGAAATTTCTGGTTTACCCACTGCAAGTTCTTGAAAATCACAGCCTGTTTCCAGTCATTTGACCGGGTCAGGAATGGAATGAATGAAGCTCCACATCTTGCGGCGAAGATAGGAATTGTGCCTGCTGCCGAAGCCTGTCGCACTCATCTGGGGGTAATGGTTAATGACTGACAGATTAAATGATATTGGAGAATGTTGCTGGAATGAAAGATGACAGTGAAAACCGGAGTGCCCGGAGAAAAACCTGTCCCGCCCCCGCTTTGTCCAGTACAAATCTCACATGGAGTGAGCGGGATTTGGACCACAGTACCCAGCGGAGAGAGGCCGGCGCGCTGCCACCTGGACCACGGAGGCTCCCACATTTGCAAGTTCTTCAAGAAATAAATTATTTCCTGCTTCTAAGATGTTCAATCCTGCTTTGGATAGTGTCATTAGTACATACATCATCATTTAGACGCAATGTCTAGTTCTTTTCGTTTTGTGAAATATAAACATGGCAAATGCACTTTTAATTTTCCCACAACCTCAATTTTTGAATAGTTAGGTACATTTTTCTCAGAAAATATTTAACCCAGAACCATAACATTTCTACAAATACCACCTATTAGAAAGTTACAGATTTTATTATGTGTTTGTAAGTGGAAGTGCACTTTTGAAAAATGTACCAGTTCTACTTTTCAGTATTTCACCATATACAAACGATAGCAAACACACTAAGTTAGCAGATATACGTGTACACAATTTTGTACGGATGGGATCAGTACTATTTTCGAATATGTACCTAAAATGTTAAGACGAGTACCAAATCCTCTTAAAGGGCATGATAGCCGAGTGACATTATCACTACGGCGGCCGAATTCCAACCCCGGCCAAAATGTGTGAAATTTTTGAAATGAAAAGTCACACCTCTGAGGTTCAGATTTTACGTACAACTACACGTCCGATAGCTATGATCACGAACTCAAATGCCGAACTGCAAACTTGTTTTATCTTATCTTTTGCTTGAGACGATTGGAGTACAGTTTTGTAAACCATGAGAAAAAGTGAAGAAGCCCTCCGGGTTCGCACCCGGAAGAGGGAGTTGGATTTTTGAATGGCGGGAAAAGGTTCTTTCGGCATTCCGTTGTACAATGTAAGCATGTTAACAAGCTTGGCGTTTGCCCGACACACATCTGTTTCTCTGCTATCTGGTAGAGTAAAGCGGAACGCCAAAACTGAGATGAAGGCAGCCTAGATGGCATCAAATCAAAATGCCTGAGGCCATACGGTAATAATTATTATTATTATAGAAACTTATCGGATGATTCAGCACATAAACATAATATGACTTAAACTTGCAGGAAAAGAGGCTATTCAAAAGCAGCTGGTGCAGTGTTCAGTTTCCTTCTGACCTGTGTGAGGTCGATATCTCATTATGGCAAACAAATCACCAGTACTTAAGAATTTTCTCGGCAAATCCACACACCAACACATGCTAGATGAAAGCTGATAGAAAATTAGTACATGTAGTTGTCAACAGATGAAAGTACCGATATTCCGCGGTCGGTTTCAGTTATATACGGTACCTTAGGTGAGGAACCACCGTACATTTTTAATAAGCATGTCGATGTGAAGTCACTACTTAATATTCAAGAATTTGATGTATGGCTTGAAATTGGCACTAGGTATAATGTAGCCACATTATTAAATAAGAGTAAAAATTAAATGTATTTTTGCTAAGCTAAGTCATGTAACTTCTCCCAACACATGGTCTTCATTGTGTTGCTGAAACGATGCATAATCGCTTTTAAAGCAAATGTTCGATAAATCGGCATCGAGAGCTCAGTCATTTAAATCTATGATACAGAGGGATGTAAAATTGAAGTCCACCGTAATAATTGGAGGTGGGGGGGGGGGCATACGATAATTGTGAATGGTACGATGTACGATACTGGTAAAAGACAGGCTTTGATAATTTTTGAAACAGTTGACAATATCGGACTTGCGTTCCCAATGTGCGATATTATCTTCTTCGTGCGCTTAACGGAGTCACGTAGTTAATGATGTAGATGATATGAACAGAAACCATGTAACCATGTGGAAGTATAATTCCCCCCCCCCCCCCACTCCGTAACAATCTATGACGGCCCCTACTTTCAATTACACTGCCGAACCATACCGAAGCTTCTCAAATTAAATTGTTGATATAAAGGCCAAAGCCAAGCATTTATGCAAGTGAAGGTACATACTTCCCCTATGCAACTTCACTGCACTGCCCTACGTAGGGGGCTTACCGTAGTGTCTCAACGGCCCACTAGCCGCCAGTATCTTGGAAAGATGTGGCAATCGAAATGATGAGCCCAATGTCACCCTAGTACAATACTTCTTTAGTATGAGCGATAAATTACAATTCACGGCCAATGCGACTTAAGTTCTCATCCGTGAAACTACATCTGTTGTCCTTCAAGATGTCTTTGTACCCTGCAAACTACTCCTCGCGTCACACAAGATTTTTAGGGTGTTGATGTTGATTGTTACACAGAGAGAAGTGGAGTTAAGCATCACTGGACACAGCGTCATTTGAGTCCAACGTACCAACTACCTCCCTATAACATGATAAGTTACTAGGCCACATCGAGTCACATTGCTCATTCGTTTAACACTGCTGCAGCTGAAAGGATAATTTTCCTAACGATGACTAACCTCACCTATTTTTTCTTCGGCGAGAACCCCCACGCTGCTTTTGTTTGGTTTCTTAGCCTGGATACTTCCAGTTTCTTGAAATTTATTGTATCGATTATGGACTGTTTTACGACTTGGAACGTCTAGACCCGGGAATCTTTCTTGAAGCAGCCTTTGCACGCCACCACGTACTGGCCTAGTTAACACACATGAATCGTACACGAAAACACACTGTGCCATTGAAAACGCACGAGGCATTATACCCTTTACGACTAATTTAATGAAAATGAAAACCTACAGTCTGTTTTCCAGTCATTGACCGGGTCAGCGATGGAATGAATGAAGCAGATATAGGCTATTAGTACGATGGGGTCGCCACTCCCAAGTGATTTTATTAATGACTGATAGATGCTATGAAATGAGAATGGAGAGTGTTGCTGGAATGAAAGATGACAGGGAAAGCCGGAGTACCCGGAGAAAAACCTGTCCCGCCTCCGCTTTGTCCAGCACAAATCTCACATGGAGAGACCGGGACTTGAACCACGATATCCAGTGGTGAGAGGCCGACGCGCTGCCGTCTGAGCCACGGAGGCTGCCCCTACGACTAATTACAGAATGAAAAAAAAAAAAAAAAAAAAAAAAACACCACACACATACTTGGGAACAGCTGAAATACAACGACACGAGTATATACGTCTGCTGGCAGGCAAGCGTGCGCACACACAACGCCGGGATCAGAAAACAAAACATACGATGGCATACAGCACCATCCCCTCCCTGCGCGCGGCAACGAGCGTGGAGATAGCCCATATGAAAAACACCTCGCGCGCCGGAGTAAAACGTGTCTGATCACTCTATAAAATTCCCTCTAAAATCAGCGTATTTAATCAGAAAAATCAAGAGTATTCAAAAGAGTAAGATGGCTGTTCGTGTGGAACTCGTGATACGCGTACATACATACAGACAGACAGAAATAAATCACGAAAAAGTAAAACGTGGATTTCCTTGTTATTGTGGACATGACCGATACCGAAATACCGTTCTTTTAAAATTCTGAGCAATGTACAGACAAAACTCTTATTTTATGTATATACTTAACCGCAATCTTCTCAATACGAGCAGGTCTACTTTCCTACCACTGTTTTCTCCTGTTTGTACCAGCAGTCATTCTCTCTACCTGCATGATTTTTTTTGCTAGTGGCTTTACGTGGTACCAACACAGATAGGTCTTACGGCGACGATGGGATAGGAAAGGCCCAGGAGTTGGAAGGAAGCGGCCGTGGCCGTAAGGTACAGCCCCAGCATTTGCTTGGTGTGAAAATGGGAAACCACGGAAAACCATCTACAGGGCTGCCGACAGTGGGATTCGAACCCACTATCTGCCGGATCCAAACTCACAGCCGCGCGCTCCTAACCGCACGGCCAACTCGCCCGATACCTCCATGTCTACTTATCTATTTTTTTCTGACTTATAAGATAGGCTATACTGAGTTCACCCATCATCACTCCCGTCCAACAAAGTCGGCTCTGTAAACAGACCGATCGAGAAAGAGGCTACGCGGTTTGCATCCGGGAGATAATGAGTTCGAACCCCACTGTCGGCAACCCTGAAGACGGTTTTCCGCGGTTTCCCATTTTCATGCCTTAATTAAGGCCACCGTTACTTCCATTCGAATCTTAGCCTTTTCCAATCCCATCGTCACCGCAAAACCTGTTTGTGTCAGTGTAAAATAAAACAAAAACCAGACCGATGGGAAGATAGTTCCATCCGAGAATTCACTATCAGTTCTCTATCATTACCACAGAATACCGTTGATCGCAACTGTGAGCTCAACGGTGCGTTAGCATAGCAGCACCTGGATTAATTTTCACTTAGTGTATTACTATCCTAACTCCGCCATTGCCGGTCCCAAGCCCGGATGAGAAAGGAGGAGGGAGAAGTCCTCAACGGCTTCTAAGGCGGAAGAGCAGTGGTCCGGTACGGCGGAGGTGGCGGAAAGGGAAACCCGTAGATGAGGTAAAACGGTCAGAACCCACTGGCTTGTGGGGAGAAGATGGTTCTTCAGAATGCTAAGGGACCCACCCTGACATCAATGGGCAGCTATCCAAGCAAACTGTGAGGGGCTACCCCCTCCCCCCGGAAGGTTGTGCGTAGTGTTAGGTACTCTACTTCTGAAAAAATAATTTGCTACGAAAATTGCACCAAAGAAAAAAAAAACCTGGATTGGAAGACTGTGGTGGAGCAGGCCAAGGTCCTTCACGGGCTGTAGCGCCAAGGAGTAAGGTATGCTACTATTTTGGGAGAATATACATCCTAAATACTGTTCTCTACCTGGCAGTCAATCTTCTTAGGTTTCTTCCTTACTGAGTCCTGGAGATGCTAATTTCTATGTCATAAGGTGTTCAATACACAGCTTTTCAGGCTCCAAGCTTTCAGCACAGTCTGCCATTAATAGCAAATCGTCGGCATAAACTAAACTGCTTACCACATTTCCACTCAACTGAAAACCTCCGTGCCATATTATATTTTTCAGTAAAGATAAACCCCTGTAAACTACTTTGAACTAAAAACTGTTATTTTCAGTGGGCAGAACTGTCCACATGAATGCCTTCTGAGAATGTTTAAAAAAAACATGTATCAGAGCTATTCAATTTCATGGTGTTGGTGCACAGTGTATTTAAGCAGGTCGAGAATTCCTGGTCCACACGTAGGCTATGCCCTGCGTAACGAGTAAACCAGCATTGGTTGGGGATGACGTACGTGAAATTTGGCTGACTGAAATGGAAGTTCCCAACTTCAGTACTCTGAACTCCTCACGCACTGCAAATCGCACCATACACTATTTTCACTCGAATCTTTTCGTTCGTTTCCGTTTTTTTTTTGTTACTGAAAAAGCTGACTGGAAATTGTAACTGGATTTTTTGAACTACTTTATATAGAATTAAACCATGGCTGTGGAAAGTACAAGGAAGAAAGCACGACGTACATGAACAGGGAGAAGACTGACGTTGACAGAATGGCAAGAGCGTTCATCATTCGCCTGAGAACAAGTTGCTGTGGTACTTTCACTAGTTCTCGTTTTTAGGTGATAAGGAAACACCACGGTAGACGATATTATAACCTTTAGAAGGATTCTTCCAATTTACTGAAACCTTGTTTACGATCTCAGTTATCCAAATATGCGAATTAGTTGAATCAGACAACCTGCAACGACGATTGCAAAACGATTCCACAAATCTCTCGAACTTGTCAACATATTGAAAATTAAAACCTACAGCCTGTTTCCAGTCATTCGACCGGGTCAGAAATGGAATGAACGAAGCCCCCGTCTAGCGGCGAGGATATGAATTGTCCCGGCTGCCGAAGCCTGTCGTACTCTGGAGCAATGATTAATGACTGACAGATGAAATGAAACAATATAGGAGAGTGTAGCTGGAATGAAAGATGACAGGGAAAACCGGAGTACCCGGACAAAAACCTGTCCCACCTCCATTTTGTCCAACACAAATCTCACCTGGAGTGACCTGGATTCGAACCACGGAACCCAGCGTTGAGTGGCCGGCGCGCTGCCGCCTGAGCCACGGAGGTTCCAAGATCAAAATATTGTTGAAACCAAATGCTTTAAAAACGTAATTACAATATTAAGACAGTTTACGTAATTAATTATTATTATTATTTAAAGAACACATGTTTTAATCTTGTTTTAAATTCCTGTTACTTGTTTGGGAGGACGACTGTAATCGGTCTTCTCGTAACGATAGATTAGGCAATGAATCTGGAAGGATTGTGCCCACTGTCTATCACATCTATTCTGGAATTTACCAGACGGTAAAATGGGAAACCACGGGGGAATAATTTTCGCGACGATCTGCATGGTGTTCGAACCAACTGTTTCTTCGAATCCAGTGATAGACCCAGAACTATAGCGGTAGGTATCGCATTTTAATAAATATTAATACACTCTCTTAAGCTTATTCTTGCTTTTCTTAGGGCAAAGATAGGGTGGATGCGTGTAGACGCACATTTTTGCTCTGTTTAACGGGGCAGTCTCCTTGTCAGCCGAGACGGATAAGGTATGACGGATCGTGTAGATCCTGCTTTACGCTACACCCCACTGACGAAGGCTACAGCCGTATTTTTTTTTTTTTGTAATTTCAGGAGTTTCTTTTGTGTACTCTACTCACGCATGCTTACAAGTAAAGTCGCTGCTCTCCGTCTGTTTCCTATGCTTATAATTATATTTCTTACCTGAGCATTAGGAAAAAAAAATGGAAGTGAACTAATGTTGACATTTAGAGAACATTATTATTTCGACTGATGCTTTCATGGCCCGTATTAATAGGTATGAAAATATTTTGGGTGTTAGCCGAATCAAATAAATAAACTGTTTCTTTACGTTTCGCGAAGACTTTGCCCCGGTCATCAGAAGATAAACCCGTTCTGCCCATCCACCACTAAGACTGTTCTACATTTATCATGCCTTGGTGTTAACTTTTAAGATGGGTACTTAAATAAACATCAAATACTACAGTAGTTACTAAATGTAATAAGTATTATGTCAGTGAGAAAGATGGCTGCGCATCCTATCCTATAACCTAGTAAACCGTTTGTTGAGGATGGCTGAAATAATCTTAGCCGATTAGAAAGATTAGGATCAGTATGCCTAGTGCTATACTTTCTTTTCAACAATATCTATGGTGAAATATTCTGACTTTATAGAGGACGATTAAAAAAACAAATGCAAGACATCATACACCATGCAACCATTCTTCTCTCAATCCTGCTGTTCTTTTCACTTCCTTGTAGTCTTTACATCTCATCAAGTTTCTCACACCCTCTAAATATGTCTTCCTTGGTCTTCCTCTTCCTTTCTTTCCTAGTATTTTTCCTTCAAAGACGTTCACTAGGACGTCATCATGTCTCACGATATGACCCATAAGTTTTATCATCCTACTTTCCATATCCTTTATCAGTCTCCGTTGTTCATTTATTTCCTTTAGAACATCTCGATTAGTCTTATTTTTCAGCCCAGCATGTCCTCGTCATTTTCCTCCAAATCCACATTTCAGTTGCTTCCAATGATTCTATTTCCTTTTTGTTTCGATACTCCAGCTCTCACAACCGTGACAAACGATTTTACAAAAGTCTTTCTTGTTTTTAAACTTATATGGGTATTTGTTAAAAGACTTCTTTTATTTTGAAAGGCCAAGAGCTATTCTTCTTTAGATTTCCTCGGTGCATCTACTGTCTTCAGAGATAATACTTCCTTAGTAACGAAAAAATTGCACTTGCTCTATTTTGCAATTTCCTATTCTTATGTTTGTAGTAACTTTCCTGCAGTCTTGACAGCTGATAACGGAGCTATTGAGGATCCAACTAGCCTTCAGGCATGCAAGCATTTAAATAATAGGGACTAAGATGGCAGAAATGCACGATACGCTACTTTAAAAACGTATTGGTCACAGTAATCTGATTGAACACCAAACGTTATCTTATTAAATTCTTCTTATTCTTCTTCATTTTGAAGTCTTCTTGATTTCTACAGGAATAGAATGAGGCCAATTTACGATGTTTTCGGCGATTGAAGGGTCGTAGATGAAATCCGTCTGGTTTACTCGTGAGCTATGGCTGTTTATGACATTCTGGAAACGCGCTCTGGAGATCGTAATTGCTTCCAGATGCGTCACCTCTTAATCTTCAGGCCTTCAGACCGAGCAGCGGTCGTTTGGTAGGGCTACAGCGCCATGGAGTTTCAAAAAATATTAATCAACCCTTCAATTAGGCCCTACTATACTTACTGAAGAGGAACCTCATTTCTTAAAAAAAAAAATAACTAGTGTTACTCTTGTGTATGTTGGGTATTCAGCCCGAAGGCTGGTTTGATCCTCTACAGCTAGGCCAACAGCTGTCATAGATAGCCTACGTGTCACTGAAGAGGCATACTAGGGAAATGAGGAGTGAGGTAGTTTCCCGTTGCTTTCCTCACTCAGCCAGACGTCTGTCAAGCCCACCGAAATGCTTGCACCAACCGACCGCGTGAGCAATATTTTCACACCATTCATAGCAGGGACTGGCTGCATAAGGAATGGTATTACTAGCATCGCTCATACATACCTCGGTCACTTTCATATTGTCAAAGCCAAACATGTGACTGAGACAGGTCAATGAAAGTAACAGATTTATTCTAGCCCATACCCGAAGACATAGTGCACTGTAAACATTACACCTTGCCAGCAAAGGCATTGTGTCACACTTAAGAGTATCATAACAAATGGTCAAACGTTTAGACTGATTATTTTAAGGCTCAATCAAAGGGTGCGAAAACATCGAGATCAGAAGGCCTCATAGTTGAAGATGATAAAGAGTACGTTCTCTAAGCCCAGACCATTTCTGGCGAGGAACGGCGTTTACAGGATGAACTATGTCACATATTATGGACAATAACACATTTGTTACTTTCATCGACCTCTCTCAGGCTCATCCTTCGCTTCGACAAAAAAGTGACATGTATGAGCGACGTTATGTAGCAATGTAATTATTTATGCAGCCAGTCTCTGTTATACCTGATCTGTCACTCACAGGTCGGTTGATGTGTGCATTTCAGTGGTGGTGACTATTGCTTTAAGAAGCACAACCGGGCAACCATCCTCTATTAATACTAATTAGAGGGAAAAAATTGGAAGGGATCCGACACTTCGAAAAATGAAGGTACCGGTCAAAGACAGACATGGGCTACGAACGGCGTGAAAATTAAAGACGGGGTTGGCAAAGAACAAGCGTTGACCAAAGGAGGTCAGATGGCATAGATGAAAGTGAGGAGCCTAGCACAAGCAAGTGGAAGCAATGTCAGTAATCAGTTCAGGGCCCCGTGGTCGCTTACCCACGCTCCAAAGTTAAGTGCCTGTGAGGCCCTTTTTAGTCGCCTCTTATGACAGACAGGCGATACCGTAGGTGTTATTCTACCGCCCCTACCCACAGGGGGCACATTTCAGTGGTTCGTCGTCAAAATGATATGTAATAGCATATTCTGACCCGGCGAGAAAAGCAATTGGGAAACTAAGTCACTCATTTTCCTTGTATGCCCGTTCAGTGATGCCTAGGCCATCTATGACAGCTGATGACGGAGCTATTGAGGATCCAACTAGCCTTCGGGCATGCAAGCACATTTAAATAATAGGGAATAAATACAGGATGCGCGGCTCCTTGGCTGAATGGTCACAGGGTCGGTTCAGAGGGTCCTGGATTCAATTCCCGTCCGGGCAGGTAATTTCTACCCCATCCTTCTGGCTTGGGGTATGAGTGATTGTGTTCGTTTCCTATTCAAATATAAGCAATACACCGTACTATCAACTACCACAGAAATAAGACATGGTGAATACATCACTCCACATGGGCTTGGCGTCAGGAAGGGCATCCGGCAATAAAACTCAGCCAAACCCACATAAGTGCCGACCACAGTAAATTCGGGAAATATTTTTAAGGTCTTACAAATCTACCGCCTGAAGTTAAGGAAACAAGAATAAAGTAAGACATATGAAGAAGTGAGAACAATACCGGACTTTGCCTGCACAAGTTTCATACGCCGTAACTTAAATTACCGACGGCTTGGGGTCCTTGTAATCCGGCGTCAACGAGGAAATAACATACTCAAATGCATTACTTTGACAGACAAGAACTATCGTGCAGTGCCCCCATCTGTTTCCGGTATAAAAGAAAAGTCTTGTCCAGATTCTAGCCTTTCTGGGTAGAATTAGAAATTACACAATAAACTAACCGCCGCCCAAGGGTAAATGCTGTCTCAGTTTTTCTGTGGCAGCTGAAGCCGCCGGTAAAACTCTGCCGTGTTTTGCGCTTTTGGTGAACATTTTGTGACATCTTACGCCGCCTTTTGTACGTACCTTTTTTCTCTCCCAGAAAGGGCCGCAAGCCCTTAATGACGCCAATCCTATGTGAAGGGATGTATTCAATACTGCGTGTTTTTGTGCTGACTGGCATTGTATGAAAAAGATGATGTGTATCAGTATCTGTTACTTTCACCATGGTTAATGGTTTCTACTTAGCTTGACTCAATGACAAAACATTCATTTTTAAAAATTTCTGTGCTATTACACTGGAAGAAATAACGGAAATGTTAGTTTCTCCGATTAGGTTCTACTCCCACTGAGCAGCACAGTGGCGAACAGCGGTCGGTCGTCACTGGGATCAACAAGCTACTTCCGGCAAAGCCGCACGTGGCTTGGGATATCACCAGTATTAGTTTACTCTAGCGTACCCAATAAATTGAATCTTGCATAAGAAGGGTGATCAACAGTATACCGTTTATCTAATGTGATATCAAATAATCATATTTCCATAATCAATTGTAGGTAATCGTTAATTGGGTAGCGTAGACACACGCATACGACACATAGGCATTTATTTAGGAAGGAAAGCAATAGCGGGAGGACGGACGGGGGCTATCTGGATGAAATTTGTAGAAATGCAATTCTAACAGTTCAACGTAGGTAATGCAGCCCTTCTTTCCCACACGCCTGTCCACAAAACTGGAGATGATAAAAGCTTGATTGTGTCCTGCGTGAGCAACCACCGGACCTCCAGTGTTACGTGCAACCAGAAGCACAGGGATGAGACGTTTTATTCCAAAAAATTATACATTAATTGGTCGGGACTCAAACCGCGGCCTCCTTGTTCCAGGAGTCAGTGGTTATACAACACGGATATCACGCCATCTCAGCCCTCTTCCGCGTAATCTTATTTCCAGAATATTAATAATACATCTCCCATGTGTAGTTTTTCTTTTTACAGATAGATCATGGTACTTAGCTTCAGACGTTAATCCCATTCATATTAAAAAACATTTACAGGGTCCAAACGACTGCAATTTACTGGTCACGATAGACACAACTAGTACCGTAGCTATTACTTACGGCCGATATATAATAGCAAATGAGCGAAGGTATTATCAAAGAGAAGCAAACTTTCTTCTTGACTACGCGGTATGTTCACTGGTAGCAAATCTGTCTTGTTTCGTCAAATACAATACTTTGTAGTGAAAAAATGAAAATGAAAACCTACAACCTATTTTCCAGTCACTGACCGGGTCAGGGATGGAATGAATGAAGCAGATATAGGCTATTAGTACGATGGGGTCGCCACTCCCAAAGTGATTTATTAATGACTGATAGATGCTATGAAATGAGAATGGAGAGTGTTGCTGGAATGAAAGATGACGGAAAATCGGAGTACCCGGAGAAAAACCTGTCCCGCCTCCGCTTTGTCCAGCACAAAGCTCACATGGAGTGACCGGGATTTGAACCACGGTATCCAGCGGTGAAAGGCCGACGCGCTGCCGTCTGAGCCACGGAGGCTCCACTTTGTAGTGAAATTAGAGGCAATTAAACGGCAGGAATGATACGCAACGTGGGATGCGATCGCTTCCTTCCAAATCCTACTGCCAAATTATTCCTAACTACAGTTCAGATATTACAATACCAGTAACATAGATTATCATAGGCTACTGACCGAGATGAGATACCCCAAGCTCCTCGACGTTATATACTGTATAAAAGCAACACGAAGTTGTACTGCGGGGGGAGGGGGAACCCTGGAAGGGAATGATACTCTATGAACAGCTGTCCAAGAACCGAAACATTACATGCCACCGGTAGAGCAACATCAGAGGTTTCCATTGGTAAGGACTCTTACCTAGGCGGCAATGTTAGTTACTGGGAATGCAAAATAAAATCTTGTTATGCTCCATTGTTGAAATGAAATGGGATATGGTTTTTAGTGCCGGGAGTGTCCGAGGACATGTTCGGCTCGCCAGGTGCAGGTCTTTTGAAGTGACGGCCGTAGGCAACCTGCGCGTCGTGATGAGGATGGAATGATGATGTAGACAACACATACACCCAGCCTCCGTGCCAGCGAAACCATTGATGGTTAAAATTCCCGACCCTGCCGGGAATCGAACCCGGGACCTCTGTGACCAAAGGCCAGCACGCTAACCATTTAGCCATGGATGCTCCATTGTTGAGATGCTTATATCAAGCACAAAACCATCAAAAGCTTCACACAAATATTTTATATCACTAATCGAATCATACACGGAAAGAACGAGAATTTGGAAATTTTCCGATCAGGTCTCGGCGTCTTTTACAGGATAAGACGTGAGATGGATTAAGGTGAAAATTATTATATAGGGACAGAAATGAACAAACACAATAAAGAAAGGAAAATTCACCAGTCAGCAGCCGATGAATTCGACGTTAGGCCACTTCAAATCCAAAAATACTAAAAAATTAAAAACCCACCTGCATTAGACCACAATGGATACATTGAAACTAATACGGGCATATTTTCCCGACATTATGCCTGTGAAAAGCGGTTGGAGACATAGCAAAAACTTTATGATGAACCTCACCGATTAAACCGCATTAATATTAAATAGGTATAACAAAATCAGTCACATGGCGTTTTGTTTTGGCAATAAATACACGAAGTAACTTAAGAATCCTCCAAAATAAAACAATTCAACAAGCCTGAAGCAAATAAGATGTTGGCTACTGCAACCCCCTGAGGTAGTATTAATAAAAAAAAAACCCTACAACCTGTTTTCCAGTCAGTGACCGGGTCAGGGATGGAATGAATAAAGTCTCTATCTTGCAGGAATTGTGCCGGCTGACGAAGCCTGTCGCACTCCTCTGGGGCAATGATTGACTGACAGATAAAATAAAATAATAGTGGAGAGTGTTGCTGGAATGAAAGATGACAGGGTAAACCAGAGTACCCGGAGAAAAACCTGTCCCGCCTCTGCTTTGTCCAGCACAAATCTCACATGGAATAACCGGGATTTGAATCACGGAACCCAGCGGTGAGAGGCCGACGCGCTGCCGCCTGAGCCACGGAGGCTACACTATTCTAGGCTAGAAACGTACAATATATTTCAAAACTGGAATTTCCTCCTAAATGAAGCATTTTTAGGAACGTATACTGTACAGGTGAGGTAAACTAACTACAGTAGATCTGTAAATTGACTTCCAGACCGGAAAGAGAGATTTATGAATGTCAACTACAGTATTCAATGGTAAAATAATATAAAAACCAGGTATTATTCTTCCCCATAACAGCATTTATCTCATGTAAAATCGAAACCTAACCTCAAATATCTATACACTTCCAAACGCTATTTTCAAACATTTCTGAAGCACGATGGCAAGTAGGATAGTTTTAAAAATAGCATGCAGGATAATTTAATATTTACAAAAATCATAAATACGATGCATGCACTGCGATGATTCAGCTACAGACATTTAAATAAACAAAATGGATCGGACTGAAAGAGTTGCCACAACGGTGCCATCCGAAAAATCAATGGTTAGCTGAATAAACTATAGGCATACAACCAGCATAGATAGTGCAAAATACGTAGAATAAACTAATATTTCAAGTTAGGACCATTGAAAAATGGCGGTCAGGGTCTTGCCAAGGGGGAATCAATAAAGCTCCAAATCGGGTGCATGGGCAGCTCATGAGATGTGAATGGCTGATAGTAATTATTGTGTTGCTCACCTGAGGGAGGTTGGCCGAAATCTGTCGCTGCAAGGAATCTCGCTCCTTCTCGACATCCGATAGTTTTGCTTCAGTTTCTCCGAGTCTCTCTTGAGTCTCTCGCAAACTGTCCATAAGTTTGTCGCGCTCATCCAGCATAGAAACCATGAGCTGTTCGAAGTTCGCATCTTCACCAGAGAATTGCGAGCTTCTTTGGCTTATACTATCCTCTGATATGGTGGGCATCACATCACACATCATATTCCACATCTTGGCTTATTTTAGGAAGCACCGACACGGAGAGATTAAATACTATTTCCGTAAAGAAACTAGCGGTGTCCCAAGCTGTGATTCTCCCGAAATGAATCACTAAATATTATACGGTTACATGCAACTACTATTATTATCTTAAGCTTACACACGGATTCATTGAAGCCTTTTTACAAATGCAAATGGATACATTGAAACTAATACGGGCATATTTTCCCGACATTATGCCTGAAACACCGATATGACACACCTACAAAATCCTACCACCCAAGTCCTAAAACTACACTTCTCAATCCAGGCGGCCATCTTGGACCATGACGTCAGAATGTACGGCTGAGACCAAGAGATCGGAAAAAGAAAGAGAGTTGAGGAGAACTGTCAAATGGGTATGGACGCGTTTTAAGAAACAACAGAACGATTACAAATTTTTATTGGAAATTTTGAAAATATTCTTGAATTCTAATGTTCTCTTGAGTCCGTCATGAGCTTCCTATAACATAACATAATCTTCCAGAGAGTCAGGAAGAATTATTCAGCATTACTTCCCTCGTGATTTCCGATAATTCCCTTCAAGATATAAACAAAAATCATAGACATTTCATTCATAATACTCCAAAATTATTTCAAATTCGAAAGAATTTAAATGATCATGTTCCTAATTTCACTCTTCTTTGGATAATCATATGACTGAACAGTCCAATATGGCTGACGATAGTGGGGGTTGTGTTTTTTATAATTCTCAAATTTCATTCCATTTTTTTGAACTTTTAACATCATGTATTCTTATACTTTTGTAGTGATAAACAGCTTTAGTGGCAGAAGATGTCGGGGACGAGTAAAAAAACAGGGAGAAGGTTGAGTTCTCAGAAGAATTCAAGTGGAAACCTTGGAGGTTAGCGTTGAAACAGTGTTTATTAGATTTCGCTTCTCTTCTCTTCTCTGTAGTGTCAATGAAGGGACTGAGTATCATGATAAATGTAAATAATATGTCAACCTGTAAAGACTGACATCAGTCCTTGTTAAACTCTTATGTTCAAGAAACCTGCTTGACCTTGACTAGCCTAATGAGCAGTTGTAGCCATGATTTCGCGAATTATCATCGTTTGCCTTTGTCACATAATACTAGAAAACTTACTGATTTAAACTCCACCAAGTCAGCAACTGAAAATTATTAATAGTTGCAACTTAGATTGTTTTATTGATAATATCTAAACTAGCCTATCTTCGTACTCGAACCTGCAAATGTTCAAGGGAATGGAAACTAATTTTATGTTTTGAAACTTGATTTATCTTCGCTAAATGTATCTTATTAACGGTGATACCAGAGTGATTTGTTCAGGATTATTAGGAGATGTCCAAGGAGTTGTGTGAGAAAACCAACAAATTCTTAATAAACCTACATTTCTGTTCACAGGAATAAAATAGACAAATAGCCACAATCTCATTCCTAGTGACCTGCAGTTTTACATGAAGCCACTGTACCTATAGTTTAATGTAACTGTTGATATAGTCATAGCCACGGAACCTCCAGTTTTACACAACTGTTGATATTGTGATCATAGCCCTGGGAGCTAGAGTTCAGATGTGGACAAAGAATGGTGCTTTGATACCACAAGCTGACCAGTTCGATCTCCTCTATTATCTGCGCACTTTTTAGTGATAGATTTTTGTACTCGTTGGAGAAGTAAGAAGGGTTCCGTTAATACTGCCAACTGAATGGAAATGAAATCTGAATTGAATCGATAATATGATCGATCGATATGAATTTTATAAACCTTTATTATTTTAAGCAAACAACTGTGTCACACACACAATATATAATACTATATAACATTTCCCATTGCGAAACGTGTTCCTAGCATGAATTCTATAGTTTGGCTTTGCTGTGTAAACAACAACAGTACGAGTACTTAAAGTGTACGCCAGATGTCGCACAGCGATGATAAGCGATTCTTAGTTTGTGTTTCAAAGGTTGCCAATACGAATCTCGAAGATAACCGAAGTCGACCACTTCAGCACTAGGGTGTAAATCTATCACTAAAAAGTGCGCAGATAATACATTGTGTGTCTGGTGTTGTTTAGTAGTGTCCCAACGTGATGGTGGCGGGGTGAGAGATTTACAAAGGGAGCACAGACTTCAAATGAGCATTATCTATCGTAACAGCCAGCATTAAGGAGATCATTATATATTGTCAGCTTGCCAGGAGTAACAGATTTTAAAAGCATTCTCAGGGAACACATGCCAAAATAGCAGGTAGTAGATATAGCATTGGGCTCATTTATAGCACTGCTTATTTATTCATTTTATTTTCTGTGTCCAGATACACTGCTAAATAATGTTTTTTTTAGTATTTGGCTACAAGGACAGCTTTATCATTGGCCTGCAAAATATCTTCCTTTGTGCACGGTGTTGGTAAATGCTGACAAACCAGAAGGTGTTCTTCATCCAGTAGTAGTCCATAATCACAGGTCATGTCTCCTTGTTCATTAACTTGCACTTTGAAACACCTGTCCGCAGTCGATTGAGGGTCTTCAATATGGGATACGGAAGGCGAAAACCTGCAGAAGGTTCTTCCTTAAAACCAAGGGATGGATTACGTACTTGCTGTTGCCACAGTTTACGCCTTTGTTTAGTGGCGTATCAACAAATGGTATGGTTGTTCTTAAAAAAAAAAACCTCTTCATTGACCCGAGTCCAATGGGCTGCATTTGATGGCCACAAAGGGCCTGACGTGGATTGGTTGATTGCTTCTGATGTTCATCTTCCTCTGCTACATGCCTTTTTATGTGAGGAGGGGCTGCTCCTGCGATAGGATATATATTTTCTGTTGGAGTTGGTCTCGGACACCCTGTAATCTTGCAACCAGTCTCGTTCACAGTAATATCTACTTGCTTAGCATGGGGCAGAAGGTGTTTTTATCAGTCAAGGTCATACCTCAATATTGGTGCAAAATAAGATGAGTACAGGGTTTTCTTGCAAATCACTGGTACATTTCCTTCCATATAATGTCTCTAGCTCACTGGTAGAAACTTGTTGCTTGCTCAATTCTTATCCTATTTTCCATTGTCTTATAACATGCTGCCATGGTATCACTACTTGTAGAGGCTCATTTCTTATCGTTATCCATCCCGGGCTTGTTCTGTGTCTTCTTGTCATGGTAGTCTTGCTTTTTGTAACACTAATCTTTATTCCAAAATTTTCTATATCCTGATGCCAAAAGTTTACTTGCATTTGCACTTGCTCTTCATTTTCTTCCCAAATTATAATGTTGTCGTTTTTAGCTGTTATGTGGTTATTCTTAAGATTTTATCTGTGATGATAATGAAGAGCAAGGAATATAACACACATCCTTGACTCAATTTTGAACCATTCCGTTTATATGTTCCTACACAGGTTGCACGGTCTTGATACAGTGCTTTTATCATTGTGTTGTTTCATCCCCAATTTCAGTTTGAAAATCCCTGCAAGATTTTCCATACAAAGTATCTTAGATGATACTTATCTCTCATCTGATCACATTAAAAGAAATCTATAAACTTGATTTGTAAATTTATTTGGTTTTATGCTCAATAGAATGGTTGAATCATTGATGATTGACAGATTGATGGAGCTTCCTTTGGCTTGGTTTTTAAGACTCTATGCATGCGGAGGCACTAGCCCTATGCTGCTTACTACCTTCACAAGGATTTGTGGTTTCTCGCACTGCAAAGTCACATTCCAACCAACGGATCTTTCCACCTGTGTGCTAAGGACGCAGATGATGAGGAGGAAATTCTCCTGCATCGTTTTTGGTGAGGAAGACAGTGATGCCTTAAGGAATACACACAAGTAATTTTAATAAAAGAAATCCACCTTTTCAATACATAACTGTTGCACATAAGTTATACTACAACATTTTTATTATTGTGAAGGTACCGGTTTCGACATGTTTTCAATATCATCATCAGCCTTTCGTAAAACCAAGCAAGAGAATACATTCACCGAAATAGCAACAATGTACACACACTAGGACACACATTTAAAATAGTTTATATAAAATATATGAGGATTGCTACTTGTTGGCGGTGTATCATCCAACTTTCTTTCTCAAACAGCAAAGTCAGCCTGGTAAAACAGAGCAATTTAAGAATAATTTGTTCTATGAATTTACTATGATAGCTTTATAATGGTGATTTGATTCTCTTTATATCTGCCATCCTGGATGATGTTACATTAAAGTACTTGCTCAAAATGGGTTAGGATATAGTACCATATCTGAAATACTTATATGATTACCATTTGCATGAAGGAACTATACAAAATGAGTGGAGAGCTGCTATAGTAACCCCTCAGTATAAATGAAAGGGTGATAAACATAAAGCCGAAAATAACAGGCCAGTCAGTTTTACATGTGTTAAATGTAAGCTTTGGGAAAGCATTGTTTCTGATTATATCAGACATGTTTGCAAAATTAATAACTTTTTTGATAGAAGGCAGTTTAGATTTAGGAAAGGTTATTCCACAGAAGTTCAACTTGTAGGATTCTAGAGAAATATAGCAGATTTCGTAGATTCAGGAGGTCAAATGGACTGTATCAAAATTGACTTATCTAAAGCATTTGATTGGGTAGATCATGGGAAACTACTGGCATAAATGAGTGCAACTGGACTAGCCAAAGGAGTGATCAAATGGGTGGCTCTATTTCTAGAAAATAGAACTCAGAGAATTAGAGTAGGTGAAGTATTTCGCATTTTCTGATTCCTCAAGGAGGTATTTTTCAAGCTTTATGTTTTCTTATATATATAAATTATATGGGTAAAGAACTGGAGTCAGGGATAAGGCTTTTTGCAGATGATGTTATAGGCCTACTGTATAGAGTAATAAATAAGTTACAAGATTGTGAACATTTGCAAAAAGACTTTGAAAATGTTGCGAGATGGACGGCAGGCAATGGTATGATGATAAATCGGTTTAAAAGTCAGCTTGTGAGTTTCACTAATAGGAAAAGTCCTCTCAGTTTTAATTACTGCATTGATGGGGAGAAAGTTCCTTATGGAGATCACTGTAATTGGGGTAATCACATAAATACCGAGCTCGATAGCTATAGTCGCTTGAGTGCGGCCAGTATCCAGTATTCGGGAGATAGTAGGTTCGAACCCCACTATCGGCAGCCCTGAAAATGGTTTTCCATGGTTTCCCATTTTCATACCAGCAAATGCAGGGGCTGTACCTTAATTAAGGTTACGGCCACTTCCTGCCCACTCCTAGCCCCTTCCTGTCCCATCGTTGCCATAAGAACTATCTGAGTTGGTGCGACGTAAAGCAACTTGTAAAAATCACATAAACGGGAATGTAAATAAAGGTTACAGATTTCTTCACATGGTTGTAAAGGTATTTGGGGGTTGTAAAGGAGAGGGCATCTGTGGTAAGACCCCATTTAGAGTATGGTTCCAGTGTATGGGACCGTCACGAAGATTACTTGATTCGAGAATTGGAAAAAATGCAAAGAAAAGCAACTCGATTTTTTCTGAGTGATTTCCAACAAAGGAGTAATGTTTTGAAAAGATTGCAAAGTTTAGTCTGGGAAGACTTGGGGAAAAAGGAGACAAGCTGCGTGACTTAAGTGGTAGGCCTATGTTCCAAGCTGTCAGTAGAGAGAAGGCGTGGAACGACATTGGTAGATGAATAAATATGACTGGTGTTTTTAAAGGTAGGCAAGATTACAACATGAATACCTTTTGTTGGAATTGAAAACATCTGAATACCTTTCAAGAGGACAAATTTGGGCAAATATTTGTTTACAGGAAGAGGAGTTAGCAATTGGAATAATTTACCAAGGGAGATGTTCAATAAATTTCCAAATGTTTTGCAATTATTTAAGGAAAGACTAGGTGAAAAACAGACAGGGAATCTGCCACCTGGGTGACAGCCCTAAATGCAGATCAGTGGTAACTGATTAATTGAATAGTCTTATGTTGTCTTGGTACATAAGTTTAGACACTTTCTGTAAAGTTGGGCTTTGGTATGATAAAGCTTAATGAACACGTTAAAATCTTGGTGTCTTATTCATAGTGAAATGCACCACTGGGGAATGATCTGAGTGCTGTTGGTGGCATAGTCTTCTTATCTTAAATTTGTACTATGCATGTCGAAAGGTGGTTTTCAGTGTACATGTAGGTCCTAGGATGATATGTAGGACCGAGGTTCCTCAGTTTAAGCGGAACGTGAAACCTAGAGAATAGGAATAGGAAAACCGAGCAAGCCTAAAATATTCTTATTAAACACCTTCTAATAGACAGTGAAACCAAATTAAAAAGTACTTTGAAGTCTCAGCGAACCTTTCCCCACAGGATTCTGGATTTCGTTAAATAATATATTAGCGAGAAGCCGATCAGGAGCTGTGGTAAAATCATCTCACTGAGTGATGCTCGATGCAGAATAGAAAACCACTTGCTGAAGCCTCGTTAAAATCTGGTGGGACAAATTTTTCCGAGGCGATGCAGCAAATCTATGCACAATGTACAGCTTTATTCCTGTAGTTTGGATATGTGTGGGGCGGCTATGCAACTTGCACCTCATGTTTATCAAATCAGAAACCAAGCCTGAAAAGTGATGATATCCTTGACCTACTATAACATAATGTGTAGAGATATCCTTTCATGATGGACAACATAACAAAATGGCATTTTAAAGGAACCAGCGTATTCTAATCTCCTTATCCAGCAACTCAAGGATTCCTTTCTCTAACATCTTTTTAATGCGCACTGAACTGCCTCTGTGGATCCGTGGTAGAGTGTCGGCCTCCGGATCCCAAGATAGCGGGTTCAAACCCGGCAGAGGTAGTCGGATTTTTGATGGGCGGAAAAAAGTCCATTCGACACTCCATGTTGTACGATGTCGGCATGTAAAAGATCTCTGATGATACATTTGGTATTTACTCGACAAAATTCATTAAATCTCAGCCATAGACGCCCAAGAGAGATCTGGTTTGAAATGTCTGCACACGGTAGCTGAGGCCATACGATGATTATTATTATTATTATTATTATTATTATTATTATTATTATTATTATTATTATTAACCATAGAAAACAGAGGCGAGAAAAGTATTTTGAAGAATAAATGCATCAGGCTTCCTCTGACCACTGTACAGAGGAAACAATATGTTATAACGGATGCGGAGAGGGCAGCCAGGTCAACCAGACTCAAGACTTTTTGGGAGAAGAAAAGGAAGACATATTTGTTGTAGTCTGATTTAAGTGCTCCAATGTGGGCGTAAACTCTGTAAATAAAAATAAATAAAATTATTAGTATTATTATTATTATTATTATTAATGCGCACTGGATTTTTTAATGCTATACGGCGCACTGGACTTTATTCTTAAATAAACGACATAACTTCGGCTCAGTGGTTCTTCAGTTGGATACCCGCATCTTAAAGGAACCAGCATATTCTAATCTCCTTATCCAGCAACTCAAGGATTCCTATCTATAACATTTTTTTAATGCGCACTGGACTTTTTATGAATCTCTTTCATAGTTATTTTTTAACATAGTGCTGCACAATATCTCATATGGTATGTACTTTTACGAGACCTTATGTGTCTTTACATTGTTTAATTTCTTCGGTATTTGTGTTTTAATTTTGCTTTAGGCTGACGATGACCTAGTACTAGGTCGAAACTAATCCCTAATCATTTATGTAATTTAAACTCTTTACATTTTATATTGTAAAGGTGGACCCAGATAATACATTAATTTAATTCTATTGTAAATACGTCAGCCTCGTGTCGGTAGATTTACTGGCACGTAAAAAGAACTCCTGCGGGACAAAATTCCGGCACCTCAGTGTCTCCGAAAAAGAGTAGTTAGTGGGACATAAAGCAAATAACATTATTATTATTATTATTATTATTATTATTATTATTATTATTATTATTATTATTATATATATAATTCGCTGGGGCCATCAAGGACCACGTTAAGTCTTGTTGCATTTGACACTGAACTTGGCCTTCTTTAGAGCCCAAATTTCCCTCATTCTTTGTGAGTGGGCCTGCTTACGCTCCTCTGTCCAGGGGGCACCGTGTCTTCTCTTCGGTTGCTCGTCTCGGTTTAGCCCGTTTGTCAATATTTTCTTGCGGAAGAGATCTCTGTTAAGGGCGTCTTCAGCTGAGATATATAGCATTTGCAGGTCTTCTTTGGTATTTCTAAACCAGGGAATTGTAGTTTTGGGGTTTGAATCAAAAAAGTGAAAGATTTCTTTAGTTAACTTTCCTCCATCCTTTCTTTTCAGATGACCGTAAAATCGTGCCCGTCTTTTTCTGATTGTGTCGGTAATTTTCTCTATTTTGCTGTAGACTTCCTTGTTGGATCTCTTTTGATGGATTCCATTTCTGTACTTTGATCCCAAGATTCCTCTCACAATTTTGTGTTCTCTTTTCTCCAGTTCTTCAAGGAGTCCTTTGTTGGCATTTAGAGACAGGGTTTTGGCTGCAAATAGAACTACTGGCTTCAGAACTGTTTCATAGTGACGTATCTTGGTGTTTTGGGAAAGGCATTTTTTGTTGTAGATTGTGCGGGATGTTTGGTAGGCTATTTCCAGTTTGCGTACTCGCTCCTGAAGTGCTTCTTTGTCCAGTCCTTTTTTCATGATGATCTCATCCAGGTATTTGAATTTGTCTACTCGGGTGATGTCCCCGTATTTTGTATGGAGTTTTGGTGGAGCCTCTTGGATGTTAGTCATTACTTCTGTTTTCTCAAACGATATCTGCAAACCAGTTTGTTTGGCAATTCCCTTTAAAATTTCAACTTGAGCTCTAGCGGTTTCTATGTCGTTTGAGAGAACAGCAATATCATTGGCAAATGCTAAGCAGTCTGTTGCGATCCCCTTGGATTTGGTTCCTATTCTCAATGAACTGTAGTTGGTTTCCTGTAATCTCACCCGCCAGGTTCTGATGATCTTTTCAAGAACACAGTTGAAGAGTATCGGGGATAGCCCATCACCTTGTCGGACTCCTGTTTTGATGTCAAAGGAATGCGAGAGACATCCGTGGAACTTCACCTTGGATTTTGTATCGGTCAGGGTGGCTCTAATTAATGCCAGCAGTTTCAAATCAACTCCAAATTCATTTAAGATGTTTAGCAGGACTTCCCGGTCAATGGAGTCGTACGCTTTCTTTAATTCCACAAAGACAGACACGTACTGCTTGGACATTAGTGTACAATATCTGATGATCGTTTTGAGATTTTGGATCTGTTCAGCTGTTGAGCGACCTTTTCTGAACCCTCCTTGGTATTCACCTATTTGATGTTTGACTTGTGTTTCCAAACGCTCCAGGATGGCAAGTGATAGAATTTTGTAAGTCACGGGTAGCAAAGATATTCCTCTGTAGTTGTTGATGTTCTTCATGCCGCCTTTTTTGTGTAATGGATGGATCAAAGCTATTTTCCAATCTTCGGGTACGGTCTGCTTGTTCCAAATTTCTTCTATTTGCTTTTGCAAGATATCAAGTGATTCCTCTGGGGCATATTTCCATAGTTCTGCTACTACTGAGTCTTCATCCGGCGCTTTGTTATTTTTGAAACGGGCAATATGGCGCTTGATCTCATCTCTGTTGGGTGGTCTGGATTCTGGGTACCTGAGTAAGGGTTCCTTGGTCTCAATGGCGCTTTGCGGTTTAGAGCAGTTAAGTAAATTCTTGAAGTAATCTGCCAGAATGCTGCAATTTTCTTCATTTGAAGTCGCCAGTGTGCCGTCCTTTCGCTCAAAGCATAGAGATGGTGGTTTATAGCCAGTGAGTTTGCGTTTGAAGGCTCTGTAGTACTCTCTGCTTTCATTCTTCCTAAAGTTTTGTTCTATCTTTTCAATGAGAGATTTTTCGTATTTACGCTTCTCAGTTCTGAACACCCTAGCTGCTTGGGCACGTTGGGTTTTGTAGGTTTCCCAGTCATTTTCTGATTTCGTAGAGTAGTACTGTTTCCACGCATTGAGTCTTTCTTGGAGGACTGATTCGCAGGTACCATTCCACCAAGCATGCTTTTTGCTTCTCTTGATTTCTGCAACGTCTTTGGCGGCCTCAACGAGGAGACTTTTGGTGTTGTTAAAGTTACAGTCATTTGGTCTAGCCTTCTCCTAGAACTCCTCGACCCTTTGCCGAAGTTTATAATTGTCGAAGCGTGTGATCTGTTTGGTTGTCTTCCTTGTGTTTGCGGGAATTGGTTTGAATTTGATAAGAGACATATAATGATCTGAGGCCACATTGATGCCTTTCTTTACCTTGACATTCATAATCTCAGGGCTGTTTCTCCTGGAGATTGCAGCATAATCAATTAGGAACTCTCCGAGAGCTTGGACGGGAGAATGCCAAGTCATTTGCTTTCTGGGTAGATGGCGAAAGTGGGTCGACATGACCTGCAGGTTGTGATTTTCTTGTACTTCTGTTCACGACGTAGTTGGGCATTGAAGTCACCCAAAAGAAGCTTGAGATGGTGTTTGGGGATTTTGTTTAATTTTTCATCCAGTAGGTCCCAGAAATTATCAACTTCGTCTGGATCAGACTTGTTCTTATCTTTTGTAGGAGCATGTGCGTTAACTAGGACGTAGGTTTTGTTTGCGCATTTAATTGTGAGTATAGACAGTCTGTCATTCACAGGTTCGAAATTTGCAACCGATTTAAGGATCTTGGTTCTAACAGCAAACGCGGTTCCGAGCATCACAGCTCCATTGAGGATTCCTCTTTGCGCTTTGCTCTTGAAAAATCGGTAGCCTTCGGATTCAAAAATCTCTTCATCTGAGTACCTTGTTTCCTGTAGGGCCATTATGGATATCTGATTTTCGTGAAGAGCGTTGGTAAGGGTTTTCAGCTTGCCAGTTTGTGTAAGTGAATTTATGTTGAATGTTGCTACAAAGGTTTTAGATTTTGGCCTGAGTTTTTGACTCTTCGGGGTACACCGAGACGCTCCGACTCGTCTCTTGCATGATGTCGAGTCTCCCCCAGAATCCGAACGAGACTCGTGCGCCGTGGTGTTCACGACGAGGGATTTATCTGAAGATTTACCCCCTGGTGTATGTTTCTTGAAATGTTGTGCCATCATGCGTTTTGACTTGACTTTGCTTTGGACGGGTACCCATCCTTTTACAACTAGGGTTGTTAGCCCTAGAGGTTGCCTCAAGATGTCTTCTGGCTTCTGGTCATTTACCAGTCTTCGCCGTAACCCTGGCAAGGGACCAGTTTTTTTTTTTTTTTCACGGTGGTATTTTATTTCCCTACTACCCTCTGACTCTGCTGGCGGCAGAGCCAGCGAGCTTCCCCAATTCCAATGGGACGCGCCCGATGGAGGTAACCGGTAAATCCCCACACGGGTTGTTATTATTATTATTATTATTATTATTATTATTATTATTATTATTATTATTATTATTATTATTGTTCCGAGGTATCTGTGGAACAGCAGAGGTGAAAGAAGGTGCGGGGGTGAACAGGTCCCAAAATACGAAATTAAAGTTAAGATAAAATTTAACAAGGTTATATTTTCTTTTAAAGATTAAGAAATAACAAATAGAACAGGTACTCAGTAGCCGAAACACAATTCGAAAATGTACAATTACAATGATTACAGGATTTGGGCTCCGAGAGCCAGACACACAATTCTTGAGCTATAAGCCCAACCTTACGATATACAGAATTCAACAAAGGGGCAGAAGACCCCAATCATGCCTAGGAGCACTTGCTCCTCTTTACACGGTAAAGCCTCCTCGAGGCATACAACAACTCAATTTCAAGAAAGAGCAACTCGCTCTCAAAATTTAAGCCTATCAAAGGCCACACCAAACTCCACATTGAAGTTGTCCTCCAAGGACATGAAAACAGGGGTAAAAATACCCAACCTACTGAGGCCTATCAAGTAAAGAAACAGAAATATTACATGGCCTCGACAATACCAATTTGAAAGGAGGCGAAGCTGCACTCCTAATACATTTTGTTTAAAACCTACTTGGCACTAGGCCGTTAATGCAAGGGCTAATCCCATACTAAAGAGGTGACTTATATGAGAAGACAATTTACATTACGCTAGACTGGAAGAAACGGTTGAGAAAATAAGTTCACCTCAAAGCAATATGAGTGGGAGCTCGAGAGGGTTAAGCACTCTCTATCCCATTATGTAGTTTAAAAGATAGAATAGATACTAAGTGTCTTTACATTTTAAGGGAAAGTTACATGGTAAAAGGCTTCGGACCTGACCCGAGAGTTAAACTGCTGAGCTAGCAAGAAAAGAAGTTATTAAAAGGCCATTACCTTGTGGTTGAACTGTTGCCCGAAGAAAGAGGCGCTTCCCGCCCCCTGCTACGTACTTTACACACTGAAAGATGTTACTGAAGTGGCCCGGAGACCCGAAAATCAGCAGTTTATATACTCTCGCGGAAAGTTCGAGGCGTTTGAGGAATGAGAACACCCTCCCACAAGAATTTTATTGGTTAGGGTTAAGCAACATATCCAAGTTGAAGAAGATACAGCTGATTGGTCATAAATTAATTAAAGAAATTCGGGATTGGCTAAATTCAAACCTGGCGGAAGGAAGGGGTTAATATTGCCAACATAAACAATAACTGAAAGAAATTTAACAAAGAACAAACTTATAAACACAAAATTTCTTCAAAAACATAGTTCTTTCACTTCACACTAGGGTGCATAATTGTATTTCTTCAGTAGTGCCATCTGGAAGAGAATGTCCACACTTCTTACTACAGGCAAAACAAAAATACATCGAAAACGACCCCGTTCAGAAACTTCAAAATTTACAAGTAGTGACATCTTCTGAGAAACTTGAAAATTTACGCAGTAGATAAAGTTCAGACTTCCTCCAGTAGGGGAGTTTCAACTGGTGCAAAGTTTGAATTAGCGGCATGGAGGTGTACCCCCGGGTACAGTTATTATTATTATTATTATTATTATTATTATTATTATTATTATTATTATTTATTATTTATTATTTACATAGTTTACGCCCACATTGGAGCACTTAAATCAAATCCAAATACATTTACATTAACAAAGAATTAACTGAAGGTTTAGCTTGCATCATCTTCTTCCTTTCCCAAAACCTCTTCATTCTGGCTGACCTGGCTGCCCTTTCTTCATCAGATATGACATATTGTTTGTGTTGTATAGTTTTTAACGACAATCTTATTTGTTTGTTCTTGAGAATCCTTTTTTCTTCTCTATTTTCAATTTGTTTCATTGTAATATTCAGCTCTTCTAAATCATTCTGAACTTCTTTAAACCAATTATTTTTTGTTTTACTTTTCCAAAAGTAATTAAATAGCTGTTTTATTATCCTATTATCATTTAATCTAGAAAGATGACAGAAAAAGGCAATTCTTCTTTTTCTCATCGTATCTATTATAGATTCACTTTCCCTATAAACCACTGTATTAGGCAATAATCTCCATTGTCCATCCACCTGATGTTTTTATTAATGATTGTTCTGAGTATCCTTCTGTCAACCTTTTGCAGTGTATCAGTTGTTGCTTTGGTGTTCAATTTAAATAGTGTTTCACAAGCATAAGTCGCTTCAGGTTTAATGATGGAATAGTAATGTTGAAGTTTAGCATTTATTGAAAGAGATTTTTTCTTGTACGTTGGCCATGTAATTCGTTGTGCTTTTTTTAACTTAAATGTTCTGTTTTCTATTGATGATTTTTCTTTGGTGTTCCAAGTTATAATTTCACCAAGATATTTAAACTTACTCACAATTTTAATTTGTTTGGTATTGGCTAAGGTAATGGTTGGTGCTGTAACAGGGAAGGTTGGCATTATTTCTGTTTTTTCATATGAAATTTGCAATCCAACTTTTCTTGCTATGTTATCAAGTTCTTCTATTTGCAATTTAGCTTCTTCCATATCATTAGCAAGTAGTGCAAGATCATCAGCGAATGCTAAACAATTAAGTCTTATTTTTCTGCCAATCTTGATGTTAGGTTGACACATCTTATTCCATTCCCGCATGATTTTTTCCAACACACAATTAAACAATAATGGTGAGAGTCCATCTCCCTGCCGAAGTCCAGTATTAATGTCAAATGGCTTTGAGAGTTCATTTCTAAATCTGACTTTAGATTTAGTGTTCTTAAGGGTAATTCCAATAAGGTGAATAAGTTTTGGATTACAAGTAATAACTCTCATTATTGTTCTGTATTAGGCATAGATATCAAGGATAGTTTAATAAAAAACCACCTATTCAATACTTTCCACGTTTAATGTGGTTATTATCTACATGATTTTATGTAGACTTATTTAGGTCAGGTACATGTTTCACCCATTATTTTGGGCATCTTCAGCCTGTATACAACCTTTAGGTCAAGGTTTGGGACCTTTTTAATCAATATAAACATACCAATATATACACTATATACAGTATATACATTATATACAATATATACAAACATTAATGAACCCTTAAGATGGGTAATATAAGTTAATACAGTTAAGTTTTTTGGTCCTAATTTATCTAATGTGAAAAATGTCCAAAACTAAAATGGATCTTCTTTTTGGTAAAGAGGATTACATATCGGGGTTTATGTGACCCCTATATCATATCATGTTCTTGATGTACCGTGTCTGTTGACAGGATGTGTCGTCAACAATAAGTGGAGATTTGAACTGATTGTTGATTGTAGGTTGGTCAAGATTGAAAATATAAATTTAAATTAAATGTGTTTTAACTTGGCAGTTCTATTCTGGTTAACTTAAAATGCTCAAAATAAAATGAAATGGATCTTCTTTTTTATCATAAGTCTTGAGAAAGGGCGATATTAAAACTGGGGCTTATTTGACCCACGATTTTCATTTTCGTGTTCTTGACGTAACTAATATTTAAATGTGTTGTCATGCACAAGTGGAGATTTAAAAAACCAATTGTTGTAGGTAGACTGGTCAAGAACGTTGTGAATGAAACTGTTAGCGTCTTGACTTTGGGTCTCATGTAACGTCAAGGAATTGACAAGAGTACAATATTAAGCTGTTTCATAGTTTTAGGCTGCTGCTTAATTGAGAAGGAACATCCTAGACACTTGATACAGTCTTGTATGGATATTGTTCCCGTTGATGTGTTGCTTGGTCTTTGGGAGGGATCTTAAGAATATCTGTAATGAAGTAGAAAAGTAATATTGAATTAAAAATTTAGAGCACGCGTTGTGATAAAATGTATTAAATTAACACCTCTTAACTGTAAAATGACTTACTTGTTCAATTAATATTAGATGGACCTGTCTGTTCTGGCAGCGCCTGTCTTATCAACATTTCTACTCCTGGTGTTGTACTGGTGCGGTAATGGAGGGGCGGAGCATGGAGGGAGAGTGGGGGTAGGCTGGTCTATGGGCGTGTGTGCTATTGCTGGAGGGGATTTTCTAGAAGCGATATGGGCGGGTTTAACTTTTGGCATGGTGGATGAAGCATTTGAGTGTGGAGATTTAAATAATTGAGGGATTTTGTTTTGATCTGAATTCACGATATTAATTAATCTGGGTGTTAATTCGTACAAAGGATTTTTAATTTCATTGACGTCGTTGAGATTTTTATTTTTATTGTAGGTTTGGTCTAAAAAGATGTGTAGATTTTCCAGTTCATTCATTAATTTTCCTTTACCTATGCTTCTAATGATGGTAAGATCTTTCTCTATGGATGTAAAGTGATGGCCCGTTTCTCTCATATGTTGGCTCATCGCTGAGTACTTATTGTGTTTTTGAGCGTTATAATGTTCCAGATATCTCGTGTTAAAGCTCCGGCCAGTTTGTCCGATATAAGAAAAATCACATTGTGTACATGTTAGTTTATATATGCTGGACCTTGAATAATGGTTGCTATTGTGATTGACCTCGTTGTGTTTAAAAAATATGTTTCGATTGGTGTTAACTGTCCTGAAGGCTATATTAATATTGTGCTTCTTTAAAGTATTTGCGATCTGATGGACGGCTGGGTTGTTATATGTAAATGTGGCGAAACTAGTTTTTTAAGGTTTTTCTGGGACGAGATTAGTGAACAATTTAATTTTGATTTTATTAATCAAACGGTTGACCATATCTATTTTAAACCCGTTGAGTTGAGCAAGATTCCTTATGTACTTCAGTTCAGTTTTTAAATTGTTGGGAGAAAGAGGAATTTTAAAAGCTCTATAAATTAAATTATAGAAAGAGGCTTGTTTTTGGGACTTGGCGTGTAGGGATGAATTCATAATAGTTAAGGGAGAGTGTGTAGGTTTCCTGTATATTTGAAAATCGAAGGTATTATGTCCGCGTGTAATAGTTAAGTCCAAAAAGTTTAATGAGTTCCTAACCTCATCCTCTTTAGTAAACTTAACACTGGGATCAATTTTGTTTAGGGACTCCAAGATCTCGTCATCATTTGAGCACTTTGGCTAGTTCACCACAATGTTTGGCTTTACTTTGTCAGCCAGCTTAGGCCAGGGGCAGAAGTCCTTGTCCACATCTCGCCCTGATCAGATTGGATTGATGCACATTGTTTCAGGGGGATGCTCCAGCTGCTCACTGATTTAGCGCTTATTGCATAAGAATGTGATGAAGAAACTTTGACTGACTTGTTGCAGTGGCTAACACCTACCCTTGTCCTTATTCCAGACTGGTGCTAGGATTTTCATTATATATCTTGGCTGGTTATATGCTTAGTATAACTTGGTTTAGTAAACAAAACTAATGGTATACCAGGCTGTAGTCATCTCTGTGGCTGTGAAACGTGGACCTAATACCGCTGTGACGTCAAAAAGCTTGAGCGCTTTCACCAACAAAAACTATGCTCCATCATGAACATCAAGTGGAAAAACTACGTCTATAATGTTGAAGTTCTCAAGAAAGCATGTGCTAAGAGTGTAGAAGCATTGGTCGTTGGCCATTGCCTCAGTTGGGCAGGACATGTGTGCCGTATGAATGACACCATACTACCGCGCCAGATCCTCTATGGTGAACTTGGCACCGGTTCAAGACCACGGGGTGTCCTCCTGAGACGTTTCAAAGACTAACTGAAACAAACCTTAAAGATGGCTGAAATAAACCCACAAGCCTTGGAAACAATTCCCAAGGACCGTTTACTTTGGCGGCAAAGTGTCTATGCCTCAGTTCAACACTTTCAACAAGAACGCCGCAGACATGAAGATATTAAGCGACAGGAATGCAAACTTCGCCAAACCCAGCCAAGATCTCCCCCATCCCTCAGTTGCGCGGTGTGTGGACGTATGTTCTATGCAAGAATTGGCCTGTACAGTCACTGGAAGTTTAAACACAAACTGCTGGGAATCGAAGCTCACTTAGCCAGGAAATCTGTAAACTCGGAAATGAGTAATTGCCGCCGCCACCGACAACGAATACAGTACCCTGAGGTCATTAAGTTAAAATGCACATTTTTTAGTCGTAAATTTTCAGATAAG
Source organism: Anabrus simplex (assembly GCF_040414725.1). NCBI lineage: Eukaryota > Metazoa > Arthropoda > Insecta > Orthoptera > Tettigoniidae > Anabrus > Anabrus simplex. The sequence continues at coordinate 515,693,055 of NC_090267.1, forward strand.
AAAGCTAACAGGAGTGAAATATTATACATGTTTAGGAAAATGATGGAGAGCAGGGACTTACTGTGTAAGCATACATGGATAGAGTACTTCTTTTGGTACCTTATATGGTCTCGGTGCCAGCAATCATCATGGCTGTCTGACTTTATTGATGGCCATTCTGAAGGGCTTAGCTGATGTACCGTCAAATGGGGTGAATTTGACTGCTGGAGTGAAGTTGACTAAAAAGTTGAAAAATGCTTTCATGTTCATTGATTACAATGCAACAAATTGCAAATAGAGAAGAGAAACATATTCTGAAGAACAAACATATGAGACTTAAACTGAAAACTTTGCAACAAATCTGATGAAGAAAGGTCAGCCAGGTTGGAAAGAATGAAGAGGTTTGCGAAGAAGAGGAAGATGATGAAGGCTAAATTCCCAGTTAATTCTTAATTCTTTGAAGATTTAGATGTATATGGTGGGTGTAAAAAATGTAAATAAATATTCATTATTGATGAAAACACTTTTATTAGAGAAGCAGAGCAATGTTCAAAAGTTCTGTAACAATGTATAGTTATTTAATATCATCATCATTATATTCTAAAAGCTCAGCCTTGTCGCTGCAGCCACAGTTGTCTATCTTGAGCCAGTCTTTTCAACTCAGCGTAGGTCTTGCACTTCATCCTCAGAAGCAGGTTCTTGAAGTACGACACTCTTCCTCTTTTTCCAGCAATCATTTCTTCAGTGATATTACAAAGGAACTCCTCATACCGCAGAATGTGACCAATACATTTTAATTTCCGTTTTTCAGTTTCAGTTATCAGATTCTGTTCTTCTCTTATCTCTCTAAGTTTTCAGTCAACTTCACCCCAGCAATCAAATTCACATTTGATGGTAGATTTCCCAACTTCAAAATGTGGCGATGTACTGGACATCTTCTCCAGAGCTTCGCTTGCATCATCAGTAGTTGGAGGATTTCTCTTCATTGCTCATTACCTGCATGAAAATATTATAATTTCCGCTGTTGTTTTGATAATTTTCAAAAATTCTTTGTTTTGACCGATCCTCTGTAAAAACTGCAGCATTACACACATAGTCAACCCATGATATTTTCGGCAATTTTTATAGCTCGACATTTCAGATATGTCGGTTTTCATTTTTTGGTTGCTTTACTGTTGGTAGTGTCTGAGCTTCAAACCCTTCTAGCAAACTAACGAATGTGCAAATTGTCAAAAAAATTAGGAGAGCTGAAACAAGTTGTGATTACTCATGTGGATTCAAATTGTATATTTAATGATTGGTTTTACACGTTAGCCATACACAACAAGCTGCAGATGTGGGAATTTGTCAGAGGGTACACATTATATATACCGTAAATAATAAAATCTGGACCAAAACTTCAGAACTACATGTTCCCTAGTTGGTCACTTTTGCTAGCTAGCCATTGTAATACAAGGGAGCCACGAACCTACTACGCTGGCGTAGCAGGGGGAGAGGTGATACTCCCACGTGGTGCGTCCCAGGTGGCGGATAGGGGGGTCCTAACCGGCTTGCCGGCGGACTTGAGGGAAATAAAATACCTCTCGCGGACCAAACACACTACCCCCGGGTGGTGGGAGACGCACATGTAGAATACACCCGCGGTATCCCCTGCCTGTCGTAAGAGGCGACTAAAAGGGGCCAAGGGGCTCTCAATTTGGGAGCATGGGTTGGCGACTATGGGGCCCTTAGCTGAGTCTTGGCATTGCTTCCACCTACTTGTGCCAGGCTCCTCCCTTTCGTCTATCCTGTTCGACCTCCCTTGGTCAACTCTTGTTTTCTTCCGACCCCGACGGTATTAGAGCATTCGAGGGCTAGGGAGTCTTTCATTTTCACGCCCTTCGTGGCCGTTGCCTTTCTTTGTCCATTACTTGATTTTTCGAAGTGACGGATCTCTTCTTTCTTCTTTTTTCTCTCTCTTTACCCCCTGTGGGTGGGGGACGCAGACGAATAACACACCCACTGTATCCCCTGCCTGTCGTGAGAGGCGACTAAAAGGGGCGACCAACGGATGAATGAATTAGAACCATGAAACTACTTTTGATTCGTACCATTACGCGGGGAACACCATGGGTTGCCTGTACTTGCAAGTAGTACCACTAAGTTAGGTACGAAATAGGTTTGTGATTAGTAGCAGTAAAGAGGCTGGCCTTGGGGTTTCCAGTACCCGTGCGTCGTACCCATGTGAGCAGCACTGCGGTTTTGAGCATAGCCTGTGAGTTGTACCACTATATGAGCGGCACCGTGGGTCTGCGTTGCCTGTGATTAGTACCCACTATGTGAGGAACACCACAGGAATACCGGCACCCGTGACGAGTACACCTAGGTGAGGAACCTCATCGGTTTGCGTTGGCTATGAGTGGCGCCATTGTGTGAGAAACACCACAGGTCTGTGTTCCCTGTACGAAGTGCAATATTTGTGAGTAGTACCATCTTGTGTGGAACACCGTGAGTCTTTGCTACTTTTGATTCGTACCCCAACATGACAAATACCATGGTTCTACTTTACTCGCGACAAGTACCATTCTGTGGGGCCATAGACGTGGATTTTGCACCCCTTTAGACATCAAGCATCATTGTGCTTTATAAAGTGGTCCCTTGGTCAGTAATACTGTTATTTACGATCTTTTTTTTAGGGTGATCCACTGTTTTTTGTTCATGTCCATTCATTCTTCATGACATTTATTTTATTTTGGTCAGTGGATAAATTTGAACGTTTTGTTATTTCATTTCGTACCATTAGGGGCCGATGACCTCGATGTTAGGCCCCTTTAAACAACAACAATCATCATCATCATCATCATCATCATCATCAATACCAGGTAGAATACACTTCTCAAAAACAAAAAACAATATTTTTGGCTGCAGCCGACAAGTTGGACAATTGCTTTACAAAAAGTAACAATAACATAGAGTGACTAACATAGAGTGAGAGTGTCTTGATGGTGTTGTCTTCTTGTATTGTGAAATAAATGTCCTGTAGTATATAACAGACAAATGATCCGATAAGCCTCCTGTAGACTGACTAATGTTCTGATAGTATTGTGCTCCCTGGGTACTCTTGTTTGTCCTTATTGGAAATGAGATACTCATATCTGTGGTACTTTACCTTTCAGATGTAACCTTGAATGATTTTGCGAACTGTTCCATCTCCTCTGGCAAGGGCCGATTAAAGAAAGCTGCATCAAACAACGTAGCACGTGAAGGTGGGTATACTTTTATTAAAATTTATTAATATCTATTCTTAATTCAGATAACTTATTAGTAGGGCTCGGAAATTGAGAAAAAATCCTTTGTTTTTCTCAAGTGTCTGAAGATGAGGCCCAACATATGTTCATTCTGGGTCATTGTAGGCCAGAAAAGGGTGGGTTTTATTTATCCTTTTATAGCATTTTCTTTAGGTCTTACCGGCAACTTCACCTTCTTTTGACTACATTCTCAATTCGAATCATCATTAGTTTGTCCATTACCTCTTAAACTTCTTTTCTCTAGTAAATACATATATTGAACCATATATGACAAGAGGGAAATGAAATGAAAAATGAAACTATTGCTTGAAAAAAACCAGGGGCATCAAATTATGTGCAAGATAAGTGAAATGCTGAAAAGAGAAGTGTGAATCTTTAACATCCGTTGATGTGGAGAGACTTTTCTCAATGTTTTGCAATGTATTGTCTGAAACCCGACGATCATTTACACGTAAAAGCCTGGAGATGTACTGCAAAGCCAAGTGAGGTAAGGTTTCTGAATTCCAATTTCTGTAACCCTAATGTGGTTAAGCCAAATATGATTCCAGTTATACTAACTTCAATTTCTTTCTCCAGAATGCTCATTGCAGGTTTGCTGTATTCATTCTAGCTGGAAAAAATATTTAATTATAAATTCTGCAAGTACTCTTTTATTACTGTATGTTAATATAAAAATTTATAACTTGTGAAAGATGAAGTATTTTGCTCAAATATTTTTGCACACCAGCAGAATTTTGCATTTTTCATTATATTCATTCATTAAATATATCATTAAAACTAAAATTATGAATGAATTTCTATCACATTTTAATGTCCTTTTTCCCAGTTATAGGTCTTTTTTAAAAATATTCTTAAGTCTTTTTATAGGTTTGTAAGGCAATTTCTTCTTCTTCTTCTTCTTCTTCTTCTTCTTCTTAAGACGCCGTCTCCGAGCGGAGGTTGGCGATCCATGTAACTAGCTCTGATCTTGACAGCGCAGAATGGAATGCCATTTCTGAAGTACAGCAGTGCCATCTTCGAAGGTCTTTCAGCCATGAATTTCTTCTTCTCCCAACAGATCTCTTCCCCTGTATCTTCCCTTCGATAATAAGCTGTAATAACTGATACCTCTCACCTCCCATGATATGTCCTAGGTATTGCGTTTTCCTCTGTTTTATGGTGAGCAGTAGTTCTTTTTGCTTTTTCATCTGACGAAGGACCTTGGCATTTGAGATTTTTGTTACCCAGGATATCCGCAAGAGACGGCGAATACAGGAACATTTCGAAGGCGTCAATACATTTTTCTATGATTGGATCCAGAGTCCAGCTTTCACATCCATATAGGAGAACAGAAAATATATAGCAGCGGATTATACGAATTTGTAGTTGGAGACTGAGATATGACCTCACAAAGAATTTCTTCATGGTAATGAATTGTTTCCTGGCCTGCTCAATTCTAGATATTATCTCCCGTTTGGAGTTACATTGGTCATCCAAGATGGTACCGAGATATTTGAGAGAAGACACTTGCTTAACTATTTTATCTTTTCTTGTGAGATTTGTCCGAATTGTCTTCTTGGGGAACACCATCAGTTTCGTTTTTGAGGGGTTAACATATAATCCAAACTCTTCACTGTGCTGAACTAAGGAGTTTATCATGCACTGAAGGGCAGGCATGTCATCAGCTATGACAACAGTATCATCTGCATATCTGATGTTGATGATTTTCCCGTTAATTTTGATCCCACCATAGTCTACCAATGTTTCTTTAAAGATTGCGTTTGAGTAAATGTTAAACAACAGAGGTGACAGTACACAACCCTGGTGGATGCCCTTCCTGATCGAAGCAGTTTCTGAAGTTCCTTGGTCAGTTTTGACATTTGCGAACTGATTCTAGTACAGGTTACTGATTATACGTAAGTCACCAGAGTCATTACCTGTTGATCTCAGAATCTCTATCAGCTTATTGTGCCTGACACAATCGAAAGCTTTTTTTACAGTCTATAAAACAGGCATAGACATCAACATTCATATCTCTGCACCTCTGTAACAACACATTTAACGAGAAGAGTGCCTCACATGTACCAACGCCATTTCGGAAACCAAACTGATTCTGATCCATGTGGGATTCACATTTTTTATATATTCTAGTGTGAATGATTCGCAAGAATATTTTGAGCACGTGAGACATCAAACTTATACGATAATCATCGCACTGAGATGAGTTAGGCTTCTTCGGTAGTGATATGAAGGTTGATTTCAGCCATTCTGATGGTATTTCTCCTGATACATATATTTGATTGAATAATGATGTTAAGATATTGAGGCCGATAGATTCCTGTTCTGTTATTACTTTGAGAACTTCAGCGTACACACCGTCAGGTCCAGTTGCTTTACCATTCTTTTGAAGTTTTACGGCATGTTTAAGGCAATTTATAGGTCTTCAACTTATTGTCACCATCCCCTTTTCCTGTTACTTGGATCAGGTACGACCACCATAATCGTTCATCACCTTGTGTGATCCAACAGTCATTAAGTCCAAAGTATTGTAACATCTCATTGTCTGTTCTAGTATGCAGTCCCTCTTATCTGTACCTCATTCCATGTTAAGAAAACAGTATTATGGACCTACAAGGAGTGAACACACCACCTCGGAGTCTCCCATGATTCCTCGTGATTAAGGGATATTATAGATAGATAAAAAGGATCAGGCATTTTGGCCCGTGAGTTATTAAAATAACTACATAACATATTCTTTTTCATAAATACATTCGTATGGGGGGAGCACAATGGCAGGAACATCCATCGCATTGTTGCCTTCCTTCATTTTCCTTCTTCTGTGTTATTCTGGTACAAGCCTCGTGTAGTCTCTCACTCTGTGAACCACAGGCAGTTCACTTCTGTAGTGAAGTCATCTAGAGTATTTATTTGTTGCGTGTGTGTTTAGGCTTTATATCAGTGCGTAACTGTCTTGTGTTGAGTGAGAGTTATGCGATAATCCTACGTATGTGATTTCTTCTTTTAACCTTAATACTGTGATCTTCTGTAGAGTCATCTGCAGAATTTATTTGTTGCACCTGTTTTCTAGCCTTTTGCCTGGACAAATTTATTAAAATGCAATTAAATGCATCCCTCGAGCCCACAAAAATTATTTCTCAATTTTCTCTCCCAGTTTGCCTTACCCTTCAATGATGCGGTTTATTATGTGCCGTAGTTTACTTCTGATTTTGTACAAACCAAAAATAGCCCCTGTAAACCCCACGTCCACTTTAGTTCATAAAACAAACTTATAGCTTTTTCTTCCGCTTTTTGTCTTGAACTTATTTACTGAATTTCACAAATTTATGTGCCACCATTTTCCCGTGTTGGTGTTGAGCAGAGCCTTTCGATATGGCAACCCTGTTATAAGAGCAGTACTGTTTTCTTAACATGGAATGAACTGTAGTCTGTTTTCTGACTGCTTCAATTGGCACTTTGTCTTCTAGTTGCCACATAGAGTAACTGGTTTGGTGTTCAGAGTTTGTGACAATTTGTATCAAATGCTTTTGATACCTCAAGAAATGTAATGCTGGAGTTTTTTTTTTCTTTTTATTTGCATCTTGTAGTCAGCTGCCTACAAGTGAAGAGCTAAGGGCATTGAAACAAAACCACTTTGCTATTCTGATGAATTTGTCTAAGCTTTCTTGCAATAAAACTTAATAATTGCAATAAAAGTAATGATTTTGACACATTGTAGTTCATTAACCACTTTTGTTAAAACTCTGTAAGCACTTCAATATTCATTCCTTTCATTACATGGTGAACTACTGCTTCGCTTGCAAGAGATTCCTCATCCTCAACCTCAGGTTATCAGAACAGTGGTAATCATCCAAGCATTGGGGATTTTCTATGCTACTGATTTCGGAAAGAAGTCAAAACAACAGTGTGAGTGGGCGACGCAGACGAAGAACACACCCATCCCCTGCCTGTCATAAGAGGTGACTAAAAGGGGCGACCAAGGGATGATTGCATTAGAACTATGAAACTACTTGTGATTAGTACCATCATGCGGGAACAGCATGGGTCGCCTTTACATGCAAGTAGTACCACTATGTTAGGTACACAATAGGTAGTTCACTGTGGTTTTACAGTATCTGTGATTAGCACCACTATATACGGAACACCACGGGGTTATGTTGCCTGTGAGTGGCACCATTATGTGAGAAACAGCATACGTCTGTATTACCTGTGTGACATACAATACTCGTGAGTAGTACCATAACGTATGGAACACCACGAGTCTACGCTACTTTTCATTAGTACCGCAACATGAGAAATACCATGGTTCTACTTTACTAACAATAAGTACCATTATGAGGGGCCATTGACCTGGATATTGGACTCCTTTAGACGACAAGCATTATCGATTCAGGATTGTGCTTCAGAAGCAGTCCCTTGGTCAGAAAAACTATTGTTCCAAGATAATTTCTGGGAAGGTGGGGCATTGTGGGTCAGATGCACTGATTGTTTTAAGTTCATAATCATTGTTCATTGTCATCTTTTTGAATTCTAGTCAGTGGATCGATTTTGGAATTATTTTTAACTTTCAGAATTGTGAGTTGGATCCGCTATTTTAAATTCATATTCATCCATTCATTTTTCATCATGTTCTGAATTCTGGTCAGTGGATGAATTTTGGACTTTTAAATTGTCATTACATTTCGTCTCATTTCGTACCATTAAGGGCCGATGACCTAGATTTTAGGCCCCTTTACACAACAAGCATCATCATCAAAACAGCAGAAGAATGATTTCTTCATAAACTGCTTGCTACTAGCAACAGATCTTGTACACTAACGTCTGAAGCCATCTCAAGACGTCTCAGCTGAACGCTGCATTTTAGGAATGATTTTACCGGGCGAGTTGGCCGTGCAGTTACAGGCGCGCTACTGTGAACTTGCATCCTGGGAGATAGTGGGTTCGAGCCCCACTGTTGGCAGCTCTGAAGATGGCTTTTCGTGGTTTCCCATTTTCATACCAGGCAAATGCTGGGACTGTACCTTAATTAAGGACATGGCCGCTTCCTTCCCACTCCTAGGCCTAGGCTTTTCCTATCCCATCATCGCCATACTACCTATCTGTGTCGATGGGACATAAAGCAAATTGTAAAAAAAAAATTTAAATCAGTTAATCCCAATTGTTTTGGATAAATGGGACTCTGTTGTAGTGCTTTATTGTTCCTGAAGACTGTTTTTGTCTTTCAGTTTGCATTTCTGTACTACACTGTTCCACAGCCTCAGAAAATTATCCATGGCACACCCTTCAGAAACATTTATATGACTAATAATTAGGAAATGTATGGTAATCATATTTGTATTAATAATTCGATTGTGCATTTATTAACAAGATATGAACTTGAATTCACTGTAGAAAAGACATGTTTCTGTTGCTATTAAAGTAAATGAAAGTCTCCCTAGACCTCAAATGCTCTAATACCATCGGGATCGAAAAAGAACAAGAGTTGTCCATTGGAGGTTGGATAAGATAAATGAAAGTGAGGAGCCAAGTAAGTGGAAGCAATGCCAGGACTCAGCTGAGGATCCCGTGGTCACCAACCCATGCCCCCAAGTTAAGAGCCCCTGGGCCCCCTTTTAACCACCTCTTATGACAGGCAGGGCATATCATGAGAGTTATTCTTATTTGATAAAAGGAATTGAAGGCAATATGAAACCACGGAAGTACAGCATCTATCATGTCAGCCCGATTTTCATTGAAGAAAAACCGATCATTACAATAACGTAAGCAGTAGAAAAGTAATATTGTTCTCCATTTCAATAAAGTAATCCGTATGTTATCAAAAGATTAAATTTGTAGAGTATAAAGTTAATATTAAACAAGTAGCCTACTAATTTAATATTGATATTTTACCTTCAGTCAACATGGGCCTATAATATTATGAGTAGGCAGCTGTGGCGTTGAGCCAACCAATCACAGAACAGCACCCAAGAAACATGATGCTCTAAATTCAGACCAAATTGATTCTTGAGGGAGGAGCGGAGAGAGGAGGGATGAATGAAATGCCGGCATGAACACCACTATTGAAATATAGGGTTTGTTTTGCATCTCTCAGCTTCCCGTGTGAAGAAATAGGAGTGATGAGTGCTGACTGAGGAGTAATCAACCTGGCATGTTTGTACTCTTACTTGTCAAAAATGCATGTATCTCCTCTTTAAGTTCAAACACTTGTTAATGTGTGTTCTAATCCCATTTCCTGGCACAAAAGTTTTTTTAAAAAGGCCACAAATTTAGGGGCTAAAGTTTGAAGAAGTTCACGATGATTATTACTTCATCCAGCACAGTTTTCAGAGGAGATGGCGAAGACTCATCAACAGTAGCTTCACTGGGAATGAGAGACTGATTTCTTCATAGGTTAAAATTTACTTTGTGTAAATGACTTCGGCAGTCATAGAAGCCTGTACAAACATGTAGATTCCATTGTTATTCATAACAGAGTACGTATTCGTTTGTCACATGAAATATTTCTTCACGGGAGGCTTGCTGGGGTAGTTACATGCGTAAAAATAAGAAATTAGTTGCAAATAAAAAAAGTAAACTCGTGTCCTCATTCCAAGGTGGTGCAGCTCTTTTGAGGCACACCCCCAATGCAGGTAAGCTCCATGTCCATTTTAAATGACATGTCAGTGGTGGTAGCAGAACCCGATTTTTGAAACTTATACTAGTAACTTCAGCCTTGACTTTCTTGACTTAATTTCTGTCACTCCTCGGTGGAACATAAGGCTCATACGAGAGCTCTCTCTTAGACTCGATTTCCCAACCAGTGCTGCCTATACCACAGTAGCTAGCTCCCTGGGGATTCCATTCAAGACCTGTTTCGATATGTTGTCAGAAGCTCAGTGCAGTGTGTGACCTGTCCATGTATATTCTTTCATCTGGACTTTAGGCATGTGTTGTTGGGTGCCCTTATGCAATTCTTGATCCAAAATTATGCTAGGACATCGCACTCGTAGTTGCTGCTGGGCCCGCAGTCGTTCCATCACTGTATGTAGACGATTTAGTTCTACATTACAGCTTCGGAAAGGTGGCGTTTGCTGAGAGACAGTTACAGCAAGCTATTAACTGAGTCGACAGATGGGCCCTGCAACGTGGTTTTTGATTTTCAGCGGCGAAAACCTCAGTTGTACACTTCTGTCGACATCGCCTTGTGCATTATGAACCAGAGCTCCGCTTCCGAAACAGTGTCTTACCAGTGGTAGATACCTGCAGATTCCTGGGTCTCCATTTTGATAAGAGACTCGTGGCAGCCCCACATCCATCAGTTGAAGGTTGCCTGCATGAAGAGACTTAACATGGTTAAGTTTCTCAGTGGCACTTCGTAGGGGGCTGACCACGCAATGCTGCTATGATTCTATGCGGGGCTTTACGCCATCTTATAAGGTCTGCAGTTTGCACTGGTTTACGAAAGAAACCATTTTCTTATGTGTACCGACTCGTTAAGTTCTCTGCAGTCTATTGAAACCTGTTTTTTGCAACACCCACTGGTGCAGCAGATTCATGACCTAGCCAGATTAAGTGATGCTGGCACCAGAATCACTTTTGTGTGGCTTCCAAGCCACATCGGGATTGTGAGAAATGAACTTGCAGTTAAAGCTGCAAAGGAATCGGTACTTTTACGTCCAAGACCTATGAATGTACCTGCTAAAAATATTTGTTCTCAGTTACGTCAAACCATCTTGGCGTCCTGGGAATCGGAGTGGCTAGCCATTTGAAATCCCAACAAGCTGGGAGCAATTAAGAAGACAGTCACGGTGTGGCGGTCCTCTTTTCGGCCTTCACGGAGAGAGGCCATAGTATTGTGTAGGCTGGACGTCATGGACGATCTACGCACTCTTATCTCCTAAAGAGGGAAGATCCCGCAGTGTGTTCTTGTTGTGCCGACTTCACCGTGGCCCACGTCCTCGCAGAGTGCACCGATCTCTCTGGCCTAAGACAGAGCCTCGGCCTGCACGAAACACTCGAACGATTAGCTGATGACACGACTACTGGTGATCTCGTCATCCTCTGTATGTGCGACAGTGGATTAATCAAGGGTATGTAAATTACAAGTGTACTGTTACTCAGGGAACCCATGTTCCCTTTTGATTCGTTAGTAATTTTTTGGCTTAATTCTATAATTTTTGTTTTATTTTGTACTTTGTTTCCAAATTCCTTCATTGATTAAATAATTTTGTTTTATTTTAAATTTCCTTCCCACTTCATTTGTTCAGAGAGGATGATTACCTAGTTGTACTTCCTCTTAAAACAAAAATACCGAACTTGATAGCTGCAGTCGCTAAGTGCGGCCAGTATCCAGTAATCGGGAGATAGTGGGTTCGAGCCCCAATGTCGGCAGCCCTGAAGATGGTTTTTCGTGGTTTCCCATTTTCGGGGCTGTGCCTTAATTAAGGCTATGGCCGCATCCTTCCAATTTCTAGGCCTTTTGTATCCCATCGTTGCCACAAGACCTATCTGTGTCGGTGCAACGTAAAGCAAATAGCAAAAACAAAAACAAAAAAAACAAAACAAGAATCACCACCACCTTGTAGGATGTTTCTTAAACGTTTGTTGGTGAAGGTGTGGATTTTGCATATTATATCTCCATTCCCCTTTCATGTCTTCCATATACAGAAGAGTACTGATTTCATAGTCGACTCAAAGATCCTTAATTTTGGCATCATCGTCAGTTCTCAATGCTTCCACACTGGTTGGAGCTGGGTGAAGGCCCCTTTGGCCTCCTATATTGGATATCTTAATTTGCCCATCCATTACTGGAAATAATGATTCCTAAATAACAGAGGTGGTCAGCTTGTTCTATCTCATTTTCTAATAACAGTAGGTTTATTATGTTTTGGGCATTTACGCTTAGCTCCTTGTTCTTGACAAAGTATATTTTGAGCTGCACTCTGTATGTTTCTGTTTCAAGGTCTTACATCTTATCAAACGTGTACCTAAATGAATGGGACAGTAGGCATAATTCATAGGAAATGTGGCCAGCCATTATCATCAAAACTACGTATGGGATCTTTCCCATTTTGTTTCTCGGATAGCGTTAAGAGACATGCAATTTGATATAATATTACTCTCTGCGTGTACAGTAATTTACATAGAAATCCGTATACAAGGTAGAATACCATAGCGAAGCACGGGTACTTTCGCTAGTAAATCATCTTTACTTGACAGAGAGGAATGTTTTATTGTTAAATGTAGTTTCAGTTTACTGAGAACCATAACAGCATTACCGAGTTTTATACGTTACAGAACACACTGGGGGTTGGGCATGTTTTGTCACCAAACCAAAAGACCCTATGATAAATAATTATGTCTATAATGCAAGTGCAGTACTTTTTTTTTTTTTGGCTCAGTGGTTTCGCTGCGTGCACTTATTGATTAAACACATTGTACAAGGTCCTTCTTGAAAAGTAAGGTAGTTCAATTGTAATAGAAACTAATAAAACTTACGAGCAATCACAACAGACTATTGAGCATTGCAGTGATTGAACTGAAATAATTGTAAGGTGTAGGACATATATTCTTCAAAGAGAAGTAGACGTATGTGTATTGGTACAGGGGAAAAGTCATAAAGCTGAAGAAGCAGTGACAACAGGGACTCCTTGCTAGCTTTATAAAATAATGAAAGATAGGCAGGACCACATTTGACCCAATATTTACATTGTGTCAAATGATGAAAATGTATTGGGAATATGGAAAGGACATGGTAGTAACGTTTCTAGATATTGAAAAGGCATATGACATGTTCCAAGAAATTTGGTATGAAAAACATTGACAGAAGCACAGATTGGGAATGACACCATGCAGATTGTAATAGCATTGTTTCAAAATTGCAAAAGCTATGTTAGAACCAAAGTGGGTCAAACTGAATGGCTCAGAGTTGAGACAGGCTTAAGACAGGGAAGTGTTTTGTCTCCCTTACTCTTCATTATCTTCATGGATAGAATTCTACATGATGTCAAGGAGAAGATGATGGGTGAGCAAGTAAAGTTCTCTTTGCTGATGACATTGTAGTTTGAGGAGATAATGAAGAGGAAATACAGAGACAAGTTGATTTATGGAATGAGGATATAACAAATTTTGGAATGAAGATTAGTACTGCGAAAGGCAAGACTTTGATCATGACGAGAGATAACAGAAAATCCAGGGGAGTGATAAAAATAGGAAAAGAACCTCTTGAAGTAGTGAAAATTTTTAAATATTTGGGCAGCATGATGTCACAAGATGGAAATCCGGATGAAGAAATTGATTTAAGAATACAGCAGTCTGCAAGTTTCTTCCAGTGTGAGATACATTGAATGGAATAGAGATGTGCCAATGAAGTGCAAGAAGGTTTTATACTCGTCCTATTATAAACCTATACTGACCTATGCTTCAGCAGCCTGGACGTTGACTAAGCGGAACTAAAGTAAGATACAAGCAGTTTATTTTTTTAATTTTTTTATTTTTTGCTAGGGGCTTTACGTCGCACCGACACAGATAGGTCTTATGGCGACGATGGGATAGGAAAGGCCTAGGAGTTGGAAGGAAGTGGCCATGGCCTTAATTAAGGTACAGCCCCAGCATTTGCCTGGTGTGAAAATGGGAAATCACGGAAAACCATCTTCAGGGTTGCCGATAGTGGGATTCGATCCTACTGTCTCCCGGATGCAAGCTCACAGCCGTGCGCCTCTACGCGCACGACAAGCAGTTTAAGTAAGGTTCTTGAGGAGCATACAGGGAAAGACAAGACGGGATAGAAAACGACATGAGTAAATAAGGAGAAGTGTGGGAGTGTCTAAACATCAAGCTAAAGTGGTTTGGACACATAATGAGAACGCCAGGAGAGAGAATACCGAACAGAACATTCATGGATACAGAGACAGCAAAGAGGCCTAGGGGACGGCCTAGAATGAGATCGAGGAGCTCTGTTATGGACTGTATTGCAAATAGAGGAGTCAATAGCAGTAAAGTACTAAAAGAGGAGTGGTGGAAAGATTGAGTAAGGTGGAGGGCTTGGGTACTCTACTGTACCCAGAGGGAATCCGGAAAAGGAAATGGATGATGATGATGATGATGATGAAGAAGAAGAACAATTTTGCCAATCCCTGCAATTTAAACGAAAATAATTTTCCCAAAATATGCTGCAAGTGTAAAAAAGGAACTGCGTAGTGCAATGGTAGAGGCAAAAAATACAAATATATTATAATAAGCAAACTAAAACCCCTTGACACTACAGCCCTTGAAGGGCCTTGGCCTACCAAGTGATCGCTGCTCAACCCGAAGGCCTGCAGATTACGAGGTGTCGTGTGGTCAGCACAATGAATCCTCTCGGGTGTTATTCTTGGCTTTCAAGACCGGGAATAAGCAAACTACTCAGTAAAAAAAGGGGGGGCGGAGGGGGAGACATGTTTATGAACGTATGCCATCCTCCACAAAACAATACCTCACACCCAGGTATATTACCAACTAAACCTTTGTTCTTTACCGTTGAAGTATACAAAAGAACATTGATAGATTCACGTTCATTTTCAGAACACTAACGGAAATGTCAAATAAGGGCAAAAAAATTTATAACAGTCCTCCAGGGTGGATTTTTATCACAGTTGGAGAGCTTCAGTATGGTGTATGTCCCCTACGAGCATTTATCACAGCTTGGCACCTGTGTGGCATGCTCCGCATGAGTCGACGGAGGTCATGTTGCAGTATCAGGTCCCATTCTTCAATAAGAGCCTGTTCGAGGTCTTGGAGAGTCTCTGGTGGAACAGGACGCCCACGAACACTTCTGTCAAGCCTATCCCACACATCCTCGATGGGATTAAGGTTGGGACTTGCTGCTGGCCATTCCATCTCTTGAATGTCCAGTTCTCGCCTGACAGCTCTGGTGATGCGCCCTACATGAGCCCTGGCATTGTCGTACATGAGTACAAATTCAGGGCCAACACCGTATGCAGCAACCAGCAAATGCTGTAGCAGTATCTGCTCGATGTACCCCACAGCGGTAAGATTACCACAGATGAAGACAAGATCCATACGGCCATCAGTACTGATGCCACCCCACACCATCACAGAACCTTGTGCGAATCGGTCACCTTCTTGGACAACATTGGGCATGTACTGCACACCACGGCATCTCCATGTACGTTGATGTCCATCACTCTATGTCAGGGGAAATCTGGACTCGTCTGTGAACAACACGTCTCCATTGACGAAGTTGTCAATTGATGTGGCTACAGGCAAACAGAAGGCTATCTGTGCGATGGTGCTGCGTTAAGCGGGGTACTCGAACAGGACGTCTGGGTCGTAAGGACACTTCTCTTAACCTGTTCCTTACTGTCTGGTCAGACACCGTGACTCCAGTGATCCTCCTGAGGTCTTGTTGCAGTTCTCTGGCAGTTGCCGAACGTTGCCGCAATGCACAGATGGTCAGATATCGATCATCCTATGGGGTTGTCATGCGTCTACGACCTTGTCCAACCCTCCTTGTGAACTGGCCCATCTCATTGTAGCAATTCCACAAGTGTTGAATAACATATGGAGAGACATAGAGATCCACAGCAACACGACGAAAAGTCCATCCTTCCTGGATCCAAGTGACGGCCCTTGCGACTTGAACCTCGTTAAGATGTCTCATGGGATGTGCTGGTTTACGTACAACATGCTCAAATGACTGCAGTAATCTGTGTACCTCACGACACACAGATGCACCGCTATTCACTTTGTTTTGAGGGGTCACCAGACAGTTTAATGCATGGCTACACCTGCAGATGAAGTATAACTTTGATTTGACATACCCTGAGTAGCTAAGATCTCAAGGTATGCTGTACGACCATTGGAACTCCATCTACCAAATTAACGTTCACGTACTAGACGTACCAAATTTTAAGTAGGCTAAATAAATTGTATTTAATTTTTTTGAATGCATGAAAGTTTAGAACATCTAATAAAGTGTAAACAAGCATCATCTTACTAAATCAGTACAGCTGCAGAGAATCAAATACGAGCCTGTGTAACGCAGTTTAAAATAAAGCCTTGACAAGTAAAATTTTACTACTACCTCATGGAGGCTCACTGGTTGTGGAACACTGCTCTAACGTGCCGTAGGCCTGAGGAAAATGACTTGAATGATCCTCAAATTTAGAACAATGCAATGCTTGTATGAGGAGTCGCATTTATCAAGCAGAGGGAGTAAAACTACTTGCAGCGTGGGATTTATCACCACACATGATCACTGGGCATGTTTCCTTCCTGCATGATGCCATAGCTTCTATTCAGAAATTCAGCATGCAGGGAGCCAAAGCCTAGCCAGTTTCTTTTATAAAAAACCGCATACAATGAAGAGAAGAAAATGTTATTCTCTGAGATAGAATTATCACTGTGCTACAGCACATTAGCTTATAGGAAGCAGCTGTTTCTACAGATATCCCTTGTTAACCTTCTCCCATCCATATTAAATGCATGTTATCCCCAGAATGAAAATGCAGTTATTTATAAAACACATTAAAAATAAAAATTACCTTGTACAAATTGTAATAAAGCTAGAAGTATAAATATTTCACCAAATGGAACTCGACAGTCCACAGGTTCAATGTAAGACAGTTTATCAGTCCACTGAAATTTAGGTCTTCAACCTACGTCATCACCTGACGTCAGATTTATATGCTCTATAAATCACCAATATGAGCGTGCAATTATGGTGCAAAAAGTGGTGAAATATGCACTTAAGTATTCACTTATTTTCATAGTACTGAACACTTGTATAAAATGTAGACGTAAGATTCCTTTACTAGACTCGTGATTCATCGACACCAATGCATAAAATCATGATCATAAATAAACACCTGAATGAACACAAAAATCTCACTATTTACAGCTGCGGTTGTTCCACTAGTACAAACCATCTGTGCATAGTTTGTGAGACTTACCAGTCTATCAGTCAATATGCAGACGTCTCCTAGATAAGAGACAGTGTGTTAATCAATACACATGATAAATCGTAATTAGTAAGGCTGTGAAGAAAAACACACAAATACACATTCCTCTTTTTCTTTTACACTGCACATCCTACTTTTCCTGTCCATAATTTGCTTTGTAGTACACTACAGCAATCTTCCCCAAGTTTTCTTGTTTAAATTTGTGGCATTTGTCTTAAAATTAGCTTCAGTGCAGAGAATGATCTCCCTACATCCACGGATGTGACAGGACAGTACTTGAATTCGGGTGCACACACTGTATTCTTGTCTCAAATTTTTCCTTTAAATCTTACAACAGCTGTAATGTTCATTCAGAACAAGGCAACTCATTCTGTAAGAGTTCACAGCATTAATTACTTTACATTTTCTTGAATGCTGATTGTAAAACATGTAAAAATAAAAGTAAAAAACATGCACATTAAATTTGAAATTAAAAGCACTATTAAACTTAATAATTCATCCAGTTTTACCTTCAAACGCACAACCTTGTCGGTTTTGGAGGTCCTACATCTCGGCAAACAAAATATGCATTTGCATACATATCCGATGTCTAGTCATCACACATGTATACGTCGTCATTTCTCCTAATGTTATCAATTTCATTTTCACTCTCCACTTCATGTTCAGTCTGGTTATCACATAAAATATTTTCACGCGAATTAACTGCAGACATGTTTGTTTACATCTGACACCGCAGATATGTATTGTCTCTGCTAATAATAGTCAGCTATATTTGCTTTTCCGCCATTAGGTGGCTTACAGATGTGACTATGAGCGGGAGGTGTTCATCTTCTGTGATACACATTATGCTATGAGTGGGAGAGGGTTAACTGATCATACAGAAGTTTCGAGTCTCTCTCACAACCTTATTTTTTTGTGTGGAACCTTAAAAGAAGTACATTATGCAGCAAAACAAACATGATCTGAACATCATCGTTATAACATACAACATGTATTTGATTGCATCGGTATGTCATGTGCACCTTCATGTTCATAACGGTCCTGTGGATTTTTGATCAGCACAGGTTGATGACCGTGTCTTCTCTCGTAATTTAGGAACATTTGAGTGGAAAAGGGATTCTTTCAGCAAGCCCCAAGGGTCATGAAATCCAGGGAATGGGGAGGGTACGGGTAATTAGCAGTCTCAAAGTGATGATCTAGAAGGGCAATTGACCAACTCATGGTGTGGGCTGTGGCTTCATCTTGCTGCAGTGGCAGGTTTCTGGCAACATTCAGATGTTCAGAGCATGTTTATAATGTCAGAACTGTTCCTTTTGCTGCACACTGTAATATAAGAACTAATAAACATTTGAGCTTTGACGCAAGTGTGATAACAGGTATTACTTGACAACAATGTTCTCTCAGCCATGGATAACTAATGCAAATATCGAGCTCGAATTATCATTATTATTATTATTATTATTATTATTATTATTATTATTATTATTATTATTATTATTATTATTATTATTATTGTTATTATTTCTTGTGTGTGTGGCTGTGAAGTGTTACATCATGTTAGTATTTGTATTATTATTATGATACGATCACGTTATGTGTGAGCTTAAGTCATTAAGTATTAGTGTTATTATTTACGTTGTTGAATGATCGTATTGTGTGTGAGGTTATGTCATGAAAGTATTAGTATTATTTACATAGTCGAGTGATTGTATTGTGTGTGAGGTTATGTCGTGAAACATGTGTTGTGCATAGACATTGGTATCAGTTCCATTAATGTAAATACCTGTGATTTAATATTATAATTTATTCTTACCTGTATATATAAATTGTAATCCATAATTGTGAAACACACTGTAACTTCTGGAATGGTATAGGCACAAGAACAATTGAAAATATTATATACATTATAATCTGTGTATTATGCACTCTTGAGTTTTCGAGAAGATATATTTTTGTAAGGTAACTTTCTAGACGCCTGGCCAGGCACATATATAAGGAGACAATCTTGACGATGCAGTTAGTTACTGCTGAATTATTGACAGAGAGTTGTTGGAAGTTAGTTAGTTGTTGTTGTTTAGTAGAGTGATGGTGTAGCAAGTATATATCCTGGGCTGACAAGCAATATTTACAGTCTCCATATTGAAATACGCGGTCATCTGTTTTCAACTGTGTTTCAAAGTTCTAACCTCTATGTGCTGTGTTCTTCAGTTGTTTTTAATAATGGTGGCTTTGTTGATATTCTCGAAGTGAAGTGTTTTGATACTATGATTAAGGTTATGTGTGTGTTAATTTGTGAATATATGTGAATAAAATGAATTGTACCAACTGACAGCATCTTGTGTGTGTCTGTGTGGATACGTTAGCTTTATGTGCAAAATTTTTTACTTGTGTTGATAGGAAGTAAGGAGTAATAACATACCTTGTCACAACTTGAGTTATAACAAAGAGCTGAGCATTTGGGTGTTTCTTTTAGTTTTTTTTAAACCTTGGAATCGCTGTATACTGTCGATACCTGCAAGGGCTCTATTTTCCACTTAAATATTAGACTGCTGGTTTGAGTGGCTCAGACGGTTAAGGCACTGGCCTTCTAACCCCAACTTGGCAGGTTCGATCCTGGCTCAGTCCGGTGGTATTTGAAGGTGCTCAAATACGACAGCCTCGTGTCGGTAGATTTACTGGCACGTAAAAGAACTCCTGCGGGACTAAATTCCGGCACCTCGGCGTCTCCGAAGACCGTAAAAGTAGTTAGTGGGACGTAAAGCAAATAACATTATTATGATTTATTATTAAATATTAGACTACCGGCTGCAGTCGCTTAAGTACAGCCAGTATCCAGTATCCCATCGTCGCCATAAGACCTATCTGTGTCGGTGCGACGTAAAACAACTTATTACATGTTATAAAACAACTTGTAAATGTAAAATTTGAATTGCTACAGAACATTTTGATATCGATGGGACAGAGTGAAATACCAAAATAAGAAGAGTAGTTAGCCAATGTTGTCAACCCCCCTCTCCTCATCTCATCAATATCTTCATCAAAGAAGTCATCTCATTCATTCCTGAAAGAGAAAACAGTTGGGATCAAAATTAATGGTAAATAAGTTCATTCCACAGGATTCACTCATTATATTGTCATACTACCAGAACAAGCAAAGGTATGCAGAGAATGCTCAACATACTAGCAGAAACTTTAGGCAAATGGGAACTCAAAATTAATACAAAGAAAACTAAAACCATGATGGTATGTAAATCCAGGCAAGCACTTATAACAGACACCGAGGTTGGTTGTACAAGTACACAAAAGTTTACAAATAATCAAATGGAAATATCCAACTTTGACAACCATTCCAGAGCACATGGTGTCACTTGGTGTAGAGTCTTCAGACCACCGTCAAATGCACGAAGTGGGCACTCTTGAACAATGTGTTGTATGGTTTGGTCCTCCACTCCACAGTCACAGGCAGCAGATGCACGGAAACCCCATTTCTTTAAGGTGTGACCACACCTTCCTTGACCTGTTCTAATGCCGTTCAGCTTCGACCAGGTTTGGCGTGGTAGTTGGAATCCCTCTAGCTTCTTTGTAGGATCCTCAACCAGGTGAGCATTGTTGGGTGGATGTTTGTTCCAACGTTGTTGCCACTTGTAGGTCATGTTGAAAGAATTGATACCTTCTAAATCAACCCAGGGTGGCTTGCGTGATTTCAAACGTGTTGTTGGTGGATCTTGCAGGGCATCATACAATGGAGAGTTCTTATGAGAGGTGATCTTCTTGAGCAAGCTTAGCTGCTTTCCTCCTTAGATCTTGCGGAGCGATATTAGCTAGGACTGGTAGCCACTGTGTGGGAGTAGATCTAACAATACCAGTGTTAACCCTCATTGTCTCATTGAATTGCACATCAATCTTAGTGGTATGAGCGCTGTTTTCCCATACAGGGGCACATTATTCACCAGCAGAATACACAAGAGCGAGTGCAGCAGAACGGAGTGTATTAGCGTCTGCACCCCAGCTGCTTCCGGCAGTCTTGCGGAGTAGATTCACCCTTGAGCCAAGTTTCCTCGATAACTTGATGCACTGTTGTTTGAATGCCAAGGACCGATCCAGAGTGATTCCAAGATATATTGGATTGTAGTTATGAGGTACTTTGATTCTGTCAGAAGTCACATGTAGCTTCCTTTGGGCTTCTTTATTATTTAGATGGAATGCAGTAACCTCAGTCTTGTTTGGGTTGGGTTGAAATCCCCATTTGTGGAAGTAATCACTCAGTTTCGCCAGATCACTAGTTAGAACATTCTCACAGTTCATGAAATCTTTACTCTGGATAATTAATGCTAGGTCGTCTGCATACTGGATTTTCATGGAATCTGTGTGAGGCATGTCATGGATATACAGGTTAAACAAAATGGGGGCCAGAACTGATCCCTGTGGTAGGCCATTGTTTAGAATCCTCCACCTGCTAGCTTGCCCATTCAGGAACACCTTAAAGCGCTTGTCAGAAAGCGTGTTGTTCATTGAATGTGCCAACTTTTGACATGGGATGATTTCAATAAATTTGGACATCAAGCCCTCCCTCCATACAGTGCCGTAAGCTGCTGTAAGATCCACGAAAACTGCAGCTGATTTGAGACCTTGTTGAAATCCAGCTTCTACTACAGTTGTCAAATGTTAAGACCTGGGCGCAGCAACTCCGATGTTTCCTAAAGCCACCTTGTTCGATAGGGATGATTTGATCAAAGGCCTCTTGAATGCGATTTAGAATAAGCCTTTCTGGTAGCTTATAGGTCATGTTGAGTAGTGATATTGGTCAATAATGAGAAGCATCAGTTCCATCTTTTCCCGGTTTCAGGATGGCAATTATCTTAGCCAGTTTGAAAAGCTTTGGTAATTTTCCAGTTTTCAGAATTTCATTGAAAAATCCAATAAGACACATCTTTGTTTTCGGTCCAATGGCTTTAAGAAACTGGATATGTGCCATTGAAGCCAGCAGCTTTGTTTACCTTTAGCATATTCAAGGCTTTATCAAGTTCCTCAATGCAGAAGTCACATGAGTAGACTGGGTGTGGTTTTAGATAGGACCTCTTTATGTACAGTTCATTCTTCACAGTTCGTGTCTGTTCTTTGTCTATTTTAGTTTTTGAAATATTCATCAGTCTGGATGCAACAGCAGTAGCATTCACATGTCTGACTGTACTTGACAACCTGGGATCTGTACCAAGTTTTCTAATGAGGTTTCAGGCTTTCCGACTAGAATGTGTGAAGTTGAGTCCTGCCATAGTTTTATGCCATTTTTCTCTTCTGTTCTTATTCAGAGCTTTCAAGAGGTCATCAGCTGTCATGTCGTCATGAGATTCTTGATATTTGGCATATAACTCATCTCACTCTTGGGACCATCCAGGGATGTACTCCTTCCGAAAACCACGTGGGATACATTTCCTGGCATTTGCTTTAATCGCACCCACAAATCGTTCATAATTGTTTGGTACTGGAGGAATCCATTGAATGGTATTATCTAGACCTTTCTAAAATAGCTCCCAGTTTGCAAGTTGAAAATTCGTCGAGGTTGAGGTACGGAGGTGGCTAATGGAATTTCAGTACCAAAATGAATTATGACTGGCCTATGCTGGCTGTGTGGGAAAGACTTGATAACTTTTCGTTGTGTCATTTCATTATTTCCAGATCTAGATGTGATGCACAAATCAGGAGAATAATCCTTTAACCATCTGCCAGATCGGAACGTTCCAGGATCTTTAGCATTATAAACAAGCTGAAGATTCTGCATGTCCATCCATTCATTTACAATAGCTCCCATTTTGGTATTCTTTCTGGTATCACCAGACATGACTTTGACTGTTGAAATCGCCAACATACACAACTGAAGAATCTTACAGGTGGATTTGGCCAACTAACTTGCGGTGGTTTGCAAGGTATTTGCAACCTAAGGTTGGCCCTGATAAAATTGGAAAAGTGAAACAATTTTGCTACCATGGAAGCCTAATCACAAATGATGATTGGAGTCCACCAGAAGTCAAGAAGGGGACAGCAATCAAAAGATAAAAATTTCATGATTATTGGTCCATATTGAACTGTGAATTACAATAATAGTTAAATATTTTGTATTTAATGTCCACCTTTTCAGTACAAATTATAAATAATATACATTTATATTAACAATAGGGACTAGTTTCGACCTAAATCATAGGTCATCATCAGCCATGAAGCAAAATGTATCGAATAAAATAAACAATGTAACGACACAATGGTCTTTAAAAAAACTGTACGTACAATCAATAGAATTTTAAGTTAAGACTAGTTGAATAAAATAATTTCTGTGAAAACTTTAAACAATGGAAGACAGTGTAGTGTCAATAATATTAAAAATGATATGTACATACCATATGAGAAATAAGGTAATGTTCAAGATTTTCGTTGCACTACATTAAAGATATCCTTTTAATAGAGGTTCCTAAAATGCTGGATTGCTGCCCTATGTTAAAAAGTTGTTTTTCATTGGTATTCATAATGCTAGTTGCGGTTCACGCATAGAAATGCAATTGAACTGGCTCTCCATATAAGCCACAGTCTGTTCAAAGTTCAAGTGATCTTCTTAAGATATCAAACATGAACTGTTCAAGTGCAGAAAAAAATCGCGCAGCCACTTCTCATGCCCAGGATTTGATTGTGGTGTTCATCAACACTGTTATCATAAATTAGAAGATTACTGGAGATGCATGAAGACCGGAAGAAAGAGAAGCCACCCTGAAGATACCGAGGATGAGGCCAACTAAGCGGTCTGTGTTTTGGAGTGATGTGCATGTATTATATTATTCAATCCTTTTTTTATTTCTCTTACCTTTAGAACTGTTCAGAATACTGAAAAGTGTATATATTCTTGATCAGCATAAAATGGCACATATTTTGTATATAATATAACAGTGATACAGCTGGTTTTTTTTTTACCTCTGTGTTTCCTAGAACTTCATGGACTATTCGACATTTTTTCTTTTGTGTGGAATATTTCACCCAAGCACCCTTAAAACACTAAATTGGTTAGTTTTATTTCTTACTATATTTTCCTGAATAAAATGACATGTAATACTTATTAGTTAATTATTTTCTTTTATGTGATTTTATGAAAAGTTGCATGAGAAACTCTCAGAAATGGTTAGTGGTTGGAGGTAATAGTCACTGGTTGCAGGGAGAATATTATTGACACTACACTGTGTCTTCCATTGTTTAAACTTTTTACAGACATTATTTTATTCAACCAGCCTTAACTGAAAATTCTATTGATTGTACATACAGTTTTTTAAGACCATTGTGTCATTACATTGTTTAATTTATTCGATATATATGTGTAATTTGCTTCAAAGCTGATGATGACCTACAATTTAGGTCGAAACTAGTCTCTGAATGTTAATATAAATGTATATCATTTATAAATTGTGTTGAAAAGGTGGACATTAAATATAAAATATTTAACTATTATTGTAGGGGCAGCAATGGCAAAGGCAGCCTTCTAAGATAAAAAGCGTCTGCTGACCAACAAACAAATATATGAGGCGGTCCGTTCCAAAACTCGTCTTATCCATTTTTTTTTTTAAATGAGTTAGAGGTAGCATTGCCTTCCTGGTGATGTTTGTGATAGTTCTAACACAAAATTAAGCACCAAAACTCGCCTTTTCCCATAGAAATCTGTCACCAAACTTAGGCTATTGTTCCATAACTCGCCTTATCCAGGGCGCTTGTCGTTCCAAAACTCGCCATATACAATCAACTAATAGGAATGGATAATTTCAGCACGTGACTCACGCTACAATTTACCCGCGTTTTATGCCAGTCTTTCCATTCTTTGAGTTATTCTTGAACTGTGTTAGTCTTTCATGCAGTTTTGTGCTGTGAATAGAGTGTATTAAGATGACCGAACATATTGCTCTTGTTGTGGAAGGTATATAAAACTTGTTAATATAGAACAGTTTCACATTCAGGTCTGCCAAAAGACATTCTTGAATGTATTACATGTCAGCAAAGATCGGGTTCAGAGGATTGCCAGAAATCACTTCACAACAGGGAAACTTCCAACAGAAAAGAGGGGAGGAGCTAGGATCAAACGAGTGTACACTGAAAAGAGGCACTCCGTGAAACGTTTCATTGAAAGTTTGCAGTGTTGTGAAAGTCACTATTGCCGCGGAAAGTCACCGGTCAGACAGTATCTACCCGGAAATTTAAACATCGCTAAGCTTTACAAAATGTATAACAACAAATCGCCTGAAGAACTCAGGGTGAAGCGGTGGTTCTTCCGTGAAATTTTTATGCGTTGCTACAACATAGGATTTGGAACACCAGTTACTGACGCTTGCTCAAAGTGCATAGAGCTCAAGGAGAAAATTAAACTTTAAAGTTCGAACGTATCACTGAAGAATGATTTAATCTTGGAACTTAGAGTACACAAACTAAGGGCTGCAGCTTTTTTCAAAAAGCTCCAAGAAGAAAGGGACAGCATGGCAATATTTTCATTTGACTGCCAAAAGAATCTTGTGAATCCAAAAGTTCCAGATCAAATTTCCTATTACAGTCGCCAATTGTACACCTATAATTTTACCATTGTGAGGGGTACCTCGCATGCCAAGTTGACAAAGGTGAATGTTTTTACATACACATGGACGGAGCATGAATTCAACAAGGAGTCTAATGAAACGTCATCTGCAGTTTACCATCGATTATCTCAAACTGATTTGTCAAACTTCACTACTATACGAATTCGTGCGGATGGCTGCGGAGGACAGAACCGCAAATCTACAATGATTGCAATGTGCTCATATTTCTTGACACACACAGCTCCGCCTAATATAGAAAGGGTTGACTTGGTCTTTCCTATGACAGGCCACTCATATCTGCCCTCTGACAGGGTATTTGCTCAAGTCTAGAGAGAGAGAGATATGGAAATGCCCTATAATCTGTAATCCAGCAGAATATGAAGACATCTTTAGCAAACATGCTGAAATCTTCAAGTTTGGCAGAGACTGCTCGGTGAACAATTGGAAAATGGTTTCTGAAAATATGATGAAAATGCCTGCATCTTGGCACTTTGAATTTTCTCCAGTGAAACGATTTGTTATCAGCAAAGACTCACTGGGGAATGTCACCCTTATGGGGAGAACCTCATTACAACTCAGACATCGGTTTACGAAAATCCGTAATGAAAAAGGGAAAACGCCTGCGAGATATACTAATGCCACCTGAATTATTGCCAGGAGTAAACTTGAATCCCGCCAAAGTAAAGGACGTAAAAAGTTTGCTTGAAAAGCATTTTGGAATGGATTGGGATAGGAATGAGTTGATTTCTTTTTATAAGAATTTGTTCACCTCAATTTCTGTAGACGAAAACAATCTTGTTGAAGAAACAAAAGTTCTTTGTGATGGATCTCAAGAGGAGGGAACATATTTGAGAGTGTGATTTACAACAAAGTGATGTTTTATTGTTCAAGTTAATTCTATTGTGAATGCAGTGTAGCCTATAAAGGAAGAATTCTCTCCAAATACTATGGATAGGATGTAAATATGATATCACACTGCTGTGTGTAATTTATTTGTGAATATCATTATACTGATAGCAAAAAGGTGCATACTGGTGAGTTTTATTACAACATTATATTCTCAATCCTTTCACTTTTCTTGTTTGAAAATAAGTTGTGTGAGGTAATATATTCTGAATTTTTTTTGGGTGCTCCAAAACTCGTCTTATCCAAAATACAAATGTAATTTATTGACGTTCTACTAATTATATTTATAATTCTTCAGTAAGACGACCCTATGACATTGGATTTGAACGCGTCGTAATACATTTAAAGAAGTCTGACTTATATTACAAAAATTACAGGTTTTTCGCTTTTCCTGAAAAATCACTTATGATGGATAAGACGAGTTTTGGAACGGACCGCCTCATATATTCAAACTCGGAAGGCTTTTGTATGGAGTGTGCTTCTGAACTGTTGTGGAAGCTGGACATTAGGAGAACAGGAAAAGAAAAGATCACCGGTATTGAAAAGATGAAAATAAAATTTATTAGTTGCATGATTAGGATTTTTACTTATTTTCACAGCTTCAGCAGGAACACTGGCTAATATGTGGTTGCCAGCCATTATGAATTTAAAGAGGTAGTTCTCTTCCCTGTCCTGTCACTATTGTTATTTTGTGTCACTGTTTTGCAAATTCGTTATTCTCTTCATCACTAGATGGTTCACTCTTTCATAACTGTACTGTATTTGTACTTGTTGCTGTTTTATTCTTACTTCTTTTCACTCTCGTGTCTTCAAGCTCCTTATAATATGTCCTTATTTCTACGCCTCCCTCGTCCCACCCTGACTCACTCAAATTTTTCTCTTTTTCTGCTACACACTTTTCTTTCTTTCCATCTTCAGCTCTATTCTGTTCTCTATCCTTGTGTCAGTCCAGCTCTATTCTGTTCTCTATCCTTGTGTCAGTCTTTTGTTGCACTTTATTTCATTTTTTCTACCACATTCGTTTTTGATTCGCCTGATAACCTTATTTAGAAAATGCAAATGCGTATTATTAAACAGAAACATCTTAATTGGAGCTAAGATGGCGACGTCACTTCCTGCTTGCACAGTGACTTCTCCAAAAGACCAACGGTAAAGCATTCACCGACATTATCGCAAAAGTCTTCCTAGCAAATGGGCGAGGTTTTCTTCTGAAGACGTGGAGTGATAGAAATTTGTTGAATTATATGAATGTGACCTGCTTGATGAAAATCCATGCATTTTACATCTAGTGCTACTTATTCATCTTATTGATATCCATCATCTACAAGAATATATTTAAACTAACCAATATTAAGAAGCTACTATGTTTTCTGTTTTTGTTTCAGTGAAACATCTGAAAGAAGTGGACAGTAGGGCATGGTATGAGAAGCTTGAGGAGTTTGAAGGAGACTTTGAATTTGTTGAAGAAGATGGTGAAGATGGTGCAACAGGTAGGTTTGTTTTCTGTTTCTTTTTTGAGCATGCCATATGTGTGTCTGAAATGGTATAGGCAGACGTGCCAAATCTCCCAATATTTCATCTTTCTTCCCGATCTCCCGATCGCCGCGACTGATGTTCCGATTTTCAGAGCAGTGTCAGTAATTTTCGTATTATTTTAAACTCCCACGCGTTTCCATGTTCTATCGATATATGGCTGAGTATGGCTGGTCGATAGTAGTTCTAATAATGAAACCAGATGGCAGTACGAGGCACGATGCCCAGTCATGTGCTCATCTTTCGTCTATAATACAGTCAAATACTCATGCTCTTTGGTCAAATAGCTTAATAGGAAGTGGAAGTCTCAAGCGTGTAACCTAACCTCAGAAGTAGCACGCCATAGACGTCTACCCGGGCCAGGACCTGCATAAGTGCTCGTGTTGTATGTCTTAATATTTGTTTTGGCCAAAATGCCAAAAAAAGAAATATGATGCAGTGTTTAAAAGTGCTTATAGGGAAGAGTTTCCGTGTTTCAGTGAATCCAGGAAGGGACCAACATTCACATTCTGTACTATATGTAGGTGTGATTTTTCAGTCGCGCATGGCGGGAAGTGCGATCTCAAACATATGCAAATGAATAAAAAACACAAGGAGAGTGTCCAGTGTGTAGAAAGAAAACCGAAACTGAACTTTTCATGTAAAAACCAAGATGTAAATCCTGTGACGAATGCCGAGGCTTTATTTATGTCCTTTATTGTAGAACATAACCTGCCTGTAAATTTTGCCGACCCTGTGGGACCTTTGTTTTGTAAAATGTTTTCTGATTTGGAAATCACTAAACAATATGGGTGTGCTAGAACGAAACAGCAGCTACTATTACAGAAATGTGCATGGAAGGAAGAGCGAAAATTGTATCATATTTGCAGGTGAATGCATTTTCTGTTGCTACTTATGGTAGTAATAAAAGCGACTTGAAAATATATCCTATTGTTGTAACATTTTTTAGGCCTGAACTCTATGAAATTCTGAGTAGTTGTCTACTCTCTGTGCCTAATTTAGAAGGGGATGCTACTGGAGCTAACATTGCCAATCTTTTGCTCTCAACTTTTCAGGAATTCTGCATTCCATTAAAAAACTGCCTAACTCTTGGTGCTGATAATGCTCCAGTAATGGTAGGATTAAAGATTGGTGTGGTGGGATGTTTGAAGCGGGAAAAAGTAACATAATCATTGTAGGCTGCTCTTGTCACCTAATTAATCTTGCTGCAGAGAAGGGTGCGGCGTGCTTGCCCGCAAATGTAGATGAAAGTATAATTGATATAAGTAAAACCTTCCTATAACGGACACCTTCGGGATCGAAAAAAATGTCCGTTATGAAAGGGTGTCTGCCCGTAAGAGGTTATGAAACCGGTACCATTAAACATAAGTTGGAACACAATAACCCATGTATTGTATGTGTTAACAATTCTCGCAAATGTATCTTTAATTGTATACTGTATACAGTATTGCACAATATACTGCACTGTACTCACATGAGAAAGTTGTAGATGGGCTGCTGCAGCTGCGATGCACTGTATTAAAGAGATAAAGACACTTCTATGGAAACCTCTATCGAGCACACTGTACACTATTACCATTCACCATGTTAAAATTAAGAAGAACGTATGAGTTTTTGAACCTTCAAATCAGTTTGTAGATGTAGCAATATCTAGCACAGTACGGTAAAACATTAGCACTTGAAAAAATCCTTAATGTTCATTTGTTTTGTCCATTTTGGTTTAGCAATGATGTTTTCACTATGTGCAATTAAATCCTGGGTCAAAATACACCTTTTTCATCGTTTTGTTTATAATAAAATTCTTTCAGTCGCTTAACAAAGCCGAGAGCCTCACTGTACGAGGTTATTGGCAGTACATTAATTTCCGTATTTTCTTCAAAGTCGTCACTAGCATCACCTTCACTCCCGCTTTCGTCAGAATCTTCATTTTTTCGTTTTCGTGTCTCCACTCTCACACTCTGTTGGAATATCTGAATCAATTTCGATATAGGTGTTCACTTGTACACTGTAACCTGCTGCATTAATCAACTCTTGTGTTGTTCCCATGCTGTCAGGAAGGGTATCCGATTCTATTTCGGGATGTCCACCACTAGCGGGAAACCCAGTTTTCAGAAAGCAGTTACGAATTGTTGAGGCCGTGACTTTTTTCCATGCGTTGGTTATCCATGAAATTGCTTGGAGAACATTCAGCCCCTTTGTCAGTGTTTAAAGGGTTACTTCATTCCCGTTAAGTTCTGATACTATATGCTTCATCACTAACTGTCTGTACATAACCTTGAAGTTCTGGATCACTCCTTGGTCAAGTGGCTGAGAAACTGATGTTACATTTGGTGGGAGAAAGACGATCTTCACATTTTGCAACTTAATTGTATCCGGATGCGATGCTGCATTATCGAGGAATAATAACACTTTTCGCTCCTGGCGTATCATTTTTCTGTCCAATTGTCCTAGCCACTCTGTCATTATTTCTCTGGTCATCCATACTTTCCCATTCGCTTTCCATTCAATGCCAAACTTCGTAATGTCCATATTTTTAAAACACCTTGGTTTTGCAGCTTTTCCTATCACAAGGGGCTCCTCCCATTCTCCACTCATACTTGCACATAACAAGACCGTAAGACGTTCTTTCGCAACTTTTCCACCAGTACAACGATTTCCTTTGAAACACAAAGTTTTGTCGGGAAAAGCATGGAAAAATAATCCAGTTTCATCAGCATTCAAAATATTTTCTGGAGCATACCCGTCTATGATTGAAGGTATTTTTTCTTGCCAGTTGTCAACAATCTCCATATTAACACTGGATGATTGTCCGCAAATCACTCTGAAGTTGATACCATGTCGCTTTCTGAATCTTTCTAGCCAGCCATTCGAGGCTTTGAAATCTCCAATACCTAATTCTGTCGCGAATTCTAATGCTTTTGCTTGTATCATTGGTCCTGACACAGGGACATTCTGACTTCTTATTTTAGCGAACCACTCTAGCGTTGCCTTGTCAATGAGAGCTCCACTACCACTTTGAAACAGTTTAATGTGCTGTTCGTTGCCATTTAAATGCCATTCTTTCACTAGTTCCTCTTGCTTTTTCACAATTTCAGCTGCCTGTGTCTTTCCAATCTTAAACACTTCGGACAGTTTATGCACTCCACATTTCTCACGTTTATGATAGTCTATTATGCCTACCTTTTCTTTTAAAGTTAAAAACCTCCTCGGAGCCATGTTTACACCAACTTACTAACGTAAAATTGAACACATCAAAAGCCCACGAGTCAATGAAAAGTAACCTGACAGTGAAGGTACGAATTCCAGCGCTGTCGAGCATGTCAGACCACACAACTTCCGGAAGTGATAGCGTAGCGTAGTGTTGCCTTCCAAGAACGTGTACAGCCAGGATCAAAAGTTACGGTGTCTGTGATTCTTATAAGTACCGGGTGTGCAAAAAGTAAGCAAATACATACTGTACAGGGCACAAATACAGAATTTTTTGAAAAGAAAAGTGTCCGTTAGGAGAGGTTTAATTGGAGTTTCTCGTGGCTATGGTGTGTCCGTGTCCGTAATAAAGGGTGTCTGTATAAGAGGGGTAAATTACTCATACACAACATGGCATTTAATTACGGACCTAGAAAATCGTCCGCCAATGAGGGGTGTCCGCCGGTGAGAGGTGTCCATTAAGACAGGTTTTACTGTATTTTATTATCGTGAAAGGAGTGCAAAGAGGAAAGAAAAGTTCAGAGAATTTCAGACTTTACACAACACAGAGATCAGGAAAATTCTGAAGCATATGCTTACTCGATGGTTATCACAAAGAAGGTTTCAGATAGCATTTTGCTGCAGTGGAACCCTTTGGTTACTTTATTCAGGAGCGAAATTGTGAGTAAGGATTCTCAAATGGGAACTTTAAAACTTACAAAAGTCCTAAGCAAAGTATAAGTGCAGATGTGTCTTGTTTGTCTGAAAAGGTGAAGCATTGTCATAACATTTCACCACACTCCTCAGTTAAAAGGAAAACCCAGTCATCAGTTCCACTAAAAAAATGAAACTACTGATGACACTAAGAGCCATGCATTGTTATGTGAAGAATGACTGTTCATGTTCCTTTCATTAAATTTACATACATTTTTTGCCTTTTTGTCTCAAGTTTTATGGATATCTTTGAGAATCCAAACGTAACTCTTCAGTCAAGTATGCCGCTCATCCACTTATTGAGGTCAGTTTTGGAGGAAGTATTGAAGAATGTGATGGCAAGTTTCGTGAAACCACAGGTTATTAAAAGCTCCTCCATTCTCCTTGATGTAGATTATCATACTCCAGCAAATCAAAAGGATGATTGTGATCTGATGATAGGGAACTCTGTGTTTGTTTTAGTGAACATTTTGAAGTCTGAGGAAAAGTGCATATTCTTTAAGTCTGTTAGCAAGTGTTTTTTTTTCATCATGTGACTACATGGTACACAAATTTCCGTTCAGAGATAAAGTTTTTAGCCTTAGATTTTTCATTAACAAGTTTCCGAACATTCTGACTAGTGAAACAGAACATTTAGATAAAGAAACTGATATTCTGCACTCCCAGTTCTGTAACTTTCAGCTCGAAGAAACAGACCTGGCACAAGGAAGAATTGATGTTCAATGGGCATTGATAGGTCAGATGAAATCAGTTGATGGTGTACTTAAATATGTCAGACTCTCTAAGGTGATGCTTGCTATTTTATCAGTTCCACATGTTGTTGTTTGAGTCATCAGTCCATAGACCGGTTTGATGCAGCTCTCCATGCCACCCTATCCTGTGCTAACCTTTTCATTTCTACGTAACTATTGCATCCTACGTCTGCTCTAATCTGCTTGTCATATTCATACCTTGGCCTACCCCTACCGTTCTTACCCCCTACACTTCCTTCAAAAACCAACTGAACAAGTCCTGGGTGTCTTAAGATGTGTCCTATCATTCTAACTCTTCTTCTCGTCAAATTTAGCCAAATTGATCTCCTCTCACCAATTCGATTCAGTATCTCTTCATTCGTGATTCTATCTATCCATCTCACCTTCAGCATTCTTCTGTAACACCACATTTCAAAAGCTTCTATTCCCTTTCTTTCTGAGCCAGTTATTGTCCATGTTTCACTTCCATTCAATGCCACGCTCCACACGAACGTCATCAAAAACATCTTTCTAATTCCGATATCAATGTTTGAAGTGAGCAAATTTATTTTCTTAAGAAAGCTCTTCCTTGCTTGTGCTAGTCTGCATTTTATGTCCTCCTTACTTCTGCCATCGTTAGTTATTTTACTACCCAAGTAACAATATTCATCTACTTCCTTTAAGACTTCATTTCCTAATCTAATATTTCCCGCATCACCTGCCTTCGTTCGACTGCACTCCATTACTTTTGTTTTGGACTTATTTATTTTCATCTTGTACTCCTTACCCAAGACTTCATCCATACCATTCAGCAACTTCTCGAGATCTTCTGCAGTCTCAGATAAAATAACAATATCATCGGCAAATCTCAAGGTTTTGATTTCTTCTCCTTGGACTGTGATTCCCTTTCCAAATTTCTCTTTGATTTCCCTTACTGCCTGTTCTATGTAAACGTTGAAAAGGAGAGGGGACAAACTGCAGCCCTGCCTCACTCCTTTCTGGATTGCTGCTTCTTTTTCAAAGCCCTCGATTCTTATCAGTGCAGACTGATTTTTATACAGATTGTAGATAATTCTTCGTTCTCGGTATCTGATCCCCATCATCTTCAGAATCATAAATAGCTTGGTCCAATCAACATTATCGAATGCCTTTTCTAGATCTACGAATGCCATGTACGTGGGCTTGTCCTTCTTGATTCGATCCTCTAAGATCAGACGTAAAGTCAGGATTGCTTCACGTGTTCCTACATTTCTTCTGAAGCCAAATTGATCTTCTTCCAACTCAGCTTCAACTTGTTTTTCCATTCTTCTGTAAATAATACGTGTTAAAATTTTGCAGGCATGAGATACTAAACTAATGGTGCAGTAGTTTTCACACCTGTCAGCACCGGCTTTCTTGGGAATAGGTATAACAACATTCTTCTGAAAATCGGATGGGACTTCTCCTGTCTCATACATCTTGCACACTAAATGAAATAACCTTGCCATGCTGGTTTCTCCTAAGGCAGTCAGTAATTCAGAGGGAATGTCATCAATTCCAGGTGCCTTGTTCCTATTGAGGTCACTCACAGCTCTGTCAAACTCTGACCTCAAATTTGGGTCTCCCATTTCATCAGCATCAACAGCCTCTTCATGTTCCAGAACGAAATTATCTACATCTTTACCTTGATACAACTGTTGGATATGCTCCTGCCATCTTTCTGCTTTGTCTTCTTTCCCTAGAAGTGGTTTTCCATCTGAGCTCTTAATATTCATACACCTAGATTTCCTTTCTCCAAAGGTTTCATTGATTTTCCTGTATGCAGCATCTACCTTTCCCAGGACCATACAGCCTTCGACATCCTTCCACTTCCCCTTCAGCCATTCTTCCTTAGCTATCTTGCACTTTCTAGCCACTTGATTCTTTAATCGCCTGTATTCTTTTCTGCCCTCTTCATTTCTAGCATTCTTGTATTTTCGTCATTCATCAATCAGGCCTAGTATATCCTGAGTTATCCACTGATTCTTAGTTGATCTTTTCCAGTTCCACATAGCAATGCAGAACGTGAAAGGATTTTTAGCAGAGTCTCAAAGACAAAAACTCAGTTCACATCCTTGGTGTCTGAACAAACTTTGAAGAAACTTTTAACCTTAAAATTAGTTCAGCAAGGCAAGTGCTTTGAGCAAAAATTTAGTTCCAAGTTTTTGAAGAGGGCTAAGTTAGCTACGGGTGTGTTGAACAACAATTAGTTGTAATGTTATCAGCGTGTTGAAGGATGAGAAGTCACATGTTCCTACAGTTCAGGTATGTCCAGTATTTAGTATTCGTATAAATAATGAAAAATATAAATATGTAGGACAAATAGAGATGTAAATGTATTGAATTATAATGAATTAGTACATGTTCTGCCATCAGTGATGTGTCGTAATACGTCACGATTCGCTGCCAAATTTCTCCTGATTTTTTCCTTTTGAAAGTTGGCATGTCTGTATAGATACCCAAGAGTTATATGCCGGGCATGAGAGTCTTCGTAGACATGGTCGGCTCGCCACACCCAAAGGCATTTCATACCTAACTGCCAGGTTTCAGTGAGGTCGCCCCTAACCTCGAGAACAGATGCTGCCTGCTGGGTTTCAGTGGCATTTCCTCCACTGAGGGACCACCACCCAACTCTGCCTGAAGCCCTTGGCCACTTTACTGCTATCAAATACTCAGCATTGAGCTGCTGGCTCTACAGTCTACTCCATCCCATAGCAGGCAACACTGGTCAGACATATACCTAATCCGAGATAAAAACAAAAATTTGAAATTTACAGACAAAATTCTAACTTTATTTATATGTGGTGTTTATTCTTCAACACCAATTGTAAGGTGATCCCCAGGAAAAAAAAAAAAAAAAAAAAGAAAGAAGCACACAGCTTATGGAATAAATTTTCTGCCATTTAATTGTGCACTCAGTCATCGCCATCATATAATTCAGATTCATCATCATTGTCATTGTCTTTGTACAGAGTATCATCTTCTGTGCCATAAAATGTATTTCAGATTGAACTCTATTTTTTAAATGCATAGCCTACAGTTTTTCATGCATGTTTGGAGACAATGCTTGTATTAACCCTCTCCGTGCCGCAGGCATTTTTTAGGTACTAGCCAAGAGTACCCCCCACTTCTTGTCCGATTGCAATTCTCTGAAATTTTTTTTGTCACTCGCTCAATTTATATCCATTCTCATAAGCTGTAGGTTCAGCATCATGAGGAGGGGTACACTTCGGTCCAGGTAACTCGAGGAAAGGGTGAGATGGATAGTATGGTAAATCATTATCACGGGTAACTTCACTAAATAATGGCAATGTGTTATATTGTTAATACCAATTTTACCATCCAGTCCTGCATCAGTTTGCTTTCCACAATTTTATGGTTCTTTTGCTCCTATAGTCATCACCACCGTCTTGTTTTTGTCCATGTGTATTTTCATTCCATTTACTTACCAATACTTTCCAGGAGAGAATTCAAGACCTTCTTTGACAAGCTCCTGAATTGAGAGGCATCAAATGTAATTGAAAACAGAGAAGAATCTGGAAAAAATGAAGAGCCCAGCAAAAATAAGGAGCCACCAATGGAGATAGAGAAGAGCCTTAAAAGTATGAAGAAAGGAAAAGCTGCAGGAATAGATGAGTTAAGTGTGGACATGTTGAGAGCAGGAGGAACCCCAGTAATTCAATGGCTATATACTCCTAAAGGTAATATGGCAGCAAAATACCATCCCAGAAGACTGGAAGAAAAGTATAACTGTACCTCTATTCAAGAAAGGCAGCAGACGGAAATGTACCAGTTACCATGGCATCACTACTCCCTCATGGACTAAAAATTCTGGAAAAAATTATAGAGGATAGATTACGAGAAATTGTAGAACCATTTTTAGAAGAGGAACAATATGGCTTTAGGTCTGGAAGATCAACAACAGATCTTATATTTGCTGTCAGGATGCTAATGGAAAAACATTGGGAAAAAGAGAAGCCTTTATATCTACTGTTACTTGATATCGAAAAGGCCTATGGCAGCATACCAAGGGAGCTTATTTGGGAGTGCCTGAGAAAGCTCAAAGTTCGAGACAATCTAATTTCAAAAGTTAAGGTGCTTTACGAGAAAACCAGAAGCTGTGTACAAGTCAATTCTGGACTGTCAGACTGGTTTGAGACAAAAAGGGGAGTACAACAAGGTAGTTCTTTGTCGCCCCTATTATTTATCATTGTAATGGATACCATATTAAAGGCACTAAAAGAAAAGGGGCAACAAGACAAACATTTGCAGATGATGTAGTAATTTGGGGTAACTCAGAGAAAGATGTGGAAGAGAGACTGCAACGGTGGAGTCGGGAGTTCCAGAGATATGGATTAAAAATCAACAAGGCTAAAACGGTGGTGTTGAAGGTACAGAAGGGTGACAATCAGCCAGAAATCATGCTAATTGGCACTAAGCTGGACAGTGTCACAGAATTTAGGTACTTGGGTAGTATAACGTCCAAGGATAACTTAGCTAAATATGAAGTAAAGAGTCAAATCAGTGAAATGACACATTTTTACCTCCAAGTAAGACAGCTACTATGGGATAAACAAGTACCACTCAAAACTGAGATGACACTGTATAAATCATACTACACCCCTATCCTCACATACAGCCCGGAAAGTGCTACATTGATAAGAAAGGACAACTCGAAACTCCAAGCAGCAGAAATGAAGTTCCTATGCACAATGATCCAGAAGACCAGGAAGGATAAAATCAGGAATGAAAGTGTTAGAGAAGACGTAGGACTAGAAGACTCCTTACTCCAGGAGACCCAAAAGGCAAGACTGAAGTGGTTTGGTCATGTGAAAAGAATGAGTGCCAATAGGTCTACAAGAAAGGAGTATGAAAGAGAAATAAGGGGAAAGATACCAGTGGGCAGACCTAGAGAAAAAATAGACTTAGTGAAGAAGGATGTACAGGAAAGAGGACAGGATTGGGAGCAAATTGTGAACGAAGAATGGTTCATGGACTGAAAAAAATGGAAGGGGCTCGTATACCACACCTGGGAAACTGGAGTTGGTCGACGATGATGATGATGATGATGAGGATGAGGATGATGATACTTGCCAATAGATTCACTCAACATGTTCAGTCCACTTTGTCCATTTGCTCTGCACATCACAAACATCACCTTCATTCAGCTCCCCATTCCCACATTTTCCCTCCGTCTCCTTCATAATTTCATCCATTACCATTATGAACAACAGTGCCGAGAGCAAAGACATGTACCTTCTGAAACTACTGTATTCTGTCCTGACCACACAAACAAGGTTGTTGTACATGGTTTGCACATATTAAGTCATTAGTTGTCCACATCCTTTCTTCTTCATCACTTTCCCATAGATGTTGATCTTCCATTTCTAAAGCCATATTGCACTTGCATTTTGTATCATAACTAGGGAAAGTATTTTAATGTGGAAAGTATGGTCAGAAAAGGGGTAGAAAAGGTTCTGAAAATACATGCAAAAAGGTGCAAGAAAGGAGTTCATGAAATCATTTTATTAAGGTTTAAACTTCATTTATTCCATTCACTGGGTTCTAATAATTAATCAACATGTTGTATATTTCAAAGATTTTGACAGGAAGTTGCTGGCGCTTTGAGCTCAGTATATCCTTATATAGCGAGAAACTCCTGGACATCTGCAGAAACCAATGGAGCATATCTTATCAGCACTCGTAAATGGAGTTCAGTCGAAGTTGCAAAGGTTTCCACATGTGGATTGTTCTTGAAATTTACTTCAAATTTGCCTTTAGCAAATCTATCGGGTTGTCCCTAACTTCTTCCACTGTTCCTCCTCCATACCTCCTCCTTAACCTTCGATATGATTTTGTGTTGTGAAAATTACCCTCTGGTCCAGAATGATAAAATACTAACACGGCCAACAAAAGAGTACACAGTAGATAGGTGGAACCGTTAAATTCATGCTGGTACTAACTGAACTTAGTTTAAACTGTTTTTAGCATCATTGTTTAAATTTTAATTTGACTTCACAGCTGCAGATTGGCCATTCTTGCTGAGGTTGGTCATTGTTGCTGGGATATAAATTACTGGTGGTTTCCTTAAATTATACTTTAATATTTATTTATTGACTAGTATTGAGTTCTGATCAAACAAAATGTTAAAAATCTGTTGAAGAAAGGAAAAAAGTCTGATCTTTTAAAAATGCAGATAAATATGGGGTAAAGAAATGCTGAAACATGAAAAAGAAGGGAAAAGTTTGCAGAATATAGTAACCTTACAAAAAGGTGCAACAAATTGTGTTTCATGTCCCCACATACATCTGTATGAAAATAGCTGCTCCTTAAAGTCCTTTCACTAATCATAACCATTGGTATTGCAGCCTACGTCATTAAGAAGCAACCTAGACGGCGCAAGAAGACCATCACTGAAGATGACCCCAGCACACGTGGAGGGGGTTTAGAATACCCCCTGGATGTTTGGTTCCTTATATCAGAGCATATCCGCCCCGAAGATGTAGCCACCTTCGCTTGCATTTGCAAAAGTGCTATGCATGTTGTCAGTACTGCCAAATTCTGGTTCTGTTTGTACAAAAGGTAAATAAAATACTTTGTAATTATTTTATTACTCTGTTCTATTTACGGTTAAGGAAAGAAGTAAAATATTGGTGCACAGTTCCTACTTTTTTCGAGGCATATTTTAAAGAAAGAGTGCAAGAAAGTTGAGTTTAGAAGAACGTTATTTCATGTTTTGTAGGTATTACAAGACTGTTCCTAATCTACCGGAACGCTTGGAGCCAGAATGTATGATGCGGTTGTATGGACTACGAACGTGTGTGATCCGCGCTCTCCATTACATGTACCCACCCTTCGTCAATAAGTTAAAAGTGGTGACTTCCTTTGAAGTCAATCCCCACAGCCTAACAAAACGCCAGTGTATACTCATGTGGCATCAAGTAAGTGATTGATGTTATCATAGAGAGGGATTCTCTGAGCTTTTTATCTTTGTTTTATGTGATTATATTGTAACAGGGTGGCCAACAAACCAAGAACCTTGAAAACTAAGACGAAAAAACTGGGAAAAATCTTGAATTTGCATCAAAACCTGAGAATTTTCTGTTTAAAAAATGAATTTTTGTCTATAATTAAATGTATATTTTGTTTTAAGAATGCCATAATATTTATTTAAAAGATCAGAGAAACTCTCTATTCTTCCCTTAATATAGTGATAAAACATTTGTATGTACAATATTCAATAATGCATATGAAAAATAATCACATTAAACAAAATGGGCATAGGTTTAACTAACCTATATGGCTACTGTACAACCAAAACTTAAGTTAGGGACAAAATTGACAGAAGTTAGTTTATATTATTAAATTATATTTTCAATTTAATGAATATTTGCTTATTTTTATATTATAAATGAGTGTTATGTTAATCATCATCATGAAAATGAAAACCTACAACCTGTTTTCCAGTCTTTGACCAGGTCAGGCATGTAATGAATGAAACATATATAGGCTGTTATTACAATGGGGTCGCCACTCCCAAGGTGATTTATTAATGACTGATAAATGCTATGAAATGATAATGGAGAGTGTTGCTGGAATGAAAGATGACAGGGAAAACTGGAGTACCCGGAGAAAAACCTGTCCCGCCTCCGCTTTGTCCAGCACATGTCTCACATGGAGTGACTGGGATTTGAACCACGGTATCCTGCGGTGAGAGGCCGACGCGCTGCCGTCTGAGCCACGGAGGCTCTTTTAAT
Organism: Anabrus simplex; assembly: GCF_040414725.1. Classification (NCBI taxonomy): domain Eukaryota; kingdom Metazoa; phylum Arthropoda; class Insecta; order Orthoptera; family Tettigoniidae; genus Anabrus; species Anabrus simplex. The sequence goes on from NC_090267.1 coordinate 515,733,697, forward strand.
CATCATTAATATGTTATTTATATTGTATTTCAAAATAATTTTAATTTACATTTAAACATTTTTTGTTTCGCATCATTTTTCAAATTTTATTTTTTCATTTGAAAATGTAATGTGGATAACTAGGGTCCCCACTAGAAGAACCTTATTGATAACAAATGTCAATTTCAAGCAGTAATTAATGTTCTCTGGTCAGAGAAAATCAGAATTATTACTGTACTCAAAGAGAATGAATGAAGGACAGCTCACACCAATTCGAATGGAATGTAATCAAACCAGACAAAATTTGTTTGTACCAATTATTTTGAGACGGCAAAATATGGAAGGAAAAAAAACAACTTACATACCCATTTAATTTTCTTTAAATATACCACAAATATAAATTCAAACAGCTTACAATTAATAAAATCATCACAAAAATCGTAAATAAAATCGGTCCAATACTCGGGGATCATTCACAATTCACTGTCGTCATCTGAAGTTTCACCATAGGGACTTTCATCGCTGGCATCTTTCCACAAATAGTCGTCCTCACTACCGTCCACTGAATTTGAAATTCCACACTTCTTAAAGCTTTTGGACACTAGATCGTTGGAAATGCGCACGCATGCGGTCTTGATCCAGCTGCATATTAGTCCCACTTCAGGCCTCCTCACTCATCCGGTTGGTCTTTTAGAACCCTTCGTATCCACTGTATTTTCCAACGGCATTTCAGAATAGACAGGTGACTGGTCAGCATTCCCAATTTGCAACAGTAAATAAGAATTTTGCTTCCTCAAATGAATAATGAGACGCTGAAAGGTCGTTAATTTTTCTTCATACACCCCAGGGAGACGTTGTGAAATAGACATACATCTCCGACTGCACAATCACTTTCTCCGATAAAAGTTTTGGATCCATCTGCGGGCAGTAAAACCCTGTGTTCTGAGTTCTTTTGAGATTTCTAGTGCTTTCAGTTGACACATTTCACTAGAAACAACATATCCTAACTCACTTTTTCTATCACAAATTTGTGGAGTCTTTCTTCAATTTTCAGAAACACTGCACTCCGCCCGCAGAACGCTTTGATATCGCCGTTATGTTTTAGAAGGTTTTCCTTCTTCTGCCAATCACGAATACACAATTCATCAATATCGTACTTTCCGTATATTTCAGCTTTGCTCACAACTTTTAAGTTTCTCACGCACAGTAAATGACCGCAGGCGCCGTTTTGAATCCATCGCTTACTATTGAGACAGCACTTTCATGGGACAGATACGGAACTTGAATGTGAGCGTGATTGACTTCCGTAACCAACAGTCTTGACTCTCACAAAGTACGATATCCTGCGTGATCAGCTATTTGCGCACCCAGCATGCCAGTAACACTTGTGAAACAAATGACGATCGAGCATCCGCAACAGCGGCTTTCATATTTACCGCATATTTACCCATATTCGTTGATTTACCGTATTTCATTACCTTACATTTTGCGTTTACATGCCACTGTAACCATATTGAGAAAAAATCGATCTTGTTTTCTAGAACACAACTAATACACAATAAGACCTGAATGCCCATTTACATGTGGTATATTAAGTACGGTAACCGTATTCAAATCTATTTCAATACTCCATGTAAGCCTAGTAAATATTTACGAGAATGAACGGCTAGAATGTGACCCGTACCCAAGATTTAGAACCAATATTTTGGGGAAAAAAGTGCGGGTGGAATTTGGGATGTCTTGCTACGAGTGAAGTGGAATCAAAAAGAATTTTATCAACATCTATGCAATGTTGTTGACGATCGTGATCTTTCTGACATACAGATGGAAAGTTTTTGTTTTGAAGTAGTTATTCATCTAACAAACAATGGACATTGAGAAATATTAATAATAAAATTTTTTATTGGATTGCACAATACACATACACACTTCTGGCTGGCCCGGTGGTAGGATTTCTTGGCACAGACACGGTGATGAAAGCCGTGTATTGCAAAGCGTGTGACCAAATGTCTCAGCTCATATTCCTCTTTCATCCAATCTTTATTTATCAGTGCGTCTGTACTGTAAAAGCTTTCCTCGATCGAGTCCCTTTTCTCTCGTAGTTCTCGAAACAGCTCCTCGTATGCCAGAGTTTGCTGTAGAGGCATTTGTAGTCTTAAATCCTCTATCAAGAAGGTTTCCTGTGCTAAAACATATACGTACCGGGATCGGGTGAATTTAGATACCTCTAGGACCCTCTTAAGGTATCTCGGTTACATGCTTTTCAGTTCTCGTAGCTGTTTACATGATAGGTACTCCCATATTACTTCTAATCCGTATGTGAGCGTTGGTAGCACTTGGAAAAGTTTCATGGCCGTCTCCAGTGACATTCTTTGCAGATGTTTGATTTCACTTATGCTTCTAAGTGCAGCAGCTAATCTCTTCTTTATGTGTACTGAGAAGGTCATCCCGGAGACTTGTAGTGTGATCCCTAGGTACGTGAACTGGTTTTTTGGTGTTAATGTGTGTCCTCCACATACAATGTAGTCACCTTTCGATAAGCGTCCTCCTCTCCTGAATACCATTAATTCTGTCTTCTTTAGATTCATCCTTAGCTCGTTGTCATCCGCCCATTGTGTGACAAGCTCCATTCCGTTTTGCAAATCTTTTATGTTATCAGCGGCTAGTGCCATATCATCCGCATATATGTACAGTATATGCTTACATTTTGTGCCCCCTCTTTGATTTTTGTTGGGAGATCCTGGGTCAGCGCATTGAACAATAAAGGGCTCAAGGGGTCCCCTTGTAGCACTCCGTTGGTCTGATCTATTCAGTCTGATTGGGATACCCCGTCACTGATTTGCACTTTGTTTGCCGCTAGTATGTTAGCTGTTAAATTCGTCATATCCGATCGTCCGACGAGGCTTTCCAGTTTCTCGATTAATTTCCTTCTATTGACAGTGTCTAAGGCTTTGGTGTACTCAATGAAGATTACATACTTCTTCCCATGGGCTTGTGTTCTTTCTTGTATGTCCTTTAGCAGACAGCTCGACGCTATCAGGGTGGATCTCACTCTCCGGAATCCAAATTGTTCATCAGGTAACAGTGGTTCCGTCAGGTTACTTATTTTCTGTGCAAATAGTTTGGTGAGTATTTTAAATGCTATCGACTCCAGGGCTATCCCTCTGTAAGATTCTGGTTTGCTCATGTCCTCTTGTCCTTTATATAGCATCTTTATGACTGCCTTCCGCCATGCATTAGGTATGTTACCAGATTCCACGCATTTGTTCATTAGCATTGTCCACACTGGTTCTAGGTAGGGTAATGTAGCTTTTAGATGTTCTACGCAAAGTCCGTCTATTCCCAGTGCCTTATTTACCTTGCTTGTTGACATGGCCTTTCTTACTTCCTCACTTGTGAAGATTGTAGTTCTTTCTATCAGTTTCCTCTCCTCTAACTTCGGTCTGGTTTCCTTAAGGGCTGACACACCTCTCATATGATTCTCCCAGGTCTCCACGGGTATGTCTGCTGGAAATCGTGGCTGCCGTGGCCTGAGTGCCTTATAAAGGTTCTTCTCAGCATCCTTTACAAGCTTTTTGTCTTCTTTTGCCCTAAGTTCCCATTTTTTTTTTTTTTTTTTCTTCAGCTTTAGTAGCGCCTTGAATTTCTTCCTTGCTGTCCGGTAGCATTCCAGGTCTCTCTTGTCTTTCGTTCTCCTAGCTATGTACAATTTTTCTAGTGTAACTCGCCTTTCAATGTAACACTCCTTGTCGAAACATTTTTGCACTTTCCTGGTGTCCTTCCTTGCTGCATTTCCTTCTTCGATGAATTCCGTTATTCCTGCTATTGCCTCGTCCAGATTTCCCTCGCTGATATCTTGTAGTATGAGTGGTATCTTATCAGTGCTCTCCTGGAGCATATGTGGGTCCAACCTTCTTTGTATCTTTTGTGTTTTTATTTGTTTATTCATATGTGTGTTTGTGTTGAGTGTCGTTCTTACTGGTATATGTTTCCTGATCAACGCTGCCTCATTTCTTATTAGGACGTTATGCTCCAATGCATCGAAACCTCTAATGAGTGTGAGGTCTATGGCGCTTCCTTCATTGTGGCATATGTATGTGAGTGCCTTTTTGTCGTTCACTAATGTGAGCCCTATCCCTAGCAGATAGTCCAGTGCTATTTCCGCTTTGTTATTTGCTTTATTTATTGGGCAGTTCAGGTCGCCTGCAATAATCACTCTTTCATTCGCCTGTATAGTGTCTAATGCTCTCTGTATACTGTCTACTGTGTCTACTGCGCTGTACTCTGGTCTGTAGTATACGCCTACTAATGTTCCTATTTTTGTTTTAATCACCAATTGATTCTCCTCCTTGAGGATTGTTTCAAAGGGGGTAAGTTTCGAGTTGATTAGGCATGTTATTCCACCTGACAGCCTTCCTCTGTCGCCTTTCCTCGCAAATGCGTGTATGTTATAGAATCCTTTCACTTCACACTTTGATTCTGCTTTAATGAATGTCTCTGTCAGTATACAGATGTCGAACTCACTGAAAATGTTTCTCGGCATCTGTCTTAATACGCTTTCTAGCCCTTCTACGTTCCAGTTGAGAACTTTCACTTGATCCGGTTCCATCTTATGATCTATTCCTGTACCTCCAGGGATCTTGAAAGGGCCGGCATATGACGTCCTTTGGCCAAAATGCCTCGTCATATACCTTGTCATGTTCTTTCATTGGGATGCCTATTTTGAACGCTCTCCTGGTATTGGTATCACTAATCATTCGACAGTTTATTGTTCCAGACACGCCATTTTCCTTGAGGTGTTCTTCTATGTCTTCTTCCGTGGTTTCCGGGGTCAGATTTCCCACATATAGCCACGCGTCTCCCTGCACTGCCTTCAACTTGCTTTCCCCTTGTCTTGTGCCCCTTATCCTTTCTCTTGTTTCTTTTTCTCCTTCCCCCTCTGATACTCGTCCGTTCCTGGGTCCCTTTCTTCCTCTCATCACTCTCGTCCACTGTCATTCTTCTTCCCTCCGCTTTACATTTTCATCCGCACTGGGTTTAGCATTTCTTTCGGTTCCGTAACCATTCAGTCGCTATTTTCTCCTTGGATTCCATCGTTCCTCTTGGGTATATTTGCCTTGTCTTGCGTTCTTCCCTTATTTCATATTCTCTCTTCTCCTCCGTGATAGGGTTTATTGCTTCCGGTGTGTTTGCATCCGTTTGTTGTGATGTCATTGATCTTCTGGTCTCATTCCTTATTTCCTCTTTTATTAACGTTTTAATGCTGTTTGTGATATCCTCCATCATGTTTTGTAGTTGCCGGTTGATTTTTTTCATAATTTTTTCTTCCAACTCCTCGTCTTTAAGTATTTTGTCGCCCTTGCTTACTTGGCCCACTTGCGTCTCCAACCTGTCACTATTGTCGTCTCTGGTTTGCTCTATGTCTGCCGTTGACTTGATGACACTGCTCCCTCTGTGCTGTGCTCTATCTGTGGTAGCAGGTGCGTTCCGACTATTGAGATATGCTTCAAGCGGGTTGTCGCTTGATATCTTGCGGCTATCTTCTTCGTATTGTATTTCCCTGTTAGATGTCGGGTTTGTATTATTTGTGCTTGTGGTTTCGTGCGCCGAGTCTGTAGATGTCACAATCTGTCCTTCTTGTCGAGTGATTGCCTTCCTGCCGTCCTCTCTGTATTGGGTCTCCCCGCTAGGTGTCGGATCTAGGTTGCTGCTACTTGCAGTTTCCCGTGTTGATCCAACAGATGTTGTTAGTTGTCTCTTCGGTCGTCTGTCTTCTTCATACTGATTTTCCCCATTAGGTGTCAGGTTCGGGTTGCTGCCGCTTGCAGTGTCTTGAGTTGAGTCGGTAGGTTTCTCTAACTGTTCCTCTGATCGACTGTCTGCTCCGTACCGGCTTTTCCCGCTAGGTGTCAGGATCATGCTGCTAATCCTTGTAGTTTCATGCGTTGAATCAAAAGCTGTCACTAGTTGTCCTGATTGGGTGCTAGGTGTCAGGTTCATGTTGCTACTCCTTGTAGTTTCATGTGTTGAGCCTACAGATGTCGCAAGTTGTCCTGATTGGGTGCTAGGTGTTAGGCTCAGGCTGCTACTCCTTGTAGTTTCATGCGTTGCATAAACAGATGACACTAGTTGTCCTGATTGGGTGCTAGGTTTCAGGCTCAGGCTGCTACTCCTAGCAGTTTAATGCAATGAGCCAACAGATGTCGCTAGTTGTCCCTCTGACTGTCTGTCTGTTCCCCCTTCTATCTGAGAGGTTTGTTTTTCCTTAACCTCGTTTTGTGGCATTTCCTTACACTCGTTCTTATCGCCTGTGGCTCATTTCACTGTTATAAAACATTCCCTGATGACACTCACCGCTTGGTGTATGTTTTCTTTTACGTCTTTGCGTAGGTAGCCTCCTGCTTCTGCGATGTTCACTAAACTTCTTAGAGCACATTCGATTCATGCTTCCATTGAGAAATAATTTCCTGTATCACAAAACCCACAAATACCATATTTACGGCAATAATCACCGCTGCTAAATAATCCCCATACCCTAATTTTAGGAAGGACCATTTTGAAATATTGAAATGAACTAAAATTCCTTCCATCGAAAGAGTAACGTAGGCATAAACAAACATTTCATATCACTCGTCGAGTTCCAGGTGGTTTTTACACAAATATGAACACGATGGATTTGCTTGAACATATTTGAGATGATAAAATAAATTTGCCATGAAAATTAGCAAGTAGACCTTCTCATGTGACAGATATTTCATTAATCTAATTTTATTCATTCATTAATCTAAGCTCGATTTGCTGTAGATCGGAAGATTCTTTGTCTCTTACAGCACTAGAATGCTCTCCTAAATTACTAACAAATGCGTCGCACTCCACATCTAAAACACTTCTCACACATGGTCTCTTTTCTCTTTTTACTCGGATAGTAATATGACCAGTGGTGGATAATTCTTTTCGTGCAATGTAAACACTTGAAACAGACACCTGCAAACTCATTGGTTAGTTTTGCGATACAGTAAAACCTCGTTAATTCAAAGCTGCAGGGACGCAAAAATGTGGCTTGGAATTACATGATTGCTAATTAACCGCCAAATATAAAATAATGAAATGGGATAACTTGCTAGCAAACATAACCTCATGCAACGAAAGAAAAAAATGTATTCGAAGACGAGGAGAAATCTATGGTGGCTCCCGTGTGCAAGTGCTTTATTCATAGGATTACTGTACGTATTTTTAGATGCCTTGTACTTGCACGGAATGTGCTCGATGCCCTTAAAACATAGTGTCTTATTCAACATTATTTACTTGTTCGGAACAAATATTTCAGGTTCTCTATGGGAATCAATATCTATATCATTTATTGAACATTCCTATGACGAGGGAAGGAAGTAGGAAGTCTCTCATTACAATTAGTATTAAGTTCAATACGGGTAAAAAACATGAAAATAGTTTTATGCAAAGTCTCTCGTTTCCATCTGCTTTGCAACACAGGACTGTGACTATCCTTGTACAATTTCCATCCATGGCATTTCTCTTGTAATTCAGTAATGCCAAACCTTGCCACGTCACAAAGTATTCCAAGACCCATTAATGCATGCAATCACCTTGATTCACGGTTTCAACCTTTCAAATGCCACGGAAAAAGACTAGGCCTATTTGCGAAATGTATCCAACAAGGTGAATTTACATTATTCAAATAAAGCACTTGGATAAATCACTGGCAGATGTAACCTCATGCAACAAAAGAAAAAATCCAATATTCAAAGTCGAGGGCAAATTATGCTGGCTCCCCTGTGCAAGTGCCTTATTTTTTGGATTACTGTAGTGTTTGCATTTTTTGGATGCCTTGTACTTGCACGGAAACATCAAACTTTCCTATGACAAGCGGAGGAAGTCTTTCACTTCCATGTGCATTGACACAGTACAGTGACCATAAAAGCATAAGTCTGTTGATCTCTTCATTAACAAAAAAAATGCATCAAAAAAGGCTTTCACGGCCGCAGATCTTATAATCACAGCAATAGAACCAGCTTTTGGGTGGTTAGGCTGTGGGGCATAATGCAGAGTTTCGTCCAGACGTGCCATTTGGACTCATCAGCTGGAATGGCACGCCCCTCCAGGACTCTGCATAGCAGTGGCAGACCAAACTGTGTGGCCCCGCCGAGTTAGCAAATCAAGTTTGCTAACCTGCTAAAGGAGAAAAGATTTTTTGATGTTGTATCTCCAATGGGGGAGCATTTTTTGAACGGAGAAATCTTTTCTCCTTTAGCAGGTTAGCAAACTTGATTTGCTAACTCGGCGGGGCCACACAGTTTGGTCTGCCACTGCTATGCAGAGTCCTGGAGGGGCGTGCCATTCCAGCTGATGAGTCCAAATGGCACGTCTGGACGAAACTCTGCATTATGCCCCACGGCCTAACCACCCAAAAGCTGGTTCTATTGCTGTGATTATAAAAAAAAAAAATGCAGTTTCATTAGCATTGACAATATTGTTTGGTGCATATGAATTTATTTAATTATGAGCCACGCTTTTTCGCCAACCATCGGCATTGCCAGTATTCGCGGATTCTGCTTTTCCGCATACTGCCGGCTACATGATGTTGTGGCGTTCCTTAAAATGCTGAATACAAACAAATGACGATTTCACACAAATTTAGCAACTATGAAACACACTGTAGACACAGAAGCAGTGAATGTGCAGAAAGCTACCCCTGCACGTTCCGGAAGACGCGTTCTAACATGACGCCGAGAAAATTTGAATTAAAATTCTCTGTAAAATACTACTTTAAAAAAACGTAAAGGCAGTTTTGAATTAAAAGTCTAAATAGTTTTTCATTTTAAATAGAACATATGGGGGGCAATTTTCTTCCATCTGCAGTTACACAAAGCATAGCTGTACACCCAACTACGTGAACCAGGAGCATGTTGCCAACCTTAACGCAAATAAAACCCTCATCCCAATTTTGTGGCTCAAATTTTTTAAAACAATAACATGAGACATTGCCCGGGAGCAAATAAGCAAAGCTTTGAAGAATCAAACAGGTTAGAATATTTAATTTTGCAGTAAATTATATCTAGAGATATGATATTATTTTCTTCTGTTTACAGCAAAAATGACTTTGCTATTTTATTAGGTCTATTTGAGAGGGGTAAATGAAAATGAAATATTAGGCTTATCTGTAAATGTATATGGCTGTGCGGTTGATGTGCTCTGACATTGCATTGTGAGAAATGTGCTTCATATTTGCTAGCGTTCGAGTGAAATCGTAATTCTTTTGTATCCAGTGTTTTAAGGAACACCGCAATATCCCGTGTGAATCAATGAATATTCAAGATAAACTTACCTGTCTTATGACTTACAATTTTAACAAAATTTGAAGATCTTATTTTAAATTGTCAAAAATTTTAATGTGTCTTTCCAATTTTAATATTTATTTCTGATATATTAATGTTAATTTGTTATTAGCTGATGATGTCCCTTAGGGGACGAAACATGTCCTAAATATTAATAAATTATATATTGTATTGAATAGGCGGACCACTCAGTTATAATATTTAAGTTTATCTTGAATATTCATTGATTGATTATAGTCAATACGGGATTAGTATTACTTGAAATGAAGCTGTTAAAGCTGATCACTTGTAATATCCCGTGTGAGCCAGTGTGCTGCACCAGCCGGTACCACCTATTAGCTGGTCCCAGTCAAAATAGGTGAGGAAGCACAGAACATATTAAAGACACAACATAAATTAAACAAACAAGGAACTTACCTCGCGTGGATCAGAAAGTTACCAAATACTCAAGATAGAAAGAAAATTCAGACCTGGTATCAAATTGCTTAGAAACTACAGAAAGAAAAACAACAGGATACTTCAAAATATAGAATTATTTTTAATTCAAGACATTTTCATAAAACAGATGAACGAGGTTGAACTTCCAAATAAGCTATTAATGAGATATTCAATTAATTATAAAACTTAAACACAGCTGGCTGACTTGGTTAAATTACAAGGAAATAAAATAAAATTAATAACATCAGATTGAGCACACATTACTTCTTTTTTTGCTATTTGTTTTACGTCGCACCGACACAGATAGGTCTTACGGCGACGATGGGACAGGAAAGGGCTAGGAGTAGGAAGGAAGCCCCAGCATTTGCCTGGTGTGAAAATGGGAAACCACGGAAAACCATTTTCAGGGCTGCCGACAGTGGGGTTCGAACCTACTATGTCCCGAATACTGGATACTGGCCGCACTTAAGCGACTGCAGCTATCGAGCTCGGTGTACATTACTTCCTGTTAGTACCCCTTTTCCAAAGTTAATTAAAGGTACTTTACAGATTTTTAAGATTCTCCCTTTTCTTAACACCAGATTCAACTTTTCTGGGTGAAGTTTCGCCTCGTAAGTTTCCACAATATTTTATCGCGACCCCAAGAAGGAACTTATAGGTATTAAATCACTCACGAAGAATGAAAAAAAGTAACATGAAGCAGAAAATCCGCAAAAAACTTAAAGATGAATAAACAGACGAGAAATCATGCCGTCAGACTCTACACTGTATCAGCGTAACTCCATAACATCAACCTCATGAATCAACAACTCAACAACAGTAACTATCACCATTGACATTGCCATGGTAACGTAAACACGCTAACATGGCAAGGAGCAAACATAGTTTACATACACTAACAAGGCGAATCTGATAGACAGAAAAACACCCCCCCCCCACCCACCCCAAAAAAAAAGAATCAAATAAAGATAATCAAAGGCGGATATTAAGAAATGAATAAACCCAAATGATTAAAACATTGTAGAAACTTATGTGGTTGTTTTAACAACCCATTCACAGATTTTCTTTAGGCATACAATATTATCATGAGATGTGTATGTATGTCTAGTCCTCAGCCCGAAGGCTGGTTGGATCCTCAACAGCTCCGCCATCAGCTGTCATAGATGGCCTAGGCATCACTGAAGAGGCGTACTAGGGAAATGAGGAGTGAGGTAGTTTCCCGTTGCTTTCCTCACTGAGCCAGAAGTTGCTATTACATATCAGTCTGCCAAGCCCACTGAAATGCATGCACCAACCGACCCTATGAGCAATATTTTCACACCATTCATAGCAGGGACTGGCTGCAGAAGGAATGGCATTACTAGCATCACTCATACCTCAGTCACTTTCATTTTGTCAAAGCCAAGGATAAAGCTGAGACAGATCAATGAAAGTAACAAGATTGCTCTAGCCCATACCAGAAGACATAGTGCACTGTAAACACTAGGTCCCGCCAGCAAAACTCCTCTGAAATAAAGAATAACAATCATATCGTGGTAGTAACCTGATCGTAAAATACAAATTTAGAACCCGATAACACTTACATAGATAGATAAGTGATTTTTTAAAGTCCAAAAGGAAAGGACGAATTTCTAGTAGGCACCGCATATGAGAGATTACGATTAATTCTATGGTTTTCACAAAGGCTAAGTTCGTTATGGTCCGAGGTGAAGAGAATAAATGTTAGAGACGTACATTATCAGTTGTGGCTTCCCGAGATGTGGTAATGCGATGCTCATACCCACAAGAAGGAAGTTTGATAAAGTATACTCAATCTGCAGAAGTAATCAAGGAAGAAGTTAAAAAAAAAAAATTGTTAAGAACTCTTCTGCCTGTGGGGGTTTTCTTACCTGTTCCCCTATCGGGCGTGTCCCAGGTGGCAGATAGGGGGGCCTTCCAGACTTGTCTGGAGGGTCTGAGGGAAATAAAATACCCTCTCGCGGACCAAAACCAGGTATTGCCAGAAAACGTCTTGAGGCATTGTGATTGTTACTAGCCCAAGTCAAGGCTTGGAAGTGGAGGCGTCGCGCACACATGCTAGAGAGGCATCCATGGTTCCTCCACATGGGTGATACGGTGGTTCAGGTGAAGTGGGGCTGGTGATGGATGTGAAGGCTCACTGCGGGGTGCTGGAACCAACACATCACTTTGCTCTACATAGCCTGGACGAGCTGCAGGTGGGGAAAGGGGCGATCCCAACCTAGGGGGAAAGTCATGGCTGTGAACTCAGTCATGATAATGCCAAGTGGAGACCACGTGAGTAGGCCTACTGACGGGGGAACAAACCTGGCTTGGTTCGGCCAGGGGCAGACCGCTGAATGGGCGACTGAGGGGCGTGGTCTCTGCTACGGAGAGTCTGAGTTGCGGGAGGATAATGTCTGGCTGTATGCCACACCACGGATGGTGAGAACGACACTCAGGACCCTAGAAGGGGCAAAAACCCTATGATTGATTGAAATATGGATGCTTATAAAGAAACAATTTCAAAAACTTCGACATCAGGGAAAGCCATGGAAGCTCCAGTAGAGCAGATCTGGGAGCAAGCCCAAGATGAAAAAATTGAGACAGAAGTCCCAATTGGACAAGCTGTCACCGACTCAAAACAAAAAATGGCAACAGAAGCCCCAGTAGAGCAGACTGCTAACAAAGCAAACCAGGAACATCCATAGAGACAGAACTGAAGATTTCTGCATCGAAAATCAACAGATTTCATATTGACAGACCACCTCGCAACAGTGCATATTGCAAGGAAAGGAAGAGAACAAGGAAAGAAGCCAAAATAGTGGCTGGAACTTGGATGGAGAAGAAGCCAAGGATCCCTTTAATAATTTGCATACGATTTTTATTTTTGTTTTCCACCTATTCAATACGTAATTGTTTTTTGTCACTAGAAAATCATTTTACTACAATACTTTATTAACAGGGACTTGTTTTGCTCGACTTCTGAGCATCCTCAGCCTTTATAACTTTTCTCAAGTTTAAGACATAACATTATTAACTTTACTTATAACTAGGGACCTGAAAAATTAGCATCTATTTGTTTCAAAATTAGCATTTATTTTTTCCGAAATTAGCATCTATTTACAAAGTTAAAATAATCACATTGTATTATTAATTTTAACGATTCCAAGTTTATGAAGTGCAATTATTGTCCTTGATTTACACACAATACAAATTCATTGTTCAAACGAAAGCATTGTCAGTACTTCGGCATTGCTTTTTTTCAAATTGCGCCGTCTGTCTGTAACCACTGTGTTGTAACGAGACAACACGCGCTCGCTGTCTACATTGTTCGTTAGGGTCCACAACAACTCAAGACAGTATTTAGCAAATATGCTGAACTCTGTCTGAACTGCAGTTAATGCAAGTCTGACATCACATTTTTCACATTCTTTCATCTGGGTTTGAATTGCATATTTCAGAGAACAGTAACCAGACCAGATATCGTTTCGCGAGAGATCTGTTACTCCAAAAATTTCTCAAGTTCATCTATTTTATCAGTGTTATTCAAAATTATATTTTTTGGATACAAAGCTTAAGAAATTGACACAAAATGCTTATGGTTGGGGTCTTTAGCTTTCAATGTGGCTAACTTGCACTGTGAAGAATGAGCAGGTTTGACAAATGTGTCTCTACATGCAGCCTGCTGTAGAGGAGTGAGCTTAATCAAAGCATCATTAGTTGCTGCAGAAAAATTCTCCTCACAAATGAAGGAAAAACGGGCGTCAAGGTTATGCAGTTTGGGGTAAAAGAGATGAGAGGTAGGATACAGAGACCCTTCAAGTTCAGTAAGGAGGTCAACCAATCCAGCTGCATGATCTGTGACAAAAACCATGTGGGAGTGAAGCCTATTCACTTCCCGGTCACTCAGATCAGTCAGGTACTTAATACCACAGTTGTTGATGTCTTTCATGTCAGACATCTTGAAAAATGTAACAACATCAGTAAAGTAAGCACTCAAATAGAAGACAGCCTGAAACCAGCTTTTCCATCGGGTTATGACAGGTGCAGGAAAAAGCTTTGCCTCCTTTGAAGCACCACACTTTGATGTTAAGAATTGTAAATAATTATATTTTTGCTTTCTTTTGTTCAAAAATGCAGACTTTACCATCGCAACCACATGATTTAAATCTGTCATCACTGCGACCCAAGCTGATCTTATGTGCCCAGCACTGTACATGCATTAAATGATCCCCTATGAGCACACTTAATGTTTCATAACACCGGGTCATGTAAGGGGCACTGTCACTAACAAACACTTTAACTGCATCATATGGTACACTATAACTGCGCAGAGCTTCTAAAACAGCACGAGAGCAGTTTGTAGCATTTCCTGCATCAAGAAACAGAAACAATGTGCAGCTCTCTTTTCAATCTGGCTGGGAATTGAAATATGATATTAAAAACACACGGCCCATTCTTTCTGTAGTTTCATCACAGAGTATGTTGATGTTCTTCCCCACTAGAGCCTCCGCTGTTCTTTTTTGGTGGTCAGATGTAACTTCTAGAAAGGAAGAAAGACCTCAAATTATAACAAAATAATTTACAATTACTGGATCAATTGGGTATGGGTAAGATATTTCGATATGGAAATCACACTCAACTTCGGTATCCTTCAATTTTGCGTGAGGTTTCGATGTCGTAATACCTAAACTGTACCCGATCAATGAAATCGAAACTTACCTGGTACATATACTTCATGTAGAGTTCTCACACATGGCAGCTCTTCATTGGAAAACTCAGTAATCCAGGCTCTTAGCTCTTTGCTTTCCAGCTTTTCCAAAGGTGTATTTGCTTTGGCAAATACTTCAACTGTGCATTTCGAGAAGTTATCTCTGGAAATTTTTTGTCGTTTACAACTACCTAACTGGTTATGAATCTCATTATAAAACCGTATTGGATTTCAATAAGAAGTTATTATATTAATAAAAACCACCTTTCCAATATACAATAGTCCTTTATATTTAGGATGAAACCATTAATTGATATTACAAGTAGGACATGTTTCGCTCATTCTTAGTGAGCATCATCAGCTAGAGATAACTTAATCCATGGTGGGTCAAGGCCATGATCCCTGTATATGTAACGAAAAAACGTCTAATATTACATTGATAAAATACGAATTTTAACAATTTAAAAATAATCAATAAGATTATATTATGCCTATTAAAACAAATATTGATCATTCAAATTGCTTAAAATGTAAGTGGAATGAATGACATGAAAATGTTACTATAATATGTAGTGATTGATTGTTCATATAAATCAATGACCATAATAATCTTCGCTCAATGGCATTAGACTGTTTGTGATTAAAAACAGTTATTCACATAAGGGTGAGCTCTTGTAATGAACTATGATGTTGTTTCATAAAATAAACATGACGAGGAATGCTAAAATCACATATATTGGTTGAAAAACGAACTGCACTGATGGATAAAACGTCGTCTGGATCGGCGTAAATAACCTTATGGGACTTCCTCGCATTGTGTTTCAAACATCATTATTATTTTGTGTAGTAGTGTATTAATATTGGGCTTCAAATGGAGAACTACTGATCTCGTAGGTGAAAAAAAACATAAATCAGGGGTATCCTGTAAAAAAGAAGAGAAAAGAAGAACAGTATGTGTGTCACTTGCTGGAATTTAAAGGCTGTACTACTGTAAGGAAATAATAACAGAAGGCGCTTACCCGTGTGTTAATTGAGGGGAGATTAGTCCCTTGGTTGTTTTCGGAGGTTTGATGGTCACTGACTTGCTGCTACGTGTGTTGTACGAATGCGATCATAGAGGCGGGGAAAGATGGCGGGAAGGGGAAGGAAGGTAGGATGTTACACGAGTTGTCGGCCATTGGAGGGGATGCAGTGCTAGGAGGCGTTGTAGGTGTGGCTACTGTTGCTGTTGTTACTACAGGAAGATTGAAAACATGTTTAAAATGGAAAATCTTCATGAAATTTTTAACAGTGATTCCAAAGTTAGCAATTAGATTGGGGATTTGTTCAATTATGGGGCTATTAATGTCCGAGACGTCATTTAAATTACTGTTTTTATTAAAGTACTGGTCCAAGGAAATGTAAGCATTTTCATACGTGGTCATTAGCCTGCTTTTATTTACGTATTTGAGTATTTGCATATCTTGATTGATAGTACTGAAATTATGCCCCGTGTCCCTCATATGAATACTCATGGCGGAATGATTTTTGTGTTTCAAGGCATTATAATATTCTAAATACCTTATTCTAAAGCTACGGCCAGTTTGCCCTATATAAGAAAAATTGCACTGTGTGCAGCTGAGTCTATATATTCCCGAGTTTGAGAATCTGTCGTAAATTGTATGAACGTAGTTGGAATTGAAAAAAATATTACGGTTGGTGTTGCGGGTCCGGTGTGCAATGTTAATCTTGTGCTTTTTTAATGGTTAGTGATATTGTGAATAGCTGGGTTGGTGAAAGTAAAAATAGCGGAATTTGGTTTTTGTTTTTTTCGGGAACTAATGTAGTTGTACTCTTTGATCTCATTTTACCTATGATTCTGGTGATCATATCAGATTTAAAACCATTCATCATGCTGAAACATAGTTTTTTTCTTGATTAGCATTAGAAAGAGGAATGTTCATAGCCCTGTGAATCAAGCTGTAAAATGTAGCCTGCTTTTGGAAGTGGGGGTGCAAGGATTCGCTTTTTATTGTTATAGGAGCGGCAGATGTTTTCCTGTATATTTGGTAAATGAACTTATCTTTATCTCTAGTCAAAGTTAAGTCTAAAAAGTTTAAGGAGTTGTTGACCTCGTCCTCTTTAGTAAACTGAATATTGTGGTTAAGGTTGTGAAGGAGCCTGAGTACTTTGTCGCTATTATTCAGTTGTTTATCTATGATCGCACACGTGTCATCCACATATCTTAGCCAGAGTTTTACGCCATTAATTTTATTAATTATTAATTTGGTTTCCATATCATCCATAAAGATGTTAGCAAGAATGCCAGAAATTGGGTCGCCCATTGCTAGTCTTTTTTGAAGATATATTTTATTATTGAATGTGAAATAGTTATTGTTAAGTACGAATTTCAATAAATTAATAAAATCGTCTATTTTGCATCTGCTTAAATTATGTTTCATAAGGTTAGATTTTACAATGTTAATTGTGTCATTTACGGGTATGTTCGAATACATGTTAGTGATATCATATGATACCATAACATGATTGTCTGTTAGCTTGAACGTGGACAATTTGTTGCAGAAGTCGACAGAATTCTTTATGTAGGCTTTATAATTGAATTTATAATGTTTGTATAGGAAAGGATGCAAAAATTTTAGACACGTTATATGTGGGACTATTTCTACAATTTATAATGGGGTGCATTGGTATCCCTTGCTTATGTATTTTTGGTAGAGCTCTGGCTGTGGTCAACTTAGGGTTCATAATGGTAAGTTTATAATTTATAAACTTTTCAGCATCCCCCTACCAAATGGTTGAGGCCAGTTAGCCTTATGAAAGTGGAATGTTTGTCCTGGGAACAAGTTTTGCTATTATAATCTCAGTTGCACCAGTTATAACTCTAGTCGAGGGGTACTTCTCTCTAAAAGCAAGGGGGCTGTTTTCAAGGGCATTTTCTCTGTCAGGCCAAATGTTCAACTCTTTCAATTGGCAGTACATGAAATTAATCCAAACGTTAAATATTATCCCAACAGTAGTTTTATGGATTCTGAAGTTAAGGCCTAGTTCCTTGTCAGATTTGTTGGTCCTTAGCTTCATAACTGTCAAGAAGAAACACAGTTTGGGTTCAAGGGGGAATATCTGTAAATTCTATCTGTTTTCTCCCAGATCAGCAAACACCAAATTACAATGTTGGACGTCTACAAACCCTGTATAAAGCAATATGGCATCACAATTATGCATTGTTTGCTCAACAACCAAATTACCTGTAGTATTTGTTTGAGTGCTTATGTCTTTGAAAATGGGAGTCACAAATGTTACATTCACTTCTTCGGGTATATTCATGATTTCTTCCCGTACTTCAATGGAGGTGATTTCTACATATTCCGATACTGTAGGCTTATTGTGGTAATCCGGCAATTTTCTGGTGTATGGCCTCTTCCTTGTTTTTGTTGTGTTCGTGGTCCACAGAAAAAGTGATGGAACAGCGCCCGGTTTAATCTTGTCCTCTCACCTTTAAATACAAACGCCTAAATTTGGTGGTTGTTATCGAAATGCCTAATTAGTTTATAGGTAGAAAATAGGAATTATTTCCCTTTGTAAATCGCATTTATCCAACAATGTTCTCGTGGAGTCACCAGGTTGAAAATAATGGGAACACACTTTAATATTTTCTGTCATATTCTTCTCACTGAAATTTTTCCTTCTAATAGCATGTAATCGTTTCTTCCTCATTTCTTTATTTTGTGGAACCTGGTGAAACAAAAATGGGCTTCCCTGATTTTTGCAAAGAAGAGCACTGCAATAGCTCGGCATAGTCACGAAAATAACAATTTAAACCATTTAAATTCGTGGATATTTAGCAGCATGAGTACACATGAGACAAATGAAGAGCGCATTGCGCTTACCCAGTACAACAGCAGTGTGCTTTGTCGGTGCTAGTTCTATACATCCCTATAAAAAGACATTTGCGAACACAATGAACAGATTAACATTTAAAATAATAGTGTTAAAATTGGAATAGACATTAATTCTATTGCCACTGATGTCCAGAACATGGTAAATCCCCAAAACAGTGAAAAGATTTGGCTAAAATTCTCTTCGTTTTTACTAACTCAATAGTTAATAAGCTATTGTAGTATGCTGCTTAAAATTTGATACATAAACATTGTAAATGTATTAATGTACTGTAACCGTACAACAGGGTTACAGATCCATTCAGTATTTATTATTATTATTATTATTATTATTATTATTATTATTAACCCGATTCATTAGATTTTATATATTCTGTTTCTCATCATTTAGACTGTAATAATTAGGTATCACGTATATTATTGTATTTAATCATAGGTTAAGTGAAATTTGTTTGTAATTATTCTGTATTGTAGTAAGTGAGATTTGTTGGTTTCATATTGTCATGCTGTGGCTTGTAACTCTGGCTAGATGAGCTGGCATAGTATTTTGCAATTGAGGCTATGTTTAACTGAGAATGTTATGTGGAAGTAGATTTCCCGGTGACGCATTCAGCATAGTCATCCTCAGTCCGCTTGGGCACGCTTAGACAACACTTGACTGATGACATCAGTGCGTGGGCACGTGATTGCGACCAAGTGTCAGTATTCGCCAGCTACTGTATGTTGAAGTGGAAGGGATGAACAGAGAGTAGGGAGATGAGTCGTCATCGCGAGGTTATAAAAGTCGATGCAACGGTGGTGAGAGGCATCATATCGTGCAGATCATATGTAACAGTCAGATGTATCAAATGGAAGAAGTGGTCTTAGTGTGATGGTCAGAGCTAAGAGTTGTGTTTTCAAGAGGTCTTGTAATAATCGAGGAGGTCTACAAGTGGTGGTTGTATCCGAGCAGAGACGGGTACTATGCTGATAAAGAAACATCATCTTCTTGTGAGGATGGACTTCACAAGATGTTTCAATAATATTTTCCAATTTCTTATAATATATTGAGTGGACGTAATTACATTGGAGCTCCCTACACGCGTACATGGTATGTAGGCCAACTCCTTGTTATATAAGAAGATAACAGCAGACGGCTCCCGACTTCAGCTCATAGGTTTTTCCAAGAATTTCAAGTTCAACAGTGGTGTATGCAGACATCAGGTAATTAAAGCATCAGACATGTTATGCATTCATAACATGAAGAAGAATGTAATCAGCGGCGATATCACATCTCACTTCAAGTTCATGCCAATAGCTTTTTTTGTTTAGATTAAATTTTCCTTTTATTTTTACCGCAAATCTCACTATATATATATTTTTTGTTAAATTAAAAGACGTCAATGCTTGTTCATTGTGACGTAAATTATAATCATAAACTCAGTTTTATTTTAATTATAATAAGTGATTCCAGTTCCATGTACAATCCTCAATTGTGGAAATGCAACAGTAATTTAATATTGTCCTGATCCATATCCCTGTATATTGCCAGATATGTGAGTTTATCACCTCACGCCTTGAGATAATTGATATAAGAGGTATGCTCTACTGAATTTTGTTGTTTTTATTTAAAAAACAACTGGCGCTCAAACAAATGTCATTTATATTGTGTGGAAGATATGAAGGTATAAGAGTAGTGGTTGGAGTAGCAACAGTACATGTTGAAATAGTGAGAAATGTTCTACGTCTCGTATTAATTTGATGCTTGCTGCAATAATTTGTTGAATACATTTTGGAAATAGTTTTTTCGATGACATTTGAAAGGTTTAAACTGTGAATCATTGTTAATTGCATGCAGTAACGGGTCTTAGAATATTTTGTGACGTGGCAAGGATTGGCATTTCTAAATTATGAGTTGAGGTTAATTCAAAATTGTGTCATTCGAAGTCCGATTTTTGCGACCCAACGACTTCGAATTAACATGTTTTTACTCTATATTGTGCACGTTTCAACAGTTTTTAACTTCATTTATTTCCACTTCAACTCTGAATGAACATTTGTGTTTAAATTTAACAACAACTCGCATTTATTGTAACATAAAAATCAGCAGTCGGAATATTACAAATTACAAATAGGGTGTGCTTTCGTATTGATGCCTCTGTCACAACCACCATGATGAAAGTAAAGCTCATTATTGCACGTGCGTGGTTTACAGTATATTAGCTGGCATCGTCCTTAAGGTTTCCACTCATGTTGTCTGTAAAAAATGAAAGCAAAATCATGGTTTTTAAATTGAAATAAAAAGGAATATGCCTTTTTCAAAATCACTCGTATTTTGCTGAAAATACTGTTTAATGCCATAATATCCACTTCATCATTAATTCTCAGTAATCGATCTGGGCTTAAGAGGGTTGTAATTATGTCAAGATGTAAAGAATAGTTAAAAGCCTAAAACATGTGCTTTTATTTTCATCATGGTTTTGATATTTTCATGCTCTTCTTCTTTCAATTTTATGACCACATAGGTTCACTTTACAATGGCGAAAAATGAGAGTATCCTCCTATTCAATACATCATATATTCCGTCATTAGACGGAGCTAACAAATTCAAACATGTTTCGGCTCGCTTGAGCCATCTTCAGTGAAAAAATTAGGGGGGTTGGAATAATTTACATCATATAAGTTGAAAAAATGCTAAAAAACGTAATGAAAGAGCAAATGAAAAAAACAAACAAAAGAGAGCCTAGACGGAAACAAAATTAGCACAAATATACAATATTTACATCAATATGCAGAGCAAAAAACAAGTTTTTGCGACAAAATTCAGTGAAACAGGTGTTAATTTAAAATAATAATTGAAACTAAAAACTGCGTTAACCTAAGAAACAAGGGAATGAGAAAACAAATTATGCAGATGGAACTGAATAATAGTACCACATGGTGAGGTTGTGGACCTCATAGTTTACAAATTATTGGTTTAGTAAAAATGACAAAACAGTTTGAAATTGCTGTCAAAATCATCCTAGTAGAAACCCATCACATCAGATTGGTCAGGAGGAGAGCGGGAGCAAACATTTTTGAGAAACTAGCCTGATATAACCTGCAGGCGAAAAGCCTGTGACAAGGAGAAAAAACACCAATGAAATTTAAGGCTTTAGAAGTAGCAGCATTCTCAATATCTTCTCAATCTAGCGGTCCCTTTCTTCATTATTGTTTCATAATGTTGGCTGGTGTCTTGCCTTATTATAAAGGGGTCGGAAGGGCCGCGTATAAAAATTGAGAAGCTGTGTTAGGTAGAAGACAGATGCATTGTAAACTGTAAGTAATCTAGTGGAAACCGTCAATGAAGTTCTAATCTGCAATGGAAAAAAATGAGGTTGTATGAGAAACATGGGTTGATAAGTAAAAAGTGTACACCGTAAGTTTAAGCTTTCTTCACAACCATTCCGCACTTTTTACTTATCAACCCATGTTTCTCATACAACCTCATTTTTTTCCATTGCAGATTAGAACTTCATTGACGGTTTCCACTAGATTACTTACAGTTTACTATGCATCTGTCTCCTACCTAACACAGCTTCTCAATTTTTATACGCGGTCCTTCCGACCCCTTTATAATAAGGCAAGACACCAGCCAACATTATGAAACAATAATGAAGAAAGGGGCCGCTAGATTGAGAAGATATTGAGAATGCTGCTACTTCTAAAGCCTTAAATTTCATTGGTGTTTTTTCTCCTTGTCACAGGCTTTTCGCCTGCAGGTTATATCAGGCTGGTTTCTCAAAAATGTTTGCTCCCACTCTCCTCCTGACCAATCTGATGTGATGGGTTTCTACTTAGGATGATTTTGACAGCAATTTCAAACTGTTTTGTCATTTTTACTAAACCAATAATTTGTAAACTATGAGGTCCACAACCTCACCATGTGGTACTATTATTCATTTCCATCTGCATCATTTGTTTTCTCATTCCCTTGTTTCTTAGGTTAACGCAGTTTTTAGTTTCAATTATTATTTTAAATTAACACCTGTTTCACTGAATTTTGTCGCAATAAGTTGTTTTTTGCTCTGCATATTGATGTAAATATTGTATATTTGTGCTAATTTTGTTTCCGTCTAGGCTCTCTTTTGTTTGTTTTTCATTTGCTCTTTCATTATGTTTTTAGCATTTTTTCAACTTATATTATGTAAATTATTCCAACCCCCCTAATTTTTTCACTGAAGATGGCTCAAGCGAGCCGAAACATGTTTGAATTTGTTAGCTCCGTCTAATGACGGAATATATGATGTATTGAATAGGAGGATACTCTCATTTTTCGCCATTGTAAAGTGAAAACCGTCAATACGGAATGATTCTAATATCTTGTAATAGGTTCACTTTATCATAAGTTATGAATTCATTATGGTCTGTATTGACAATTGATCACTATCAAAGGGTAGGAAGGGTCCACCTATTCAATACTCTTAGATTGTATATTGTCTTATAAAACAGGGACTAGTCTGGTGTTGGTATCGGTACAAAGTGCATGTGAGTTACAAACAACCTAGGGACATTCACCTCCAAATAAATTAAACAATAGATCACTACATTGATAATAAGGAAAAACCTATTCAAAGTACGAATGTTCCCCTTTAAGCTACATAAGTCTTGACCCATATTACTATTGAACAAACATAAATATCAATCAAGTTGCTCGTCTACACAGAAAAGGA
Organism: Anabrus simplex; assembly: GCF_040414725.1. Classification (NCBI taxonomy): domain Eukaryota; kingdom Metazoa; phylum Arthropoda; class Insecta; order Orthoptera; family Tettigoniidae; genus Anabrus; species Anabrus simplex. Next base: position 515,756,765 of record NC_090267.1, read on the forward strand.
TACCAACTCCCAGATCAACTCAAAAACAATGGCTGCTGTAGACATGACAAAATAGTTCGCCATCAACCACAACATTCTTGATGTGTTATTTAGTTTAAAATGTAGATATGTTATTCAGACTTCATCAATGGTTTAAATTAAGACTATAAATTGTGTCATATCAGTGTTTATATCATTATTGGTTATATTTATTCTTATGTCTTCCAATTGGAGCGTGGCTGAAGATGACCCAATATATATGGGGTCGAAACTAGTCCCAGTTTTATAAGACAATATACAAACTAACCGTCTTACTAATAAAAAGTCCTTATACAGTTGTTTAACTCTTGTATAGTTATACAGTGAATAAACCCTGCATAAGCATTTTACATTTTTCTTACTAATAAACAATGTATACACATTGTATTACTATACAGCACGTATACACTCGTTCCTAGATGTAGGTATCTCTTCCTGCAGCTCACTGACGTATTTCGCACGTTCACCGCCTTTATGATCGCTTCTGCTGGTTATCTACGAGCAAAACTTTCCGGAAAGTCGCACAGCAGCACGGCATATCGAAAAGGCAGTGACAACACTAAGTGAGACAACTGGAAATTGGTTTATTCTGATATCAACATTTCTTCAGCTTGCTTGTGTAATGGATGCCAAAAAAGAAATGGAAAAGCTTAAGAAAATATCAAAAGCTCCTAACTGGGGTAGTACGGAAAACGTAAGCAATTGTAATTGAATCGGTGAGTTGAAAAGGGTACACATTCCAAAATCCTTACTTTTCAGGAGTAAGGAAAAACTGTTTTGTAGCTTAAAAGAAAGGTTTGATCAAAAAAGTTTCTATTAGGCATTTATACATCATATTTCTGCGTATTCAACTACAAGGTATGGAAATCATATTACGTATGGTTTTCAAGTTATGCCATTTTTTATCTTGAGGAATATGTCCCCTTTTATACGGTAGGTACTCAGTTGAGAAAGATCTTTTTAGGGGCAGATAGTGTATAATAAACTCGCAATATCAAAAGTCTATTAAGCTGTAACACATTATTACACAAAAATACACCCAACCATCATTTCTTTTATAGTTATTCATTGTCATTCCGTCTCTTTAAAGTGTTTTACGTTTCGAAGATGTCTACCCTCCATAACCTCTGAATGGCGTATGTCTTCTATGTTTAAAATATCGTGAAGATCGTCAACATTATCGTCCACTCTTTCAACGTGTGTTCAATGTTAAATGGATAAGTCGAATATTTTACCACGGTTATATTACTGTAGACAATAAATACCACGAAAATAAACTGCTCACTCGTTTCTTTTTCCGCTACTCGCTGCTATACAACGCTTATACAAGGGTCCTGGTCTGTATAAGCAATTCAGTGAATAACTATAACAGATGTATACACAGGAGGCTTATACACGATTTATTAGTAACGAATTTCACATAAACGGTGTATAAACCTTGTATAAAAGTTATACACAGTTTATTAGTAAGACGGTAAGAGTACCCTTCCTACCCTTCGATAGTAGTAGGTTCACTTTAGTCAGTCCATTATCCAAGTCTCTTCGAAGGAGCTGTTCAGGCCTGTGAGTGGCTCAGACGGTTAAGGCTTTCTGGTTTTCTGAGCCGTAGTTGACAGGTTTGATTCTGTCTCAGTCCAGTGGTATTGAAGGTGTTCAGATACACCAGCCCTGTATTGGTAGATTTATCGGCACATTAAAGAACTCCACAGGACAAAATTCCGGCATCTTAGCGTCTCCAAAAACTATACAATTAGTTAGTGGGATGTAAAACCATTATTATTATTATTATTATTATTATTATTATTATTATTATTATTATTATTATTATTATTATAGGCTCAAATCACGCAAAGCTACGGGAAGACTGTCTAACCTTGCCGCAGACGTCAGGAAACGAAGACTGAAATTCTATGGACACATTCACAGACTATCTTCTTCAAGGCTAACCCACAAGATTTTGACATATACCTAAAAACTGAAGAACGCACCATGGATACAAGATGTCAAAAATGATCTGGAAAAGGCCCAGATAGAACCATCAGAAATAGTGGACAGAAACATTTACCGTCACAAGATACATAGATGGGTAGTAAAGCCAGAGAATGAAGTCCCTAAAAGATCGGGGACTAAGTGGTCAGAAGAAAGAAAACAGGCACGCAGCGAAAGAATGAAAGCAATATGGTCTGTTAGAAAGGCGAATCGTAAATGTAATACGTGATCCAACAGGGTCCATACGCAAATAATTAATTAATTATTGTTATTATTGTTACGGGGATATTCTGGAATGCAGAGGTGAAAAGAGGTGTGGGCATGAATGGGTGGATATACGAAAATCGAAAGATTGAATTGAAACTTTAACATTGGCAGTTTTATTTCCTTTCTTAATACCTCCCCTTTTTTTCTTTTCAAAGCTTATACTTTGCAAATAAAGTGGCAAAATCAGGTACAATTTTAGCCTGTGAGCTCGAAAGACAATCTAGAATAATCAGATAACAATTTTACAGGTTGAGCTTGAAGCTCCCAATTACAATCTTTAGCTGAGCACTACTGCTCCCTTCAGTCAATCGTTAAGGGGACGGATCTCCCAATTTCTTTTACACCAATAGTAAGAGCATCTTTGCTCTACAAATTTACACTTTCCATGCCTGTCAAAGGCACAACCTACATTTAACAAAATTAAACAGTATTCACTGTGTTACCTGCTCAACAGTCTGATACCTTTAACATGAAATAAGTGGGATAGAATGTAACAGGGTTAACAAGTACCCATTCTACCTGGCCTTCGGTAAAAACAAAAGGTTAAAGTTACTGACCAAAAACCAAAATGGTAAGGAGGTGAACTCTTCCACTCCTAGAATTTACAGAACTGTTTAAAACCCTATTTGAGCTTATGGCCCGATGTTACAGAGGCTAAGCCTATACTACGGAGTGACTAGATGGAGAAAAATATTGAAGTTGTGGGAATTACAAGATAGATTTAAAAGTTACAAAATCATAGTCGCCTCATGATCAAGTTGAGAAGGAATACAAGAGGGTACCTCACTCTTTATTCACTGATTTCGATTAAGTTCTTTCAACTTGTTTGAGATTTACACTTGAAGTTAGAAATTTATATTTGAGAAAATAAAGTTACATTACTAAAGATTTGAAACCTTCCCCTCGAGCTAGCTTTGAAAGACTATCACATGTTAAACAGGATCTGCCATTACCTTGAGCTGGTGGACCTCCTGGAGATGGATAAGGCGGCCTCTGTTACGAACACACTCTAGACTGGAGCAAACACTAAGAGAACCTGGTGCAAAATTTTCCAGCTTTTATAGCCAAGGGGAAAGTTCCAGAAAACTCTGGACCAAGGTGCTGACACACACCCCCAATTCTCATTGGATAATCAAATAAACATCAAAATTTTATCATTGGTGAGTAATTAAATGTACGGTAGAGTCTCGTTAATCAGAACTAATTGGGACCGCAGTCTGTTCAGATTACGAAATTTTCGGATTAAACGGACAATATTTTCCACTAACTACTCTTACGGTTTCCGGAGATGCCTAGGTGCCGGGATTTTCTCCCGCAGGTGTTCTTTTACGTGCCAGTAAATCTACTTACATGAGGCTGACGTATTTGAGCACCTTCAAATACCACAAGACTGAGCCAGGATCGAACCTGCCAAGTTGGGGTCAGAAGGTGAGCGCCTCAACCGTCTGAGGAAAATAGTTTCTACAATACAGTACGTGCTGTAATTTGAAATGCCCATTATTTAGCAGTTACATTAATAAAATCTATATATATATATAAAATAAGAGTTTTGTCTGTACATTGCTCAGAATTTGAAAAGGATGGTATTTCTGTATCGGTCATGCCCACAGTAACAAGAAAATGCACTTTTTACTTTTCCGTAATTTCTGTCTGTCTGTCTGTCTGTCTGTCTGTCTGTCTGTCTGTCTGTATGTATGTACACGCATCACGAGAAAACGGTTGAAGAGAATTTAATGAAAATCGGTATGTGAAGTCGGGGGGTGAGCCTCTACAATCTAGGCTATAAATCATTTTACTCACGCTGAGTGAAATGGTAGTTTAGGGGAAGGCCTAAAATTGAATTCTCAACTATTTATGTTATTAGTGGTCGTATTTTAAAGAAAATGGGTATGCAAAGTTGAAGAATAAGTTGCTACAATCTAGGCTATCAATAATTGTATTCACGCTGAGAAAAATGGTAGTTTAGGGGAAGGCCTAAAATTAAATTCTCAACTATTTATATTAGTGGTCTAATTGATGAGTGCTATGTAACTAAGGTTATATAGTATTACATTTCCTATTATTCATGTCTGATACATTGTTACCGTACTGGCTATGATCACAAAGATATTCATGAATTTGGATTTTTGTTACTAAGTTCATATCAGCGCCGAGTAACGAGAAAATGGGTAAACAGTATTTAACGAAAATCAGTATGTAAAGTCGAAGAATAAGAAACTACAGTTTACGGTATAAAATATTTCACAAATCACAGAGACGAAAGAAAACTAAATGTGAAGGCCTACAATATAGAAAGCTCATAACATTGATCAACAATAACATTACATTGACCATTGTTTGTCGTGATGTGCATTGTGTCTTCTGTTGCCCCTCATCTCCGGTAGATAGGATTACTGCTGCGTATAGAGTATTTTTTATTTGATTTACGTCGCACTGACATAGATAGGTTTTATGGCGACGATGGGACAGGAAAGGGCTAGGAGTGCCTTAGGCCTTAATTAAGGTACAGGCCCACCATTTGACTGGTGTGAAAGTGGGAAACCACGGAATACCATCTTCAGTGCTGCCGACAATGGGGTTTGAATCCACTATCTCTCGGATGCAAGCTCACAGCTGCGCACCGCTAACCACACGGTCAACTCGCCCAGTCGTACAGTGTGTAACAGCCTGTCTGAATATTGATGGGAATAGCTGGAGAGTTAGATAACTTTCTTCTTTAGCATGCCATTCCCCTGGTTTATAAATTTTCTGATACTACTGGTACGTAACACACTGGATCATCATAGCATTCGGGCTATTCAATCCCTACTCTGAGGCACTGATTGGAATGAACAGTGTGCATATGTAGCTGAATAATGGCAGATGAGTGTTCATGGCAATCTGCGGCCTGGTCATCCCAGTTCTGGAACTTTGGACTATTAGATTGGCACCGCAATCTAACCGCAGCACTTCGTTAAAAGTGATAAAACGTGCGGCTTTCCATTTGATCGAGTATTTTATATGATAGCATTGCTTTTAATCGCTACATTCATATGTTTTTGTAATGACCTATGTTGATTTCAGTTAGGAAAACCACAAAGTCAGTCTTTCTGAGAATCCCGTAGCGAAACACGGGTACATCAGCTAATACTGTATAAAATTACAGTAGGGTAGTTAAGAACCCATAGAGGAGAAAACGACTAAAACTAGGTTAAAACTTGTCTCCTAAAACTGCTAAAATACGGTAACGGGTTACACTAGTCTCATATTCAGATGCCGCGGCCGCCTAGAACTTGCCGTACGCTACGTCGAGCAACACTCCGCTACTACGCCCATTGATGTGATGTTTATGAGATTCTGGTTTAACACTGCATCTTCGAGTAGGTTCAATCACTACGGCAAAAGAAACTAACAGACTTTGTGAAGATGAACGTGCAGTGATTGATGGTTTATGATGTGTAATTATGTTTACATTAAGTTATTCTAGTAAAATATGACTAATAAAGTGCAAGTAAGTCTTCATTCTATATGTTCTTTCATTTCAGTAAGGAGAACTTTTTAAAAAAAATTGAATATTTCAGTTCGGATTAACCGGACTTTCGGATTAACGGGGTTTGGATTAACGGGACTCTAGTGTACTAACATTTCTGATTGCCCAACGCCTTAAGTTGGCGGGAAGAGAGAAAAGTGTTGATAACTTTTGAATTAATCAAAAACAAACGCTAAACATTCCAGTTTAGGAAACCTTAACATACAAAATTACTCTTGAATTTTAATAGTTTTTCTCATCCCAGAGGGCGCGACATAAGTTTATGGTAGCGACATCTGTTAAGAAATGTCCAAACTTCTTTTATTAGTGGTTTCAAAGTTTATGTTGCAGATGTCATTATCCAAGGTGCTAGTTTTAAATTATAAACCATTTTCGCACTTATCGCAAAATAAGTAAATTTAGCTTTAAACAGGCTTTGTATTACCAATATAATGGTCCGTTATCGGACATTATAAATTTCACAGCTAACTTATTCTTGGTTGCCTGTGTTTCGCCCTCGTGTGCTAAGTTGGGCTCATCAGTTGGTACTTAGCACACCTACCAAGACTCGAGGCTAGTGCATACCGTGGAGGCCACTGCATAGGCTACTTGAAGCCACCAATGCACTATGAGAGACTATGTCACTTCCAAAAATTGATGCCTGCCTGGCCATCAGATGATATAGATGTTGATTCCCATAGGGAACATGAAGTATTTGTCCTGAATGAATAAATTTATAATACCAATATAATGGTTCATTATAAATATTGCCCATTTCCCTTGACGTGGAGGAGGGGTTGAACTTGTGAAAAAAAATCAAGCCTGTTATTTAACACGTATGATATCGTTTGAAATAGTGTGGTCTTTGGTGGTATTATTTGATTCACTTTTGGGTTTAAAATGCACGGCATTAAATCCATCAAAAATAATAATGTCCATCGAGGATCGCTCTGTGCTTACTATTTACATTTGCAACTCGCAGCAGTAGGCTGCTCGGTGACTCAGAGCGAGAGTGCTCTGAATCTCTGACTTGCCCATTCTCCGTTGACATTTTCTTCTACGTTTATCTTTCTTGTTTTGACAGACTAAGAAACTTACAAGTTATGTTTAAATTTCACAATCAGAATGTTGAATGCCAGGGTAGGAGAGGTAGCGGTGTACAATTCCTAACTCTGGATTGCATGCCAAAAGCCTGGCTTTATTTCCAAACCTCTCCGCAGTACTCATATGGAGTGCTGGCATGTGACCTCATTCTACACAACACACAACAGGCTCTCGTGACACTGTACACACACAAACTTGTACACTCGCGTAATGACTTTCACCTCTAAGGCAAGTCCTGCACAAATTGCCAGTCAAACGCATACACAAAGTTCTCTTTGAAAGAAAAGCTTGTGCTGTTGCAGTGAAATCTTCAAAACTTCGCCCTATCTTAACATATTGGCCCTTATAATGAACATACTGTATTCAGTCTGATTGGGAGTTCACACTATAAACATACTTACAGCATAAGCCTGTGTTGACAATAGTATAAACATTTAAAAAAAACCACACAGATCCAAAATTTTCAGCTGCAGCCTTTGTCAGTGGAGAACAGAAGAAGAATGATTCTATTTCTTTTCATACCTAAATTTCCCCCTTCCCTCTCTCACTGTTTGTTCCTTTCAATTTAATTTGACTGTGTATTAGTATTTCATCTCTGTTCAGCCTTTTTTGAGTGTATCTTTATAAATGATTAATTTGTCACTGTTGTTTAGCTGGGCTGAGTCACTCAGATGGTAGACTCTGAGCCTAAGTTCTTAGCTCAGTCCGTGGCATTTACTCAGATATTAGGGCCTCATGTCCGGAGATTTATCACACATGAAAGAATGTCTGTGGTACAAAATTCTGGTACCACCACATTTCTGAACATTTTCTGAGACATTAAACTAATCGAGATAGGAGGTCTTAATAATTGAGTGACTCCACCTTTATAATACTGTACGATGCTATTCCTTTCTGTTTTATTTTAAAAAAGGGACATGTTTCGTCTCTTCCTTGTGAGACATCTTTGGCCTAAAAATATTATAATAAAAAAAACACATGATATCCTTAATAACATTAAAAACAATGACTACCGGGCGAGTTGGCCGTGCGCGTAGAGGTGTGCGGCTGTGAGCTTGCATCCGGGAGATAGTAGGTTTCTTATCCCACTCTCGGCAGCCCTGAAAATGGTTTTCCGTGGTTTCCCATTTTCACACCAGGCAAATGCTGGGGCTGTACCTTAATTAAGGCCACGGCCGATTCCTTCCAACTCCTCGGCCTTTCCTATCCCATCGTCGCCATAAGACCTATCTGTGTCGGTGCGACGTAAAGCCCCTAGCAAAAAAAAAAAAAACAAACAAAACAAACAATGACTTGTCCTTTTTAACAGTGTGTATCATATGAAAGCATAGTTATAACAACCGTTTATGTTGTTAAGATTGTCGTAGGAATAAATTACTAAATGATTAAAAGTTCCACTGAGTTTAAAATAAAAATCAATGTGATGATCACAGTGTTCTAAATGCGGAAACCATATAACAGTCCTACACGGGACCGCACATGAGCCAGCCAGCCGGACGAGAGAGAGAGAGAGATAGAGAAAAACAGGACAGGGATATTTTTTTCATGTACCAACATTATACAACCGCACAATTTGTCTGGCTACATAACCATTTTTTTTTTTTTAATGTTAAGAATTTCATTTTTTGTCCGTATTGACTCGAGTTTTACAATGCTTATAAAGTTAAAGGTTTCCACCTATTCAGTACATTCAATACATTAATACATTAATGTATTGAATAGGTGGAAACCTTTAACTTTATAAGCATTGTATATATATAACCAGTTTACTGAGAAATTCCACCTAGGAAAACAAGCCCTGTTTAACCAGACACATACGTATTCAAGCTTCCATAACTTGAGATGACATGAACCTAATTCAAGATTTATTTCCACTTTTAGAACACTGTGATCATTACATTAATTTTTATTATTTTAAACACAATGGAACTTTTATCATTTAGTAATTTGTTACTATGACAGTTTTAACAACATGAACTGTGTTCATAACTGTGCTTACATATGATAAGCTGAATATTGACTCTTAAAACTTTTTAAGGATAAGTCATTGTTTTTAGTGTTATTAAGAATATCATGTATTTATTATTATAATATTTTCAGGCTGAAGATGTCTCACAAGGAAGAGATGAAACATGTCCCTTTTTAAAATAAAATAGAAAGGAATAATATTGTTCAGTATTAGAAGGTCTTATTAATTGAGTGACTCCACCTTTACATCTTGTTGAGGTTGACAATATGGATTAATTATGAAATTTATTTCTTGTGGTACATTAAACAACTATTATTATTATTATTATTATTATTATTATTATTATTATTATTATTATTATTATTATTATTATTATTATTATTATTATTATTATTATTATTATTATTATTATTTGTGCATATTTAATTTCTGTGTGTTTTTTATTCAGAAATGCAAGAATCAGTGGGTATTTTACTTCAAGTTAAAGCAACATTCCACTTTAATTGGACGTGGAACTGGGACAAAACCACGGCAACCAGATCTTCTTGAAATGCTGGAGGATGTATCGGCAAATCAAGATGAAGGCTGTAAAGTGTTGCAGGTAACAGTTGTATTCCATCTTCCTCATATACTGTTTCCTCTTTCTCAAAAAATCACTTCATCTACAATCCTGTACCTCATATTTTGAGTTACAAACAGTACTGAAGTGGTATTTCGGTGTTAAGTCTTATTTTTTCAATTTTTATGACTACAGGAAGTTACTTAACGTCTTTTTCCTTTCCAGTCTTAGGCCTTATTTAATGTAAACACACATGATAGTTTTTCTTTCAAGTTCTCAATCTTTCTGTGTGTTGGTTGGTTGCAACTTTCCATTTCTCCATTTTCTGAGCCAGTTGTTTCACTTTGTAATAATTTTCGTTGGTTTCCTTCTTGATTCTTTCAAAGAATGCCATTCTTGGACGACCTCTTCCTCAGACAGATGGAGGACTGTCCTTCCAGTATCGTTAACAAAAGCCTATCTCATCCTTTTTACATCCAAAGCTCTTCAAAACATCATCATTCATAATCATATCTCTCCAGCTTATTTTTAACATTTACCTGAAGCCATCTCTCTACCTCCATTAGAATAGTCCTCATTTCCCAACCATACAGTGCTACATTCCAAACATAGGACTTCAGGAGTCGCTTCTGAACTCCCAATGATAAGCCTTTAGATGTTGAAAGAGGACTTCCTTTTATCAAAATCCATATCAGACCAAGTTGAAACATGGAGCTGTTAAGGATCATGTCTCAGATGTTTCCAAAACATTGCAGTGAGTACAGAGGATATTTTTATACTTTTTTTAAGTAATATCGTTTGAAATACCACATGTTCATAATCTTGCTGACTCCCGACATCACTCATTGCTGTGAAGTTATTCAAGGAAGATCAGGATAATATTCGTGTGATGATCCATTCTCATGTAATACTCATCAGCGATGTTGTGAGTGTGTTAGACAGAAAAATTTAAAACAGACAATTCACAGTTGAGCACCACATCAGTGTTGGCCGGATGAATTGTACAGGTGTCCTGTCCCACAGCTTAAAGGGAAAGTTGTCAGACCTCTCCTCATGCATCGCACTGAATGCCGGGCAGGGCATAAGGAGCATTGTCAACAAATGTGTGCCATTGGAGAGCCAAGGAGAGGCCAAGGACAAACAGAAGCAGTGTGATTACAAACAGCAAATGATGGAGTGGCAACACACATCAATGCAACTCTTAAGATTATGGCAGCCATGTTTTACTTATAGACAAGGATAACAGTGCATACAGCCGCATATTGTCAGATCTTGATAAAACTTTGCTGAACAACACATAATAAACCATGTGGGCTGCTGTGTGCTGGCCAGTGTACCGCTACTCAAGGCAGTAATTGGATCACCACTGCATACCTTGCAATGGGTGACTGCGTGTGAAGAGTTGACAGTTCAGTTGTGGCAGACTCATATGATGAGAGTCTACAGAAATGTATAAATGACATTGATATTGTGAAAAAGTAGCTGAAAATTTGACATATATTATTGTGAAAAGGTCTTGACTTATAAGATCACCAGTAGCCCATTTAGATGCAGTGTCCATTATACAGTGGAACCTCAATCAATCGCGAGTAGTTTATAATTCTCTAATCTAATGAAATAAAGCACATCAGATACAAAAGCGCCTAACACGATGGCGTAATCCTCCATTGTAATTTGGTCACCAGTATACTGTTTAAAGTAAGTTCCTGGAAATACTATACTGCGGAAATTAGGCCTACATCGACTTTTAAAGATTACGTTGTACTCCAGAATATGTTTTCGAATGTAGGTATCCATTCTCCAAAGTTCAATTCTGCCCATCACTAATCACAGCAGATTGTAAAGAGAGGTAAAAATCATAAAATTCCAGAAATTTTGGTTTATTTGTGACCTAGAGCTCAGCTGGAAAGCGTGCTCACTGTACAAGCCAGTATGAGTGGGAAAAAGTAGACCTACAAACTTCTTAATTGTTACACTGCACAAATAAAATGACTGCTGTTTTCATATGGACATTAAAAAAAAGCTAATCATAAAAATCCCCGTCTTATATTAGGACCAAAACAGAAATGGCTTTCATCTCTTGTGGTCTCGAGAACATAATCGTATCCGATCATATTTGTGTTAGGAAGGAGCAATTTTGATTCCTGTTTGAAAGCTCTGTGACTATGTATAGTGCCCTGTTGGAAATGCTGAAAATCTTTTCAACAATACAATAGAAATAAAGTCAAAAATAATAATCTAACCCTGGACATAATGTAGATGTTTTACAAGTACGAATATTTGACAAAACTCATTCTGTCTTCAAGTAGAGCTGTCAAAATGTGTTCTGTCTCGTTCCAATTGTTGTGGCTACTCTCTGCTTTATGATTTCTGAGGATTCCCTAAATAATACGAGCTGAATGTGATGCTAAGATGGTCCCTTATGCAAGAACACCACCGATCGTTTTTCCCAGTACAGTACTTGCTCTAAATATTGCAGTGACGTCAAGATCTGTGGGTATGTCAAAGCCATCCTTTTGTGAGATACTTTTTCTTGAAAAACGCTTGTTTGAGGATTTACTGTTGATGGGACTGAAATTTCGGGTTAGTTGATCCGGGAAACCGTTTCTTCGAGGAACGAATAACACAGGATTTTTATGGCATAATATAATTAGGATGCTACACATCGCTTCCAGATGCCCACGTAGAGCTTTCCGTGGAACTATCAACGACCTCCTGACAGCTTCAACAACGGCTATTCAATGGCTGCAATAACTGGACATCCTAGTTTAGTTTTCATTTGTTAATTTATGTATTTATTAATATTTTACATAATTTTTTTCTTTTTTTCTTTTTCTGTATCGTACATATGTTTTACCTTGACTTTTTATATTTATTCTGTTTTGTAAATTATTTGTTGCTTTCACATGTTACTCAATTTGTCTGCTGCTTAACTTGTACCATAAGCTAAATAAATAATAATTAGTATGTTCACGGGACTATAAAATTTGAAGGAATAATCTGGTAAAATACAGTTTCTGGGAACAGATAATCAATGTTCCACTGTAATGAATACAGCATCTTGTGTATTTATCGTACTTTTTTAGTGATTTGTATGTGTTCATGAAATTATTGCATTTTGGAACATGATGCCACCTAAAGTGTACAGCAACTAAGAAGTACGGTTGAATTTGCTCTGTCTAAGATGGTACCAAGTTCTTGATTTTCGTTATAAATAAGTATTTAAATGTTGCCTCAGTGGATTAGTAGTAGTGTGTCTGACTCGTCTCTGCTATGGCACACTCACTGTCACCTGAAGGAATTCAATTAAGATGTTGGAACCATCCAGTAAAATCTGCTTTCAATGAGAATGTTGAAATTGGTAATATCACATCAGTTCAGCTCTCTGTAGCTGAGGTCTTGCTGCTGTTGCTGCTGCTGTTATTATTATTATTATTATTATTATTATTATTATTATTATTATTATTATTATTATTATTATTATTATTATTATTATTATTAGGCGTTCAACTCCATTGACCGCAATGTGTTGCTTCAAATAATAAATTGCAGGTATGTGAGTTAATGAAAAACTGTTAGTGGTAATACGAGCAACCCCGACTATTACGATGCCCAAAGTAAAATTCTGAGGATGTTACTCTGCGTCCTTTGAAATAAAAACAGCTGGTAGGCAGGGAGATGGACTCTCACCACTCTTATTCAACTGCATACTGGAGGAAATAATACAGGAGCGGCGTCAGATACAAGGTAGAAACTTATTCAGACCTTTAAGGTTTGGGACGAAGAAGAACGGAGTAGAAATTGACTGCTTAACTTTTGTGGGTGATATAGAAATACTGACTGAAAATTTTGAAACTTCAGCAGAAGAAATTAATGTTGTGAAAGATGTAGCAGGTCAAACTGGATGTTGCATCCGGGAGATAGTGGGTTTGAATCCTACTGTCGGCAGCCCTGAAGATTGTTTTCAATGGTTTCCCATTTCACACCTTAATTAAGACCAAGGCCGCTTCCTTCCAACTCCTAGGCCTATCCTATCCCATCGTCGCCATAAGACCTATCTGTGTCGGTGCGACGTAAAGCAACTAGTAAAAAAACCAAAAAAACTGCATTGCAGATATCCTTTGAAAAAACAGAAGTAATATCAAACATCACAGAAAACACGACCCAACAGAACACCAAATATGGAACAATAAACCCTGTGCATAAATTTAAATACCTTGGTGAGTGGATCCAATAAAACGGACTATATACAGAGGCCTTAGCAGGCAGAGCAAGAAACAAAAACAAGATGGAGGCAGCCACCTGGAACATATAGCAGAAGGTGCTTTTCTGTATACCAGAATTCATCATTACAAGACTATCTTCAAGCTGGTATCTCTTAATGCATCAGAATGCCGTATCCTCTCTCAGAAATGTACGCTCGCTAAGTTAGAGCAAAATGACAAGGAAGATTTTCCACAACATACTTAGCCCAAACTACAGAAACAGGATCTATGTAAGAAAATCCAGAGAAGAAATCTGTTCTAAAATAGAGAAGATGACGGACACAATGCGCAAACGCAGGGCTTGCTTCTACGGTCGCTTAAAATGGATGAATGACTCTCGATGGACAACATGCATTTTTAACAATTTTGACTCAAACAAGCCCTGTGACTTTTGGGACTTTCACAGATGAGAAATGGACAACCAGTGCAAGTGGTCAGATGAATGCCGTGCTTGACATAGTGACCTAATGAAAACTACTGGGTCAATCAAATTGAATAAATGAAACTTATCGTGGTCCCTAGTTGGCCATTTAGCGAATAAGTATGAACTATTATTATTATTGTTGTTGTTATTCAGTGTTGCAGAATAGAATTTGCCATAATCAAGAACACCTTTGAAGTGTAACACATACAGGAACATGTCAATAAAATTCAAAAATACATTCTTTTGAAGGTAGATGTTCATTTTACATCATATCAGATGTAAGGCTTTTCAGGAGTTTGTTCTATTAACCAGTGTTTCGTCTTAGGTCTGACACTAGACTCGTCAGAGTGGGATGTGTCAGACCCTACCCACTGACGCTGGGTGTATGCAGGTGAACTTATCAGAAGCCTACATAAAAGGCACAGTCTGATAACTGCATACGGGAGATAAATCTCCACAATGGAATTATTGCCCGCCTGGCAATTCCGATTGGAAAATTCTAAATTCCCATGTCAAAAACATATCAGATGTAAGGCTTTTCAGGCGTTTGCTCTATTAACCAGCGTTTTGTCTTAGGTCTGACACTAGACTCTTACATCCGTACATCCTTACAGCCTTACATCTGATATGTTTTTGACATGCTCTATTGGTGAAAAATATCTAATTCTCTCCATGGGAATTTAGAATTTTCCATTTTACATCATATCAACAAGCCAGTTTCTATTAAAATATTTTTCCTGTATTGACAGGAAAATCAGATCTGAAAGGTTTAATGCCTGTTATATTATGGAGGACATCACCTTGATAGTAATAGTAGTAGTAATAATAATAATAATAATAATAATAATAATCGTATGTCCTCAGCTTCCGTGTGCAGAAATTTAAATTTGATATCATCTGGCTGTCTGCTCGTCAGTTTCGACGTTCTGTTTTACTATAGGCCTACTAGATTGCAGACCGAGTAAACCGATACTCTCTTGGTCATGTAAGGCTAAGATTTTTAATGAATTTTGTCAGGTAAACACCAAATGTGTCACCGGAGATCTTTTACATGCCGACATCATACGACATGGAGTGTCGAATTGATTTCTTTCCACCCTTCAGAAATCTGACTACCTCTGCCAGGTTTGAATCTTGGAATCCGGAGGCCGATACTACCACTGATCCACAGGTGCAGCTTTTGGTAATGGTACCATATTTGCTTGCATATAACTCGCCACCGTGTATATCTCGCATCCCATTTTTAACATTTAAAATTACAGGGAAAAAAATCCCTGCATATAACTGGCATTAATTTCTGACGTATAAAGACAAACAGTACCTACCGAAATAAAGTTTGGGGATTCCGTGGACGTGCCTACATTAAATATCAGGACTGTACCAATTGCTGTAATGGTACTTTGTACGTGACAGTACAAGAAGAAGCTGCATTTCTTTCTACCTGCAGAATGGTTGAAGCTAGCTGTTGTAACAAAAATACCTAACTCACAAATCCCTGCCCCAAAGGCGCATTCCTAACCAGTCAGTCACACTCAGCCATCTCTTTCACTCTTCCGTCTTTGTCAGTGTGCTTATCGCTACCTGTCCGGCAGAGCTGATCACGTGAACTGGGTGTGTTTGACTGTCCAGGCAGTCAAGTGATCACGACATTAGGTATCGTCCATCTGTTGTATTGTCGACAAGTACCAGTATTCTGTCTTCATGTTTCATTGTTGTTTCTCAGTTAAGTTTTCTTGTGTAGGTCGATCTTTAAGTTATGGAAAAATGTGTGAGTTATTGGGTTTAAACTCAAAGTGATAAAATATTCTGAAGAACATGGTAATAGAACTGCTGGTTGAGAATTCTGTGTGACTGAGTTTAATGTTTGGTACTGGCGTAAACAGAAAGCTGTGCTAGAAACCACCAGCCGAACACTTAAGGCATTCAGAGGGCCGAAAACTGGTAAGTTTCCTGACCTGAAATACGAGTTGCTAAATTATGTTACAGAGTTGCTTCATTACATTACAGTGTTCCTTAATTACGTTACAGAGTTGCAAAATGATGGCTTTAGTATCTCACATAAGATGCTACTTTTCAAAGCGTGCAAACTAGCAATTAAAGGAGGAATCAGCTGTTCGGATCTGAAAGTGAGCCCAGTTTCGATGCATAGATTCATGACATGAAAGGGATTGTGTCTGCGAGGGCAAACATCTCTCTGCCAGAGAATGCCAAGTGATTTCAGCGACAAAATCATAGATTTTCATTGCCATGTGATAGCATTCTGGAAGAAAAACAATGATCTGTTGTCTTAAATTGGCAATGCAGATCAAATCCTGTTTTGACTTGTCATGCAACACCACCATCAACAAGAAGGGAGAATCTAGCGTGCTTGACGTACAACTGGGTGTGAAAAACAACGTTGCACTGTCATGCTAGCAATAACCATAGACGGAAGAAAATTGCCACTGTACGTTACTTTTAAAAGAAAAACAGTGCCTAAAGTGAAGTTTCCCAAAGGCATTCATGTACGGGTTCAAGAGAAAGGATAGATGGATACCAGCTCTTGTCCAGGACTGGGCCGTATGGTGTGGGAAGCACAGCGAGGGCACTGCTTCGACACCCAGCAATGCTAGTGTCGGTTAGTTTCCGCCGACGCTTTGTGGAAGACACGCAGAAACGTCTTCAGGAAATGAAAACTGATCTCGTAATTCCTGGTGGATTCACACATTGTCTACAGCCCTTAATTATTTCCGTCAACAAGCCCTTCGAGGACAACATACGTAAATTGTATGCTGAATGAACGGCAGGTGGAGAGCATGAGCCGACGCCAGCAGGCAAAATAATGTGGCCGTCAGTTGAACTCTTGAGTGATTGGTTTATGTGGGCATGGGTTATGGTGTCGACAGACGTTATTGTGAAGAGTTTCTTGAAGACGGGCATGACAAATGCGTTGGGCAGGAGTCAGGATGATGCAGTATGGGATGATGACCAGAATGATGCACGCGAGAATAGCTCGGAGACTGAAGGCAGCGACAATGAATAGGGTAAGTATGCCAGTTATCTTGTTTCAATAGCCTAATGCAAGTTTTATGTTGTTTTTTTCTTCTGGAATACGATCTTTTACACACAAATCCCCACATATATCACGCACCAAAAATGTTCACACTTATTTTTTGTCAAAAAAGTGCAAGTTATATGCTAGCAAATACGGTATTTATGCTGTTCAGATATTTTTCCCAGAGGGGATATTTTTGTCTAGGCTATCCTAGGCTGTAGGTTTGGAGCCACACAAAAACATGGCACTAAAGAATTAACTATTTAGCATTTTTATATCAAAAGACTATTTTAAATGCACAAGCTTAACAAGCGTTTTATTACTGAACATGTGTGGTCTTCTGGAAATGCCTTAAAGCATGCACAGTATTTTCAAGCAGAGTCAGTTGTTCAAAATATGATGTTTATTAAGTTAAAATCATAAAATTTGTTGGCTTCAAGAATATTCACTCAAAAACTATGTCAAAGGTCTATATTCTGTTTAACTATAATCCGTGGATGAGAACTTGACACACAATAAATATAAAATAGAAACACACTCGATAAGTTGGAAGATTCTCCGTATATACAACAAAATGGTCCTGAAATAAAAACATATGGAAGTACAGCAAGGAATTAATTACCATTTGTAGCAAGACCAATGAAATAAAAATTACACTTTGCTTGTTTTGTGTATAAACACAAGTTTCAGAATTTACCATTGAGACATAGTACTGTGAGTTGAATTCATTCACTTAATACTTTTCTATATTCAGTGATTTTATCACTTCTTGTATTTACACTTTCACTTGAGCAAACACATGCTGCTAATTTATGCCTTGGAACCGTGCTATAGATTACTAGGCCCATTTACTCTTGACCACGAAGTTATTGCTATCCATAGGTAGCAGATTGTGTACCTAGGTAAGCCTGCTGTAGAAAGTTCCGAACACTGTCAACAACCCTGAAGATTGTTTTCTATACAAGGTTCTTAAACACTACCAAAGGTTGGGCCCAACGCGAGCCGAGCTGCTATTGGTTAACGAAATGACGTCACAGTAGGAGCAAAGCAGCCAAGCCCAGTGCGCGCAAATCAGTAGGAATCTCATAATATCAGCAAACATTACAGTTTCTCAGAACTAATTGCAGACCAGACATAAAGATTACTGCTGTTATAAGATTGAAAAAGAATACAGTATAGTAACTTTTTATTATTTCCATTACGAATAAGGCGTAAATGTAACGTGACGGCACACTGACCAACGCTTGAAATTTATTAACATTTCCAAGTTCCTCTATTTAGTTTGAGGAAGGTTACGCGCTTTCAAATCTATAAACATAAATATTTAGAGATATGAAATCTTTGTCATATTATATCTTTACAGCAGAAATTCCGTGATGGAACTACCGTAAAAACATACGATATACTGACTCACTTCCGCAGGTATCGATTTAAAGCTTAACACATATTACAACAGCAGCAGAAGTAAGTTCATATTCGAAACCATGCATAGATAGTCCTGGAAAACCTACAACCTGTTTTCCAGTCATTGGCCGGGTCAAGGATGTAATGAATGAACCATAAATAGGCTATTATTACAACGGGGTCGTCACTCCCAAAGTGATTTATTAATGACTGATAAATGCTATGAAATGATAATGGAGAGTGTTGCTGGAATGAAAGATGTCAGGAAAAACCGGAGCACCCCAAGAAAAACCTGTCCCGCCTCCGCTTTGACCAGCACAAATCTCACATTGAGTGACCGGGATTTGAACCACGGTATCCAGTGGAGAGAAGCCGACGCGTTGCCGTCTGAGCCACGGAGGCTCCGCATAGATAGTCTACTTTTTTTAAATTAAACAATAAGAAAAAACAGGAAAAACACTTCATTAGAACACAGTCGTGACCTGTGAGATTAGATGTCATGAAGTGGTTGCTTTTGAAGATGAAATCCACTGTCGTGCCTTTCGCCGATGAGCTGCCATGAATTTTTCAGTTCTTGTCCGAATGTTCATTTGTAGTATGCGTATAAATATTCTCGTTCTAACATACATTTTTAATATTTCTGGTGGTACAGCGGGAATTTACTGCTAATTATTTGACACACTTTGCGTATAATATTAGGTATGCGTCACAGTTCAGCACGTCCGCGAGCGTCCCTGAAAATTAACTCAAATTCCTTTATTTGGTTTACCATTCTAACGATGGAACGAGTAGACCTCCCCGAGATAACATTTCTATCCATCCCACAGGGGCTGTACTAGAAGAAATGGATAGCATTTCTTCAGTGGGACTTCGCATTGACCTGTCATATTTTCTTTTACGGTCGGCGATGTAGCCGGCTCAGGTGTCGCTGTAGATTGCAGTGAATATTTCTTTTTGTTTTGTTATTAGCTTTACGTCGCACCGACACAGATAGGTCTTATGGCGGCAATGGGACAGGAAAGGCCTAGGAATGGGAAGGAAGTGTTCGTGGCCTTAATTAAGGTATAGCCCCAGCATTTGCCTGGTGTGAAAATGGGAAACCACGGAAAACCATCTTCAGGGCTGCCGACAGTGGGGTTCGAACCTACTATCTCCTGAATACCGGATACTGACCGCACTTAAGCGACTGCAGCTATCGAGCTCGGTCGGTGAATCATTAACGGTACAGTTTTCTATCGCAATGATACTGTACAATGAACACATAAATTTCACTCCAGCTACTATTACACTGTTCACGCAACTAACGAAAAGAAAATAAGTGCACCTCACTGCACGAAACACAGCAACTTAACAAAGATCTCACAGAAACGAACTACAACACACACACTACGCAAAATACAGTAGGCCACTATATAAACCATCAGCAATATACGGAAAGAAATTACATATAGTTATTACGTGGAAATCCTTTCTTTATAAGACAGAATATAAACAACGAAATGAGATACACGTGCGGTTGTATGCTACACAGTCACGGTGCTCCTGTGATGACGTCACGAGCAGAACGACGGAAAACTAACATCTACTGCGCAACCAATCTGGGCCACCCATGTTTTCTATAATTTCCCACTTTCACACCAGGCAGTTGCTGGGGCTGTACCTTAATTAAGGCCATGACTGCTTCCTTCCCACTCCTAGGCCTTTCCCATCCCATCTTCAAAATAAGACCTGTCTGTGTCGTGTGATATAAAACAAATTAAAAAAAAAAGTTTTCTGTGGTTTCTCATTTTCACACCAGGCAGTTGCTGGGGCTGTACCTTAATTAAGGCCATGGCCACTACATTCCCAATTCTAACCCTTTCCCATCCTCAGCATTGCCAGAAATCTTTGATATGTGGTGCAACGTCAAACCACTTGCAAAAAGAAACATTCTGAAATAATGCACAAGACTGTGCAGCAAAATACAGATAGCACTAGGCTACCGTGTATCAATCATGGGATGACGACAATATTCGTTGACTGGTGACTGTTAAACATTAATTGAATACTGGACTGCTTTCAGCCACACATTATGTAGACCTCCACCTTCCCTCTTCAAATCATCATGATGTATCATGTTGCTGTCCATTCAGGGGAGAGAGATGTACCTTGTTTAGTCATCCTGTGAAGTCACACCTTGCAATAGAACTTTTGAGTCCTGATGTGAAAATGGGAAACCACAGATCTTCAGAGCTGTTGACAGTGTTCAGAAATTTCTACAGCAGGCTTACCTAGGTACACAATCTTCCATCCCCGCACCTTCCCCTAAAGACTTTGCATTACGCGCAAAGTCAACGGCGCGGACGTGGCCACGGGTGCGTTCATTGTCTCCTTCAAATTGTCAGTGTTACCAGAAAAAGTCATGGTAACAAATCGCTGAGATGTGAGGCCGTACATCCTGCCTCCTATGCACTGCTTTCAATGCGAGAGGTTCGGGCACATGGTATCTCATTGCTCGAATCAGTCTGTATGTGCTACATGTGGTAGAGGAGCTCACGGCGTGGAGGAGTGCTCAACTCCTTACAAATGCACTAACTGCCCTGGTCTTCACTCGCCCCGAGATCAGAACTGCCTGGTATATCTCGATGAGAAGAAAATCCAGGAGATCAAGACCCTGGATGGTCTTTCCTACCAGGAAGCGCACCGTAAGTTCAGTGCTATAATGCACCCACCAAGATGTTAGACTACATGAAGATAGCACAGAGTCTTCCAGGTTCATCGTTTATATAGTCTAAACCTATTGCGATAGCTGCGCCCAAGGTGGCTGTTGTTCCTGCAACCAAAGCCGTAAAGAGTAAAAGCTCGAAGGGGGGAACACCCCACCTTCGACCACACAGAAGTCTGTGCCGGCTGAGACTCCTAAGCCTGTGAAAGCCGTTCCCACGCTGGCAGAGGTGGCATCGTCGACCAGGGCTGGGAAATGATCTCCCAGTCTGTCTAAACGCGAAAAGAAGGCAGAGAAGAGGAACGCCCTAGCCGGGCGCTCCCGCACTTCTGCGAAGGGAAAATCATGCCCTCCATCTGGAGGGTATGAATTTGCGCCAGCAGGTACGCTTGATCCAAAACTTGTGCGCTCCCCTCATAGGGGGACTTCCCACCCCCGGAAAGCATCGAAGTTCTGGGCGTCAATCCCGCTTTCTGTCGACGATGGGATGGACGTCGAGCTGTCTTCTACATCTACAGATGTAGATCTTGATATTGGTAGTGTTTAGGTTTCAGAGCATCTTGTTGCTCATAACCTAACACTCTCTCTTTTAGTCCACACTGTGGCACTGTTACATTGGAATTGTAACGGTTATGACAGGAATCTTGCTGAGCTGCACCAGCTCATTAGTGAGTTCGCGGCGAGTATAGTCTGTATTCAGGAGACAAACTTCAGGCCAGGTCATCATACAGTCTTGAGAAATTTCAGATTATACCTGGCTACAGCTGGATAAAGGGAAATGATGATGATGACTCGACAGAACGATATTATGCTCACCGGGTGTCCAGTGGCGTGGGTATTTTTGTTCGTTCTCATACCTATAGCGAAGAGGTTCCTCTAAGAACCCCACTGGAAGCAGTTGCGTGCAGGTACTGCTGCCTGTCATAACAACAGTGTGTAATGTTTATTTTCCAGCAGGCCAGCCTCTTAACATAAATTATGTCACTGATCTTATAGATCAGCTTCCACCTCCCTTCCTCTTAATGGTTGATTTTAACGCGCATCACCTCATATGGGGCTCTGAGACGTCTTGTCCCAGGGGAAGAGAGCTGGAAACATTAGTAACAGAGCTGGATTTATTTATTTTGAACACAGGGGAACCAACTCACTTCAGTGTACTTTACAGTACATATTCTCGCATAGACATAAGTCTATGCAGCCGAACGTTGGTTCCGCTGTTTCGGTGGAATACACGCGATAATCTGTGTGACGGTGACCATTTTCCCATTATTCTTAATTTGTTGAAACAAAAATCTGTCGAGGCTCCTCCTCGATAGATTCTTAAACAGGCTGATTGGCCAAAGTTCACATCACTAGCTGTCTTTTAACGATGAGACCAGGCGGACCATAGACAACGAAATAACTTACATAACACAAGTTATTCTTGCTGCTGCTGAGGAGTCCATTCCCTCCTATTCAGGGACTCCTCATTATAAACTCGTTCCTTGGTGGAACGAAGAAACTGCAGCAGCTATTGAAGAACGCCGTCACGCTCATAAACGTTATCGTAGGCAGCCTACTGTGGTCAACTTGGTAACATTTAAAAAACTCCGCTCTAGGCACGAGTTCTTATTCGCCAAAATAAGAAAGCTTCATGGGAGAGATATGTAGAGTAAATTAATGAATTATTTGGGTCCACCTTTTCAATACGTCACATACTCCATCATCTCAAGTGTGGACTAAGCTTCGACGTATTTCAGGTATCCAAGGATCATCTTCTGTACTGGAATATTCCATTGCAGGCAGTATCGTCACTGAACCACTCTCGATTGCTAACCATCTGGCTAGTCATTTTGCGTATGTATCTGGCTCTGGGAATTACCATCGTGATATCTCCTTCATGTGTTCAACCGAATTTGGATAGAGTGTGAGTTTCCGTCTCAGTGGCGAGAGGGCAAAGTCATTCCTGCCCTCAAGCCTGACAAAGATCCTAAGTATGCAGGAAGTTACAGACATATTTGTCTTACAAACTTCCTGTGTAAGCTATTTGAGAGGATGGTAAATCGCTGACTTGTGTGGTGTCTGAAGGAACAAGGACTTTTGTCCGATTACCAGTGTCGGTATCGACCCGCTCGCTCGACCACTGACCACTTGTTACACCTGGAGAGCTCTATCCAGGATGCATTTCTCTGCAAACAGCATTTGGAGGCTGTTTTCCTTGACTTAGAAAAGGCTTATGACACGACACGGTGATACGATATCCTTTCAGTCCTGATTCAGTGGAGATTCCAAGGTCACTTGTTGGTATTTATTGCGAATTTTTTTGTCTCTCCATCTATTCCGTGCCTGAGTAGAGAGAGCATATTCACAATACCATGTTCAAGAAAATGGAGTCCCACAGGGATCGGTTCTTAGTGTCACCTTGTTCGCGATTGCCATGAACGGTATTGTCGCTGCTGCTGGTTCAGCAGTAATACCGTCACTATATGTGGACGATTATGCTCTGCACTATAGCAGGGCGATAATTACAGCAAGCTATTAGGAGAGTGAAACAGTGGACTTTAGAACATGGTTTTTAGGTTTTCAACCACAAAAGACCTCTGTTATGCACTTTTGCAGAATGCGCATTCTTCACTTGCATCCTGAGCTTTATTTAGGAAATGTCGCTCTTCCCGTAGTTGACACCGATTCCTTGGGCTCCTTTTTGATAGCAAATTATCGTGGGAGCCACATGTGTGGCAGTTAAAAGTGCATTGCACTAAGATGTTGAATATTTTGAAGTTCCTTAACAGTACTAATTGGGGGGCTGACCGCACGGTGCTCCTACAATTTTACAGGGCACATATCTTATCTAGGTTAGACTTCAGCAGTGCAGCATATGGATCAGCAAGGCACAGTGTCCTTGCGAAACTGAATAGCATCCACCACAGCGGTTTTAGTTTTTCAATGGGAGCTTTTCGTACAAGCCCCATTGCTAGCCTGCTCGCTGAATCTGGTGTGCTGCCTTTACACCTGAGGCTAACCTTGTGTATTCCACAATAAAAACAGTCAGCTGTATGCTGCTTATCATCGAGCATTGCGGCCATTTGGAATATGCCTGGATAATCATCACCAATTGTTTGACATACCTTCTGTTCCCTGCCTTGTCAGACAACCATGTGGAGTACCTCCGTGGTTAATACGACGACCTGACATAGTCCTGGATCTGCACACTGGCCCGAAGGAAAACACGGACCCTTCAATTTATCGGAGGCTCTTCCTGTCCGTTGTTGGCCGGTATCCAGGTTGAGTCGTCATTTACATGGATGGTTCGAGGGCAGAAATAAAAGTGGGCTGTGCGTTCGTTGCCCATAACGATAGGTTTCTATTTACTCTCCCGAAAACCGGTAGTGTGTATACAGCAGTGCTCTATGATATCTGTGAAGCTCTGCGGTACGCACTGTCCGATGAGTGCCGACACTTTCGGGTGTGTATTGACTCCTTGAACTCGCTACAGTCTATTGATACCTGTTTTCCTCGACACCCTATGGTGCAGCGAATCCAGAACCTGCTGACCGGGTGTTCGGATGCCGGCACCAGAATTACGTTTACCTATGTGGCTCCCAAGCCACATGGGTGTAGAGGGAAACGAGTTAGCAGATAAGGCTGCCAAGAAGGCAGTTACATTGCCCCTGTTGCGTACAAGGTTCCAGCAAGTAATATTCGCTCTCATCTGAGACATTTGGTTATGTCCCATTGGGACATGGAGTGGCAGGCCACTCCACTTCCAAATAAGCTGAGAGCAATAAAAGCTACAACAAAGGTATGTAGGACTTCCCTTCGGGATTTTCGGAGGGAAGCAATGATATTATGTTGCCTTCGTATCGGCCACGATATATTAACGCACTCCTATTTACTGAAAGGAGAACGCTCTCCGGTGTGTACTTGCGGCGATCATCTTAACATGGTACACATCCTTACAGAGTGCGTGTACCTGGTCGATCTGCGCCGTAGTCTAAAACTCCCGAGTACCATCTCCCTCATCCTGTGAGATGAGGAGCAGTCAATAGACCTCATCATCCGTTTTATGAGGGATTGTGGTCTTTTATATCGTGTGTAATATTGTCCCTTGTCTTAGTGTATTTCTGTTAACTGAGCTTTTATTCCATTGACTCTATTTTAGTTCGTGTTTGCATATTTTAATGTGTTATCTTAACTTCTAATTTGAATTATATATATATCTGTACTTCCAGGCAATGCCTTATTCCATTGTCACCTGTATTTTTCTATAATTTTATTAGAAAATAAGGTATTGCGAATTAGATCCACTGATTGTTTTAATCTCATTATTTTTCATCACCATTTCTTTTAAACTCTAGTCAGTGGATACATTTTAACATTTTAATTATCATCTCATGTTGTCCATCTCGTACCATTAGGGGCCGATGACCTTTAAACAACAAGCTTCATCATCATCATGTATTTTTTCTTTCTATTTTTCTGTTTCGTACATATCTCTCTCAATTTACTCTGTTTCACCTTGAATTTCTATATTTATTCTATTTTGTAAATTATTTGTTGCTTTCACATCTTACTCAGTTTGTGCGCGGCTTAACTTGTACCATAAGGTAAGTAAATAAATAATTAATCACTTTGAGTTTATTTTATTTATTTTTTTTTTTTTGCTAGGGGCTTTACGTCGCACCGACACAGATAGGTCTTATGGCGACGATGGGATAGGAAAGGCCTAGGAGTTGGAAGGAAGCGACCGTGGCCTTAATTAAGGTACAGCCCCAGCATTTGCCTGGTGTGAAAATGGGAAACCACGGAAAACCATTTTCAGGGCTGCCGATAGTGGGATTCGAACCTACTATCTCCCGGATGCAAGCTCACAGCCGCGCGCCTCTACACGCACGGCCAACTCGCCCGGTACTTTGAGTTTAAACCTGGCCGTAGAACTCCCACGTTTCTCCGTAACTTAAAGTTCGACCTACAAAAGAAAACTTGACTGAGAAACAACAATGAAATGTGAAGACAGAATACTGGTACTTGTCGACAATACAACACATGGACAATACCTAATACCGTAATCACTTGACTACCGGACAGGCAGCGATAAGACTGAAGAGTGAGAGGGATGGCCGAGTGTGACTGTCTGGCTAGGAATGTGGCTTTGGGGCGAGGATTTGCGAGTTAGGTATTCTTGTTACAACAGCCAGCCTCAACCGTTCTGCAGGTAGAAAGAAATGCAGCTTCTTCTTGTACTGTCAATGTACAAAGTACCGTAACAGCAATTGGTACAGTCCCGATATTTAATGTAGGCACGTCCACGGAATACCCAAACTTTATTTCGTGTATGTCTTTATGACAACGTCAGAAATTAATGCGAGTTATGTGTGGGGATTTTTTTCTGCAGTTTCAGATGTTAAAAATGGGGTGGAAGATATATGCGGTGGCGAGTTACATACACTGACGAACATAATAACATATGCCATGTGTTATGATAAATAAGGTGTGTCGTAATCAATACATTTCAGGGGTGTGATATATGTAGTACCACATTGTCGGATATTTTTTACGAGATGTGTCTATATTTTAAAGTTTACAATTATTATTAATACACAATAATTTATGTACAGTGAAACCTGGTAAGTGCGTTCCTCATTAACACGTTTTCCCGCTTAACATGTTATAAATTTGAAGTCCAGTTTCTCTTCGTATTAAATCTATATAAAAATACCTCGCTTATTGTGTCACGTACTGCTTAGTACTATCACATTTTTCCTTGCCATGAAAATGTTATTAGTCTTCCCTTGTGGAAGAAATGTGATTTCCAACTCGGGTGAGAGCTCTTGCCACAGTTGCACAATTACAGGAAAAGGCCTTGAATTCCTGAACTTGACAGGATAAGATGCCCTTCAGGGAGCAAGCCTAGAAATGCTCAATTTTGCTTGCCAGTTTGCGGTGAGATTGCTGAATAACACAGCGAGCCTGTTTGTGCTTGTATTGTGCATTCAGAAGTTAGAAATGTATTTGTGTTGAATGGTACAGTTCAGGGTAGCGAATGTTTGTCATGTCCACATCTGGATTAAGAACATAATCGTGTGAAGTTGACCCGCATGGTGCACGTCTTGTGATAGCCTAGTCATGGATACGGAAAAATTCATGAAATTGCCTACTAATTAAGACAGAATTGAATTCTGTCAGAAAGTGGACTGGCATCCGCATCTTTAAGTGCGCAGAGGTGGCATGAATGTTGAAACTCGCACCTTCGGTCAGAGTTTTTTCAGATTCAAAGTGGCAGCCAGAGTCATTCTTATGCACTGTCTGAGAGCATAATAATGTTTAATAACCCACTGCTCCAAAATAAAAGGCTTGTTTTAGAAAGAGTGTGAACTGCAATAATACTTTGATATTTTTAAGGGTCCCTGTGCAAATATTTCCATATTTGTTGTCTGGTGTTTTTCACACCTCTCTCTCAATATTCCCTTCTCATATAATTTTCACTATACCTATGGATGCACGGCGTCATGCCCTCATGTTAAATTGAAATAATAAATATGGTAGTTCAACCTATTCAATACAAGTAAATAAGAGATGTAGAGATTACATTCTTATTTAATTAAAAGTGGAAATGGTACCGGTTTCGACCCCAGTCTGGGTCATCATCAGCCGATTATAACTCGAAAAACAATGCGTAAGTAAGAAAGAAGTTAACGGTCAAGTCCACACAATATCAGTTGAAGAGGCGATATAAAAATGACGGGGGTAGGCACTGTAAAATTCAGACGAAGTGGAATGTAAGTCACTTAAAAGAAGTAATGCGTAATCTTCCGAGCATCAGCACGGCACACGTAATGTTTGGCTCTGTCTCACAATGTTTTTTTATCCTTTCTCACCACCTTTCAACTTTAAACCCTTTTAATCTTTCCTTATCCACTAATCTTCTTTCTTTATTAATTTATCCTATTTTTCTTTTCACCCCTAAAAAAAAATACATTGCCACCTTCATTTTGGGCCCTCACTTTCAAATTTAAACTCATGCCTTGCGTCCGCCAACTTTGACTGCTTCAATCACGACCTGAATTTTTTATATTCAAGAAATAGCGCACTGTGCATACACGTTTTCATTTGTTTCTGGTATTGCGCTTTTTACAATTTTTTTCTATTCACTATTGTTTTTTCACGTCAACTGTTCTAAAAATCTTCAAGATCATAATTACATATTCAATTATATTGAATCGTATTATAATTATATACATATTATACCAGGAAAGCCTAGGTCCTGGTCCATAGTTATCAAAAGAAATGTTGTTCCAGCATATAAGATCCGTCCGACGTACGAACATCTAAGTAAAAGAATGTTCCAGTATGTACCAGACTCCACGAGTACGCTAGGCGGAGTCAAGTGACGTCACCTGTCGTTCAAAGCTCACCTCCCCTAGGGATATTTCTCGAAAATATCTTTCTTTTCGCAAGTTTTCAATGCCTGTACCAATTTTAATGGAACAAACGCTAAATTGTAGCGGACATCATGAAAACTAACCTCTATAAATTCCAAATTAATCCATCCTACGGTTGCTGAGTTACAATGATTTAAAAACTAACAGAAATTACGCACTCACGGTCACATGACCGAGAGAAACTACCCCTCCCAGCGCCAGCTATATATGCCACTGGGTCAAGGCTAACAGGTAGTTGTGTGGTGAGTTGAGTTCAGTTCATTGCAAGCAGTCCAGTCGAGCAGTGCAGTATATGTATGAGTAAGAGAGAGGGGAGACTGGCCCTCATATAGTATGTTCATGCAGTCTCGAAGACAGTACTTTTCGTCGTGTTTCGCGGAGACGAAATTACGGGCTAGTAAATCGCCATCGTACTTGAAAAAAAAAAGACGTCGCACCGTAAGTAGTCTATTGTGCCGCAACTATGATATAACTTATAGACATTTCGAAGTATAACACGTACGAAATCAGTGAAGTTCGAAGTTATATATTGGACATTCACAACATGACGTGTGGACTTAATTAATTGCACACAATATTAAATTACCAACAGAAACTGTCGTGTACAGTAACTTTAACTATTCTAGAACTTATTTTCTAACATAGCACATCCTTGGACTATGTCTTTTTATTTATGTGCCATATTAGGACTTGACGTGTTACAGTGATAAACTTAGTGAAAGTTAAGAACTTTTTCTAAAATAAGATAGTTC